>NC_058382.1:34898805-35198805 GCF_018350175.1 Felis catus | reverse complement strand
CCAGGGGCCAGAGTGGGCGAAAAAGGACCTCATTCTCCAAATATCAGAGACCTGTGCTCTGATTGCTGATTATTGCTTTTGATCACAGAAGTATAGACAAAGGGGCAGGGAGCCATTGTTGTGTCCCCCCCCCCCCCATTGCTGCAACCCCTCTCCCTCCAGCTGAAGTGACTTCCAAGGGATTTAAAGGCCCAGGATGCTTCCTCCCCACTCCCCTTCATTTTTACCTTTTTCTAGTTTGGGAGACATACATTAAGACTAGGACATTGTATTCTTCAGGGTTCTCCAAAGAAAAAGAACCAATATATTATATGTAGATATTATAAATCTCCTATATATGTGTGTATATAGGAATTAGTTCATGCTATGGAGGTTGAGAAGTCCAATGAACTCTATCTGCAAACTGGAGGAGGAGGAAAGCCACTGGTATAATTCAATCTGAGGCCGAGGCCCTAAGAACCAGGGGGGTGAGGGGCTGCTGGTGTGAGTACTGGAGTGGAAAGTCCCAAGAACCAGAAGGTCTAAGATCTGAGGGCAGGAGGAGATAGACATCTCAGCTCAAGAAGAACAATGATTTGCTGTTCTACTGCCTATTTGTTTTATTTGGATCCTCAGTGGATTGGACAATACCCGCCTACATGGGTGAAGGCAGAACTTTACTCAGTTCTCCTGATCCTCTTCTAGTCTCTTTTGGAAACACCCTCACAAACACACCCAGAAATAACACATACCGTTATTATTTGGGCATCCCTGACTATAGTCAAGTTTACATGTAGAATTAACCCATCACAGACACTCAAAGCAACTGCATATTTGGGGGAAAATGGCAAATGATCATGCAAGCCCAAGGAAAGGCTAAAATAAGAGCCAGGACCTTAACTTTATACCTTAGGGCTGGTCCTTGGCACAGAGACAGAATAAATATATATTTTAATGTTTATCCATTTTTGAGAGAGAGAGCGCACGCACGCAGGAGAGGGACAAAGAGAGCGGTACAGAGGATCTGAAGTGGGCTCTGCACTGAGAGCAGAAAGCCCGATGTGGGTCTCAAACTCATGAACTGGGATATCATGAGCAGAAGTTGGACACTCAACCAACTGAGCCACCCAGGTGCCGCAGTCTATAAAGATTTTTTTTTTTAAGTTATAAACAAAACTTAAAGAACAAAGCAAATCCCCAGCAAACCCTGGGAAGCAGGGGGAATCTGATCTTCACATTTACAATATAATTAAATTCAAGTATCCATGGGCACCTGACTGGCTCAGTCAGTAGAGCATGTGATTCTTGATGTCAGGGTCATGGGTTCAAGCCCCATGTTGAATGTGGAGCCTACTTAATTAAAAAAAAATCGGGGGTTCTTGGGTGGTGCAGTCGGTGGAAGGTCTGACTCTTAGTTTTGGCTCAGGTCACGATCCCACAGTTTGTGAGTACGAGCCCCACATCAGGTTCTGCTCTGATGGTGTGGAGCCTACTTGGGATTCCATCTCTCCTTCTCTCTGTCCCTCTCCTGCTTTTGCTCTCTCAAAAATAAATAGAAACTTTAAGAATTAAAAATATGCACAATTTTTCCCAAAAAATTTACAAAGCTTACAAAGAAATAAAAAGTACAGTCCATCCAAAGGGAAAAAGTAAATCAACACAGTCTCTTACAATGACCTAATGGCAAATATACTAAACTCTTTTTTTTTTAATTTTTTTTAACGTTTTATTTTATTTTTGAGACAGGGAGAGACAGCATGAACGGGGGAGGGTCAGAGAGAGAGGGAGGCACAGAATCTGAAGCAGGCTCCAGGCTCTGAGCTGTCAGCACAGAGCCTGACACGGGGCTCGAACTCACGGACTGCGAGATCATGACCTGAGCCGAAGTCGGATGCTTAACCGACTGAGCCACCCAGGCGCTCCCTAAACAACAGTCTTAAAACACTTTAAAAAGAACAGTCTTAAAGATGCCAAAAGAAATTGAGCTGAAAAGAACAATAATTGAGGTGAAAAATTCACTAGAGGGATTCAAAGACAGATTTGAGCTGGCAGAAGAATCCTGAATAATCTTGAATATAGGACAAAGGAAATGACAGAGTCTGAGGAAACCAAAGAAAAGAGAATGAGGAAAAGTGAACAGAGACTGAGGAACCTGTGGGATACCATGAAGTATACAACATACACTTTTTGGGAGTCCCAGAGGAGGGAAGAGCCAGTGTGGAAAGGAGAAAAAGAATGGAAATTGAGAGAAAAAGAATGGAAATTGGGAGAAAAAGAATGGAAATTGGGAGAAGAATGGAAACTGGGGGAGGCCAGAGAGAACATGTGAAGAAATAGTGGATGGAAACTTAACAAATGTTATGAAACACATGAATATAAACCTCCAAGAAGCTCCACAAATGAAGTAAAATGAATTCAAAGAGACCCACACAACACACATCAACCATCAAAAGACAAACTCTCAAAAGCAGCAGGAGAGAGAAGCTACTCGTCATGTACAAGGGATCCGTAATAAGATTATCAGCAGATTTCTCCTCAAAAATTTTTGGAGGCCAGAGTACAGTGAGCAGATACATTTAAAGGGCTAAAAGAAAACACTGTCAACCAAGAGTCCTGTAACTAACAAAACTGTCCTTCAAAAGTGAGGTAGAATGAAGACATTCCCAGCTAACAAAAGTGGAAGGAGTCTGTGACTAGACGTGTCTTGCCAAAAATGCTCAAGGGATTCCTACAGGGTGAAAAGAAGGAACACTCAACAGGAACTTGAAGCCAAATGAAGAAATAAAGATCTCAATGAAGGTAAATACATGGTCGATTATAAAAGCTAATATTATTGTAACCATGGCTTGTAACTCCACTTTTTTTCTGCATAATTTAAGAGACTAATGCATTAAAAATCATTAATTTACATTTTTGGGTATATAATGTATAAAGGTATATTTTTGTGATAACAGCAAGGGTGGAGCTGTAAAGGAGCAGAGTTTTTTTGTATAAATTCAAATTAAAGAATTTTAGGATATCAAGTGTAATGCCCATGGTGACCACAAGGGAAATAGTCATACACAAAAGGAAATTAGGAATTAAAAAATAAATAAAAAGTCAACTAATACAAACACAAAGGAAGACTGTGATGAGGGACAAATGAGGGACAAAAAAGAAAAAAAAAAGCCCTAAGTTGTATAGAAAACAAAATGACAAAAGTCCCTCCTTACCAATAATTACTTTTAAATAGTCAAAAGACCTAGATTGGCAAAAATGGATAAACACACATGACCCAACTATATGCTGTCTACAAGACACTCACTTTAAAGACACAAATAGATCTGAAGATGGGAAAAGGTATTCCATGCAAATAGAAGGCAAAAGAGAAGATGGTTATCTTACTATCAGACAAAAAGGTCTTTAAATCAAAAATGGTTACCAGAAACAAAGAAGGACATTATATATTAAAAGCTGGAATGCAACAAGAAAATTTAACAGTTGTAAACATTTACATATCTAATGACAATCCAAATATATAAGGCAAAACCAAACAGAATTGAAGACAGAAACACAGTTCTATAGTAATGGTTGGAGACTTTAATAGCCTAATCTCAATAAGGGATACAGCAACCAGACAGAAGGAAATAGACACAATAAACCAACTAGATCTGACAGACAGAACACTCTATCACCAACAGCAGCATACACATTCTTCTCAAGTACACAGGGGTTTTTCAGGATAGACTATGTTAGGCCACAAAAATTAAGTCTCAAGAAAAAAATTAAGTATCAGTAGCTTTAAAAAGAACTCCTCTTTTCTCCAAATACAATGGGATGAAATCAGAAATCGGTAACAGAAGGAAAACAGGAAAATTCACAAGTATGTGGACCGTAAACAAACACATTCGTAAATAACCAATGGATCAAAGAAATCACGAGAGAAGTTAGGAAATACTTAAATATGAAAATAAAACAAACCCACAACATACCAAAAGGAATGCAGCAAAAATAGTCGTAAAGGAAAATTCATAGCTATACACACTTGAACAAGAAAGATCTCAAATCAAGAACCTAACTCTACAACTTAAGGAACTAGAAAAAGAACTAAATCCAAAGCTAGCTGAAGGAAGCAAATAATTAAGATTAGAGCAGAAAAACAGGAGACTGACAAGGGAAAGAGGTGGCTTACCTCGCTCAGTCGATAGAGCATGTGACTTAATCTTGTGGTTATAAGTTTGATCTCTATGTGAGTGTAGAGATTACTTTAAAAAATTAAAATCTTTTTTGTAAATTTTTTTTAACGTTTTAATTTATTTTTGAGACACAGAGAGACAGAGCATGAACGGGGGAGGGCCAGAGAGAGAGGGAGACACAGAATCTGAAACAGGCTCCAGGCTCTGAGCCGTCAGCACAGAGCCCGACACGGGGCTCAAACTCACAGACCGCGAGATCATGACCTGAGCCGAAGTCGGACGCTCAACCAACTGAGCCACCCAGGTGCCCCCCCCAAAAATTAAAATCTTAAAAAAAAAAATAGGGGCACCCGGGTGGCTCAGTCAGTTCAGTGCCCAGCTTTGGCTCAGGTCATGATCCTGTGGTTTGGGAGTTCAAGCCCCGGGTTGGGCTCTGTGCTGACAGCTCAGTGCCTGGAACCTGCTTCTGATTCTAGGTTTCTCTCTCTCTCTCTCTCTCTCTCTCTCTCTCTCTCTCTCTCTGCCCCTTCCCCCTTACCCCCTGTCCCTTGCTCATGCTCTGTTTCTCTCTCTCAAAAATAAACATTAAAAAAATTTTAAAGAAAATAGAAAAATAGAGGGGAGGGGAAGTCAATAAAACCAAAAATTGGTTCTTTGACCAACAAAATTGATAAAATTCTAGCTAGATGGACTAAGAAAAAGAGAGAAGACAAATTACTAAAATCAGAACTAAAAGGAGGGATGTTACTACAGATTTTATAGAAATAAAGAGGCCTCAGAGAGCACTATGAACAATTGTATGCCAAGAAGTTGGAAAACCTAGATGAAATGGACAAATTTCTAGAAACATAAATCTACCAAGGCTAAATCATGAAAAAATAGAAAATCTGAACAGACATGTAACTATTAAGGAGACTAAATCAGTAACCAAAAATTTCCCCAAAGAGGGGTGCCTGGGTGGCTCAGTTGGTTGAGCATCTGACTTTGATTCCGGTCATGATCTCATGGTTCGGGAGTTCGAGCCCCGCATTGGGCCCTGCGCTGACAGCTCGGAGCCTGGAGCCTGCTTTGGATTCTGTGTCTCCCTCTCTCTCTGCACCTCCTCTTCTCATGCTCTGTTTCTCAAAAATAAATAAACGTCAAAAAAAAAAAAATTAAAAAACATTTCCCCAAAGAAGAGCCTGGCCCTGATGGTTTAAGTGAATTCTACCAAACAATTAAAGATATAGAAGTCTTCCTCAAGCTTCTCCAAAAAACTGAAGAGAAGGGACTATTTCTTAAGTCATTCTATTAGGCCAGCATTACCCTGATACTGAAGACAGAGACACTACAAGCAAATAAACAGACAAAAAACAAAAACCAAAAAAACCCAAAACCAAAACTACAGACCAATTGCCCTTATGAACATTGATGGAAAAATCCTCAACAAAATACGCACAAGCTGAATTCAGCAGCATATTAAGAGGATTATACCCCCTGACTAAGTGGGATTTACTCCCCTAGTGCAAGAATGGTTCAACATACAAAAATTGAGCAGTGTAATACAGCACATTAACAGAATGAAGGGGAAAAAACCCACATGACTTCCTCAATCACTGAAGAAGCATTTGACAAAATTCAACACTGTTTCATGATAAAAATACTTAAACAGAAGGAAACTACCTCAAAATAATAAAAGCCATGTATGCAAAACCCACAGCCAAACATCATACTCAACGGTAGAAGACTAAAGCTTTTCCTCTAAGATCAGGAACAAGACAAAGATGCCCGTTCTCACTACTTCTATTCAATGCAGTACTCAGAGTTCTGGTAAGAGGTATTAGGCAAGAAAAAGAAATAAAGGGCATCCAAACCGGAAAGAAAAAAGATCTCCACTCACAGATAATAGGACCTTACATGTAAGAAACACCAAAGACTGCATAAGAAAAAAAAAAAAACTGTTAGAAGTAATAAATGAACTCAGCAAAGTAGCAGGATACAAAGTCTATGCATAAAAATCAGTTGCATTTCTATACACTATCAGTGAACGGTCTGAAAAGGAAATTAGGAAAATTTTATTTATAACAGCATCCAAAAGAGTACAATGCCTAGGAATTAATGAAGGAGGTGAAAGATTTGTACAACGAAAACTACAAAACATCACTGAAAAAATTTAAAGGAGACATAGAAGTAAACACATCCCATGTTCATGGATTAAAGTACATAATACTTTTTTTTTTTTGTTTTTTTATTTTACATAATACTGTTTCAAAATACATAATACTGTTTAGCGGTCAATACTACCTAGTGTGATCTGCGGAGTCATTGCAATCCATCAAAATCCCAACGATGCTTCTGCAGAGGTAGAAAATCCTATTTTAAGATTCATATGAAATCTCAAGAAACCTGGAATAGCTAAAACAATATTGAAAAAGATCAAACCTGGAGGACTCACACTTTGTGATTTCAAAACTTACCACAAAGCTACAGTAAGCAAAACAGCATGGCATTAGCATAAAGACAGAGCCAAGTGAATAGAACAGACCAAGGGAATAGAACAGAAAATCCAGAAATAAACCCTCACATATATAGTCAAAATATTTTTTTTAACGTTATTTTTGAGAGGGAGATAGAACGCACATACTCATGAACAGGGAAGGAGCAGAAACAGAGAGGGAGACAAAGGATCCAAAGCAGGCTCTGTGCTATCAGAGCCCAGACAGCACAAAGCCCAATGCAGGGCTTGAACTCACAGATCATGAGATCATGACCTGAGCCCAAGTCAGACACTTAACTGACTGAGCTACCCAGGAGCTGCTATGGTCAGAAGATTTTTTTTTTATGTTTAATTATTTTTGAGAGAGAGAGAGAGACAGAGCGTGAGTGGGGGAGGGGCAGAGAGAGGGAGATACAGAATCTGAAGCAGGCTCCAGGCTCCGAGCTGTCAGCACAGAGCCTGATGCGGGGCTCGAACTCACAAACCGTGAGATCATGACCTGAGCCGAAGCCAGACGCTCAATTGACTGAGCCACCCAGGCGCCCCTGGTCAGAAGATTTTTGACAAGGGTGCCAAGACTATTTAATTCAAAAAGGATAATTTTTTTCTAACAAATGGTGCTGGGAAAACTGGATGTCCACATGCAAAAGAATGAAGGTGGGCCCTTACCTAATATTACATACAAAAATTAACTCACAATGGATCAAAGATCTAAATATAGGATCTAAGACTCTTAGAAGAAAACCATAGGACAAAAGCTTCAGGACATTGAATTTGGATAGGACACCAAAAGAATAGTCAACAAAAGGAAAAGTAGGTCAATTGAACTTCATTTTTGTGCATCAAAAGACACCATCAACAGAATAGAAAGGCAACCCATAGAATGGGAGAAACTGCTTGCAAACCATATATATGATTAAGTATTAATATCTAGAATATATAGAGAACTAAAACAACAAAAAACAATCTGATTTTAAAATGGATGGGGCGCCTGGGTGGCGCAGTCGGTTAAGCATCCGACTTCGGCCAGGTCACGATCTCGCGGTCCGTGAGTTCGAGCCCCGCGTCAGGCTCTGGGCTGATGGCTCGGAGCCTGGAGCCTGTTTCCGATTCTGTGTCTCCCTCTCTCTCTGCCCCTCCCCCGTTCATGCTCTGTCTCTCTCTGTCCCAAAAATAAAAAACGTTGAAAAAAAAATTTAAAAAAAAATAAATAAATAAAATGGGCCAAGGGCTCGAACCGACATTTCTCCAAAGATGATGCCGGTTTTCCCCACTACCTGGAAGCAGAGGGTTCCTATGAAACTTTTCTCAAGCCAAAACGTTGTAAAGCGAAGAAGCAGTTATCATTAATTTATATGGAAAAGTTTTGAGCCTTCCCAGACTCCAAATAATACCCCCCGTAGGCTTTTCTGATGCTTTAGGACACATCTTGCTAACGGATGCACAAAGTAAACGGAGATAAAGCACAGACGCTCAGAGACACAGTTCAAAGCTCTGTCAGCTTGATGCTGAGTGTGGTTCCCGGGGAAGGAGCTTGGCGGGACCACTAGCTGTTCAGACCGCACGCTGTCTCCATAAAGCCTCACCGCAAAACAAACGCGGAGCGCTATTTCTGCCTTTTGCCTTTTAATAAAAGCGAAAATCCTCTTCAGATTTCATTCGCTTGGGGAGAACAGGTCTTTCGTAAAAGAAAAATGGCACAGCATGGAACTCTTGAAAAGCAGGGGATACCTGTACACAGCCAACAAGCACGTGAAAAGGTGCGCAACAATCACTACTCGTGAGGGAGATGCTAATCAAATGGGGTATCTGATACCATCCCACACCCATTAGATGGCTCCTATCAAAACCAGAAAACATCAAGAGTCGGGAAAGATGTGGAGAAATTGGCTGGTGGGAATGTAGAATGGCATAGTCACTATTGTTAACAGCATGAAGGTTCCTCAAAACATTTACATTAAAATTACCATATGACCCAGCAATTCCACTTCTGATGTACACCCAAAAGAATTGAAAGCAGTGTCTCAAAGAGATATTTGTAGACCCAAGTTTATGGCAGCATTATTCACAAGCACTAAAACATAGAAGCAACCCAAATGTCCATTGACAGATGAGTGGATAATTTTAAAACTTAAAAAAAATTTTTTTTAAACAGCACAGCAATGAGAAGAATCCACAACTACCAAAGTCTGTAGAATATCTGTGGAAAGGAGCTACTTTTCCTGAACTGTTTTAATGAAATCTTCTATAGAGTTTTACATACTAGTTTTTGACCACTAAGAGCACAGAATTTCTCATGTATGTTTGTGACTCCAGTGGCTAGTGTAACCCCTAAGATTTACCCACTTGTTTCTGAAAATTCTACATCAAATCAAGTTAGCTTTGATCTAGCCTACTTATATTTAAACAAACAAACAAACAAAAACCTAAAAACAGACTTGATTTCCTTCAGAAATCTGTTATAAACACTTTTGTTAAATTTTAAAAAGAATGTTTTAAGTTTATTTATTTTGAGAGACAGAGAGAGTGGAGGAGGGGCAGAGAGAATCCCAGGCAGGCTCCGTGCTGTTAGCACAGAGCCCGATCTGGGGCTCGAACTTACAAACCGTGAGATCACGACCTGAGCTGAAACCAAGAGTAGGATGCTCAACCGACTGAGCCACCCAGGCACCCCTCTTTTGTTAAATTTAAACATCACAAGTTAGATAAAATTGTCACTGATTTTTTTCATGGGTATCTTTTACATTGTCAGCTGATTCCAATTCGTTGATATGTTGTCAGCTGATATATTTCTGCTTGGAATCAGCTGCCACCTCTTGGTGTCTCAGCTAAGAATGCCTATCTCAGTCCCCCCTGGAAATCCACCACCACACAATGAAATATTATTCAGCCTTAAAGAGGAGGGAAATTCTGACACCTGCTAAAACATGGATGAAATCTGGACACTAAGAGAAAGAAGTCAGCCCCCAAAAGACAAATACTGTATGATTCCACTACATGAGAATCTTAGAGTAGTAAAATCAGAGAGACAGAAAGTGAAATCTTGGTTGGCAGTGGGGAGGGGGGAAGGGGGAGTCACTGATAGATATGGAGTTTCTGTTTTACAAGTAAAAGAGTTATGAGATGGATGGTCTTGATGGCTGCCTAACGTTATGAATATTTAATGCCACTAAACGGTTTACTTAAACATGGTTAAGACAAGTAGATTTTACATGACATGTATTTTACCCGAAGAAAAAAGTTTAAAAAAAAAATCCACAAACGGATTCTCTTACAGTTCTGGAGGTCAGAAGTCCTAAATAGGCTGAGCAAAGCGGCGTTCTTTCTGCAGGCTCGAGAGGGGAACCGTTTCCCTGCCTTTTCCGGCTTCTAGAGGCTTCTGTGTTCTCTGGTTTGTGGCCTCCTTCTGGCAAGAGCACTCCTCCGACCCCTGCTTCCTCACACACCCCCTGCTGTAACTCCTCGCACAAGGAGCCCTGTGATTATATGGGGCCCACCTGCTAATCCAGGAGAGGCGCCCCGTCCTAGGAGTCTTCACCCATCACACCTGCAAGTCCTTCGCCACGTAACAAAACAGATTCCCAGGTTCTGAGGATCAGGGCGTGGGCATATTTGGGAGGCTATTATTCTGTCGGCCACAGTTGTCTGCAGAACCTTCCACAGGAGTGCGTGAAGGCAGAGGAAGCAAGGACTTCAAACAAAACAGAGAGACAGCCAGATGTCTGGCAACAGGTTTCTGGTTAAACAACAGCTCAGACATTCTGTAGGACAGTACGCAGCCATAAAAGGAATGAACTAGATGACGTGGAAGGATGTCCGTGGTGTATATTTGAGAGAGACAGATTTCAGAAATTCAAAATTCATTTGTTCCACAAATATTTTCGATGTTTACCATGTGCCAGGAGCTGGGAACACAACAGGTCAATTAGACAGGAGGAGTTTACAGTCCCTTTCCATACGAGAATGACATACCAAAATGCGGGTGTGCATGAAAAAAAAATCTGGAAAGTAAACACTAAATTGTTAACAGTGAGCAACTCGGGAGAGGAAAAGCAGCAAGTTTTCTCTGTTTATTTGGATGAGGGAGGGAAGGAAAGGAGAGAATGGGGGAAAAAAGAAAGCAAAAGGAAGGAGGGAAAGAAAGGCAGAGCAAAAGAACAACCTGATACGTGTTAACTTGGAGAAGGGAAGGCACGTGGGGCACTGAGCCAAGTATCTAGCGGAGCAGAGCGTCCCTCCCTCCCCCAGCGGGAACTGGCAGCTCCCGCGGATACAATTCTTCACAGCCCTCCTATGGCACCCGGCCCTGTGCCTGTCCGCAGGAGGTGATCAGTGACATATCGTCGACAAGCCAAGTCACAAAGGAGAGCACCAGTAAAGGCGTAGATGAAGCCTAAACAGGACAAGCGAACAACCTGCCAGGGTTCATCTTTGACCCCCTATGGCAACAGGCACCTCCACCGAGCCTCAGCTCCATACCAAGATTTGTCTTCCCCCATTTGTAACTGTTTCAGCTCAGCCCCTAGGATTTTCTAGTTTATTCAAAGCAGGGGCTCTGCAGTTCGAAGAACTGGGTGGAAAGTCAAGGTCACTATTTCAGCCATGGTGGTCTCCATGATGAACTTGTGGTCTGCCCTGAACTGTAGCCTCCGAGCTGGCCTTTCTGCTTTCTGCATGTGTGTCTGGGGCTGGTGTTTTGTGGGGTGCAGGGAAAATGGGGGGGGGGCGGTGAGGCCTGGGGTCCAGGGGCCCGTGTTCCCCTGGGAAATACTGTTTCAAAATCACACACCTGGCAAACAGGCTGTCCGGGAACTCAGCCCAGGAACAAACAAAACAAGCTTGTGTCTCTTCATTTTACTCTTGGTTCTCACTGTTGTAGGAAAAAGGCACTGGACTGGAGTATCTGAGACAGTCACATGTTTTACTCGGAAAACAAGGAACCTCTGATTTTCGTGGGGGAACAGTGAGAATTATCACTTCCCTTTAGTGCTCTAAAGCATAGCCTGAAACAAGGAAAACCTCATTTCAGTTTGTTGTGTCTCCTGGAACACCTTCCTCACCCTTCTTAGACGTGTAGTTGCATAAAAGTAAAACTGCTCCCAAAGCGGAGTTGGGTTCAGCCTGCCCAGCCCTCTGAGACATGTCCCTGCCTGCTTACAGCCCTGTCCTGTCTCCTCCCAGGTCCCCCTAATGCACTTCCTGGCACCTTCCTGCCCCAGGCCCTTTGAACTTGCTATGCCCTCTGCCTGGAACACTCCTGTCCCAGATGTCCTCATATTTGTGTCTTTCCTTTAAGTCTCTGCTCCAGTGTCATCTTTTCAGGGAGCTTCCCTGACCACCCCCTTTAGAATTGCAACTCCTAACCCTGCTTAATTTTTCTCCATAGTACTTGTCACTTGCAAATAGATCACTTCTTTATTTTGCTTATTATCTACCCTTTTTAAATGTTAAACCCCATGAGGGCAGGGAATTTTGTCTGTCTGCTAACCGTTGTAAACCCAGTCATAGAATAATTATTGAATCTGAATCTTTATAGAGGAGTTTTGTATTATGTATCTCAAATCTTATAAATATGTTAGTGATCCCACCCAGCTAGTCCACACCTAGAAGTTTATCCCTGGGAAGTAATCACAGATGTGTGCAAAGATATAGTTAGACATGTTGCAAAAGCAAAACACTGGAAATAATAAGAGCTGACATTTAATTAGCACTTACCATGTGCCAGACCCTGTTCTAAACATTTTACGCGTATGAACTCTTGAAACCTCTATAATCAACCTGTTATTGTCTGGATCTTACAAGCCAGGAACCAGGCAGAGGGACTGAGATATAAGAAATACAGCCATGAGGGGCGCCTGGGTGGCTCAGTCGGTTGAGCGTCCGACTTCGGCTCAGGTCATGACCTCACAGTCTCTGAGTTCAAGCCCCACGTCAGGCTCTGTGCCAACAGCTCAGAGCCTGGAGCCTGTTTTGGATTCTGTGTCTCCCTCTCTCTCTGACCCTCCCCCATTTATGCTCTGTCTCTCTCTGTCTCAAAAAAAATAAATAAAGGTTAAAAAAAATTAAAAAAAAATACAGCCATGATTTATATGGTGTGTCTGACTCAAGACCATACTCTTAACTACTCTATGGGTTAAATGAGCTATGCACCACCCATATTGAGGCAGTCAATGCAACCATTTAAAAGGATGGTGTTGAGGCACCTGGGGGGCTCAGATGGTTAGGCACTCAGGTCATGATCCCAGTATTGTGAGATCTAGTCCCGTGTTGGGACCGATGCTGAGCATGGAACCTGCTTCCGATTCTCTCTCTCTCCCTCTGTGCCCCTCCCCAACTCTCAAGCACACTCTCTCTCTGTCAAAGAAAAAAAAGAGGGGGAAAACATTTTTAAATTAAATGATGGTGTAGACAAAGTATTTTTTGGTGGGGAGAGGATGAAATTATATACAAATTATGTATTCATACACATTGTAGGGAAGAAAACGGCTTTACCAGATTCTCAAAAATGTTCAAGAATCAGGGTTGTAGAATAATTTTTCCACATACATAGATTCATGTGAATATATCTTACACATGGCTTGTCAATATTGTTTTTAACGCAGTCTTTAAAATAATTCTTTTTAGCTTCCTTCCTTCCACATAAGCTTTTCTTTTCTTGCTCCCTAGCCATGTTAACAAGCTCGAATGTCACCAAGGAAGAATCTTAAATAACTGGGAAAGATCTCTGTGATATATAGTTAACTGCAAAAGGCAGGTTTCTAAAAAAGGTGTACATTATGACCACATTTTTGTAAAAATTCATGTGTACATATATGCACGGTAAAAGGACTCAAATAGATTATATGTTAACAGTTGTCATTTCTGGGTAATGGAATTATGAGTGATTTGATTTTTTTTAAACATTTATTCATTTTTGAGAGACAGAGAGAGGCAGAGTGTGAGTGGGGGAGGGGTAGAGAGAGAGGGAGACACAGAATCTGAGGAAGGCTCCAAGCTGTTAGCACAAAGCCTGATGTGGGGCTTGAACCCACGACCTGTGAGATCATGACCTGAGCTGAGGTCAGGCGCTCAACGGACTGAGTTACCCAGGTGCCCCAGAATTACGAGTGATTTAAAATTTCTGGTTTTGTTTGTATTCTTTACAGTTTTTGTAAGAACATGAATTATTTTTGTAATTAAGAATTATTTATTTAATGTTTATTTTTGAGAGAGAGAGAGAGAGAAAGCAGGAGCTGGGGAAAGGCAGAGAGAGAGAGGGGACAAAGGATCCAAAGCGGGCTCTGTGCTGACAGCAGAGGGCCTAACTTGGAGTTCGAACTCACGAACCATGAGATCATGCCCTGAGCCGAAGTCGGATGCTTCACCGACTGAGCCATCCAGCCTCCCCAAGACTTTTATTTTTAAAGAAAAAGACAGCTTTGGGGAAGATAATTGGGCAGTAGGTATCAAAATTTCAGTGTGCATACCCTTTGATCTGGCAATTCTACTTCCAGGAATGGGCTCTATAGAAATCTTTGCATGGGAGTCTGGATTCAGGTCCATTGACAGTCACTGCAATGTTGTGAAAATCTCTAAAAAGCCTAAAACCTTAATTGAAGGTGAGTGGTTCAATAAAACATGGTATCTTCATACTAGGAAAACCACACAGCTGTAGAAAAGAAAAAAAAAAAAAAAGCCCAAGTAGATAGATCCCTGACAAGACACGGTGCTAGGTCAAAAGGGAAGTAGCAGAACGGGATGTGGAATGAGGTCCAACGTACAACGAGGACGTGCACAAGAGTGTCAGGGCGCTGACACTGGAAGAAAGCCACCTGTTTGTTGAAGGTGGGTGCCTCCAGGAAGGCACCGGGAGCTGGGCTTGGGGGTGTAGGAGGTGACGGAGGAGGGGACCTTATGTTTTGTTCTGGATGGTTTGACTCTTTCACAAGTCTGTGTACGCATGAACACGTATTATTTATGTAATCAATTAAAAAGCACACAAACTATGAAATTGTTTTAAAGTAAAAAAGCCTCCGAACTCCAAAATGCCCCACCATTGGCTGCTCGAGGGCTCCATTTCCAAGCTGACAGGAAGTTTCGGGAAGGGCCTTGGATCTTGGTCACTTTCAGGACTGGAAACAGGCTCAGTCACCGGCCAGGGGTGAATAGTTTTATAAAAGGTGGGACAGCCCTCCATACACGCTTGTGCCCCAGGCAAGAACAGTGATGGTGGGGACCTGGGGCAGCGTGGAAGCCAAGTGACAAAAGTCAAGTGGGACACTGGACAGCCAGCTGGAACACACACATGCCAGGGGAAAGGGAGAAGGGCCAAGGCGGCTCTGTTAGCCACATGGGATCATATTATCTTGGTCCAAACCTGTTTCCTCCTGGGGCTTTCTAGAACCCGAAGGGTTATCCCATGGACTCCACTGGTCTCTCCCTCCCCCCAGTCAGTGGTCACGACACCCTCTTCACTTATTCTCTGTCCCCCCAGCTGCTCCTCTGGCCCCAGGCACCTTCACCTCTCACTCCATTATCACAGTGGCCTCCTGACTATGTCTTCTGTTCCCCACAGCCCTCCCTCCCTCCAGGTGTTCCTGCCTGCCTGGGGCCCAGCAGCCAGAATGGTTTTCAACCTTTGCAAAGGTAACTCAGGCCACTTCCCCCTTTCCCCGTTGCTTCTATAATTGTACCTTCGCCCTGGTCTCCAAGGCCCTGTGTGGCCTCACTTTTGACTGTCTCTATAAGCGCTCTCTGCCCATCTCTTCATCACTGCGTTCCAGCCTCACCGGAGTTCCCGGTCTCCCCCACCAGCCAGCATGGTTGGAGGTCTTGTGCTGGGCGCTACTCTAAGCACATTACACACAACCTATTTAGTGTTCCTCAAAACCCTACAGGGTAAGGAGGACTATGAGCCCATTTTACAGAGGAGGAAAGTGAGGCACAGAGGTGAGGACCTGCCCCCAAGTTGGGCAGCAAAAAAACCGGCAGAGCAGGGATTTGAACCTAGGCAGCCTCAGCCCAGAACCGAGTCCCTTCACTAGTAAATGGCCCTGCCCCAAACCATGAATGAGATAAAAACCGATCCCTTACTTACTTTGGGAAGACTTGAATTGGCTGGAGGAGCAGCCGGACTTTGCACTGCTGGTGCTGGTGGCACAGCCCACGGGACCCCCGCCCAAGCTTCCACCGTCTGAGGGATGTGACTTGACCTGCGTTTGCCTGAATCTGTGATAGAACAGACCACACAGTTCTGCTTTTTTGTTGACTCTGAAGGTACTGATTTCCATGAACTCGGTTCCCTTCTGTAACTCTCCACAGGGTCTGGCTGCCTGAGGGGGACCCAGCAGAGCTTCTGTTTGCAAAACTAGGGGGCCCAAGGCCTATTTGGGTGCTATTTTTATTAAAACCCCATTAACTTGTTTCTACCAGAGCAATTAAGGTGTCAAGCCCTGATGTTCTGCATGGCTGTGGAGGAGGAGGTTTTTTTAAGTGAAGCTGTTTTGTTTGCAGGCAGAGAACTTTTTCTTTTCTTTAATTTTTTTTAAGTTTATTTATTTTTGAGAGAGAGAGAGAGGGAGCGTGGGTGAAGGGCAGAGAAAAAGAATCCCACGCAGGCTCCGCTCTCTCAGTGCAGAGCCTGACGCAGGGCTCGAACTCGAGAACTGTGAGATCATGAACTGGGCCGAATCCAGTCAGATGCTTAACTGACTGAGCCACCCAGGCGCCCTCCAGGACTTTCTTTTCTAAAGGCGGCCCAAAGTCTCAGGCTTGTTCTTAGCCCCGAGGTTTATTTTCTCAGCAGGTAATCTGGCAGCATCTTCCATAGCTGGTCTTGAGTTAACTGGGGTTGAAGATAACGTCATTTCCCTTCTGTGTGCGGGGGAGGGGGTTGTGGATGTGCGCGCTCGCTGGGGCTTGCGGGCCTGATTTTTGTAACTTGAAACCTGTTTAAAGGCTTCCAACCAGCTGCAGCCCATGTTAATTCCTTTTACACCTTATAAAAGTTTAAGCATCGCCCCGCGGCCCCAGGAGGCCAAGTGTGAAGTTTCACTTGGCAGCGCTATCGAGATGCATTTCTGTCACTACCTTTGCACCTTGAAATCAACTACACCCACGTGAGCCGGCCGTGTCCTCATTCCACATGGGGTGGGTGTGGGTGTGGGTGTGGCCTGCGGTTGCGCTGCGCTCCCCATGCTTCTGCATCTTAACACAGGAGCACCTTCTGGAATTGGACCGCCTGCAATTTGACCATTCAATAAATGAGCATTTTCTGGGTACAGTGTTCTGTGCTTTGTGTTTCGGGGGATTCGGTGGGTCCGGGGTGGGGTCTGAGAATTTGTATTTGTAATGCATTCAGGTGGTGCTGATGCTCTTGACCAGGGACTACACTTTGAGAACCAGGCTTTTGAATTTTGCTTACGTGTCACTCCTCCAATGCACGAACACATACCCTGATTTGGGAGGGCGCTCCTGCCCTAGGTTCTTGGGCAATCTCTATGGCCTCTCCTGGACTCCTGAATGTGATGGACATTATAATGTCCCCCCACCTCCTACCTATCAGCTCCATGCACAGGGTGGTGATCTGTTGTATTTACCTTTCAAAGGATCTTGCCCCTGCTTCCTACCCCTGCCTTCCCCCTACTTCCCTTTCCGTCACTCTCCTTCCTGTCCTCCACATCCCTGTCACCCAGGACTGCTTTCCTTCCTCAGGATAGGCCGAGCTACAGACCTCACCCTTTCCTGCCCCAGGACCTTGGCACTTGCTACAGGCACTGCCGGGAACATTCTTCTCTGGGCTCTTCACTTGGCAGGCTCCTCCTCATCCTTCCTCAGAGAGGCCTTTCATGAATATACATTTCAAGAAGGTCCATCCCACTATTCCCCTTCACATGCCCCTGAATTCACATGACAGATTTTGTCACAATAAGATGTAACCCTAAGCGGGACGGGTGACCATTCCACTCTCCAGTGTAGACCCAGCACCCAGCACTGGCCCAGAGCGGACCCTCATCAGAGGAGGGAATGAATGGGGTTTCTGCTCTCAGCGAAATCCACAGCGGAAGAGGCCAGAAACCAGCCAGCCATGCCCCACAGGCTCTTCTTTCTGCAAACCTCCCTTCCACCAGGCTGACCAGGCAGCACTTCGTTTTGAGCAAGGAGTTGGGGCAGGGACGGAGGGCAGGGGAGTTTTAGGAACAGCCAGAGTTGCAGATTAGACACGTATAATCAAATCCAGAGAGCTGCACTGTGTTCCATCAATTGAGATACCAGATTAAGCAGGCCCAGGGCCCCTGGGGCAAGATGCCACGCAAAATATCTTTTCAAAAATAGCAGCTTGCAATCTCAGGAATGAGCATGAATTGTCAAAGACGCGAGCAGTGTTTCGAAACATAAAGAGGAGTCCTATTTATATTGCAGATAGTGGTTGTCTGACTTAGGCATATCTTGGGCCAATTTCCCCAGAGGAGACGCTCCGGAGCCGTGGCGTGGGGATGTGTGTTGGAAGGACCAGAGCCGAAGAAGAACGAGACAGCGGAACGAGACAGCGAGCGTGGGCTGGCAGGAGGGCTGTCCAGAGCTCCTACTCACTGAGGAGACAGCAGAGCACTTAGAGTTCAATGCTCAGAATCAGCTGGGCCTGGGGGCGAGCCCTGGGCTCAGCACTTTTGCTGTGTGACAATGAGCCGTTGCTTAACCTCACTGAGCCGCTTTCTCAGGAAAATGAGGGGAAATAGGAATTTATCCCTCAGGGTTGTGGTGAAGAGTAAATGAGATAATGCTCACAAAGCCCGTGTCACTGTGCCTGGCACAGATTAAGTGCTCAATAAATGACAGCTACCATTAGCTACAGCATTTAAAAATTTTTTAAAATTTCTTAATTGCAGTAAAAAATATATAACATAAAATTCACCATCAGGGCGCCTGGGTGGCTCAGTCAGTTGAGCGTCCGACTTCAGTTCAGGTCATGATCTTGCTGTCCGTGAGTTCGAGCCCCGCATCGGACTCTGTGCTGACAGCTCGGAGCCTGGAGCCTGTTTCAGATTCTGTGTCTCCCTCTCTCTGGGACCCTCCTCCGTTCATACTCTGTCTCTCTCTGTCTCAAAAATAAATAAACGTTAAAAAATTAAAAAAAAATTCACCATCTTAACCACTTTTAAGTGTTAGTTCAATAGTGTTATGTATATTCACACTGTTGCAAACAGATCTCTAGAACTTAAAAAAAATTTTTTTAATATTTATTTATTTTTGAGAGAGACAGTGGGGGTGGGGGAGAGGGGCAGAGAGAGGGAGACACAGAATCCAAAACAGGCTCTAGGCTCTGAGCTATCAGCACAGAGCCCGATGTAGGGCTTGAATTCACAAACCACGAGATCCTGACCTGAGTCGGACACTTAAGTGACTAAGCCACCCAGGTGCCCTTCTAGAACTTTTTTTTTAATGTTTATTTATTTTGTGGGGGGGAGGGGCAGAGAGAGGGGGACAGAGGATCCGACAGCAGATGATACGGGGCTTAAACTCATGAACCGTGAGATCATGATCTGAGCTGAAGTTGAACACTTAACTGACTGAGCAACCCAGGCACCTCCAGATCTCTGGAATTTTTTAATCTTGTAAAACTGAAACTCTGTGCCCTCGAACAACTCCCCATTCCTTCTCCCCCAAGCCCCTGGCAACCACCATTGTACTTTCTAAGAGTCTGACTACTTTAGATGCCTCAAGTATTTGTCTGTGACTGGCTTATTTCACTTACCACAATGTTCTCAAGGTTTATCCAGAATTCCCCTCAGAATTCCCCTCATTTTTAAGGATGAATAATATTCCACTGTATGCATATACCACATTTTGTTTATCTGTCCATCCAGAGCTGGACACTTGGGCTGCTTCTAGCTCTTAGCTATTGTGAACAATACTGCAGTGAACATGAGTATGCAAAGATCTCCTTGAAATACTGCGTTCAATTCTTTGGGGAATATGCCCAGAAGTAGGATTGTTGGATTGGATCATGTGGTAATTCCATTTTTAATTTTTTGAGGAAACTTCAAACTGTTTTCCACCGTGGCTACACCATTTTTATATCCACAGCAACAGTGCACAAGATCAGAGTTCCAATTTCTCCACATCCTTGACAGCACATGTTATTTTCTGGTTTTTGTTTGTTTGTTTCTTTGTTTTTGGATAGTGGCCATCCCAATGAGTGTGAGGTGATACCTCACTGTGGTTTTGATTAGCATCTCCCTAATGATTAGTGATGTTGAGCATCTTTTCATATGCTTGGTGGCCATTTGTATGTCATCTTTAGAAAAATGTTTATGCAGTCTGTTGCCCAATTTTTGATTGGGTTGATTTACTGTTGAGTTGTAGGAGTGGGTTATATATTCTGAATGTTATATCAGATACATGATTTTCAAATATTTTCTCCCATCCTATGTCTTCCTATTCACGCTGGTGATGCTTTCCTTTGATGTGCAGAAGTGTTGAATGTCTGATATAGTCCTATTTGTCCATTTTTGCTTCTGTTGCCTGGACTTTTGGTGTCAGATTCAAGAAATCATTACCAAATCCAATGTCATGAAGATTTTCCCTATGTTTTTATTCCTACGAGTTTTATAGTTTTAGGTCTTATGTTTAGATTTTTAATCCACTTTGAGTTAAATTTTGTACATGGTGTTGGGTAAGGGTCCAGCTTCATTCTTCTGTAGGAACACTTTTATACTGAGGAATTCTATCACCTCTTTGTGCCTATTGTCCCTTCTATCAAAAAAAAAGTAGGTTAAGAACTTTTCTATTCATGAAAAGATACAACAAAGAAAATTACAAGACAAGCCACAAACTGGGACATTCTTTGCAACACAGATGACTGACAAAGGATTAATATCCAGAATGGTCCTATAGATCAGTAAGAAGACAGACAACCCAGTGGCAAGATAGGCAAGACACATAGAAAGACATTTCATAGAGGAGAAGGCATGAATGGCCAGTGAACATATATAAAGAGAAATCAACCTCATTAGTGCTGAGCAAAATGCAAATCAGCATCACAGTGAGTTATCATTTTATACCCATTAAATGCGCAAAGGTTAAGAACTCTAATGATAAGCACTCTTAAACATAGCTGATCGAAGAGCAAGTCGGTACCTTTTGGCACTATCCTGTGACATTGAACACTCACAGAGCCTACAAGCCAGCACTTTCACTCTTAGGTGAAACTCACTCCAGTGAAACCCTCAAATAAATGACCCAGATGTGTCATAGAGCACGCACAGTGACAATGTTTGTAATAGAAGAAAAGACAGGATGTAAGCCAGATGCCCAGTGATAAGAGAAGGCTTATGAAAATTCTGGCATGTTCCCCCAGTAGGATACCGTTCAGCAGTAAAAGGAACTCCAATAGTGTGGTTGAAAATTCAAACATAAAACTGAGTAAAAGAGGCAAGATGCATGAGCATGGTATTTTACAAAGTTCGAAACCAAACCAAAATACCATATTCACTAGATATATACAGCGAGGGGGTAGTAAACACGAATTCCAGGATAGTGGTTACTCTGGGGTGGTCACTCCACCATGCAGGAGAAACCTAGAAGCATTGATTATGGTCTAGACCTTAAATGAGTGGACGTTCATAGGTGTTCATGTTGTAATACTTCATAATCTAAAGAAAGGGCACATATATTCTTTTAAATGCATTTACATGTGAATATAACATGATAAAAAGTATTTCTGGGGTGCCTGGGTGGCTCAGCTGGTTGAGCAAAGGACTCTGGCTCAGGTCATGATCTCACAGTTCGTGAGTTCGAGCCCTGCGTCGGACGGTCTGCTGTCAGGTGGAACCCACTTGGCATCCTCCGCTCCCCCCCATCTCTCTGCATCTCCCCTGCTGTGCTGTCTCTCAAAAATAAATAAGTTAAAAAATAAATAAATAAAAAGTATTTTTTTACAGGGGTACCTGGCTGGCTCAGTCAATAAAGCATGTGACTGTTGATCTCAGGGTTGTGAGATGGAGCCCCACATTGAGCACGGAGACAACTTAAACAAACAAACAAAAAAACAGAAGTATTTTTTACAGCCTGTACTAGTTACTAGTTGGTCCTCATGGGCCCCTTCCGCTGTAAGCTACTGCATCGCAGCTACTAGTTTAGGGAGATCTGATAGGAAACACTCCATTATTCCATCACCTACTTATTTGGGAAAGAATTTGGAGAAAACAGATGTGTCACTGCCTTTGAGGCCTCCAAAACAAATTCTGGGCACAAAACCAGACTGGAGGCTGGAGACTGGTAAGAGACCAGGAGAGGCCCCCCCAGGGCAGGAGGAAAGACCCAGCTCCCCCACCACTCCCAGGACTGTGAGAACTGTTTAGCCCGCGCCTTCCTGCACTTTGGTCCAAGTCAGAGGATGAATGGGTCATCAGGCAGCCATCTACCAACCATTACATTTCTAGAAAGAAACGGATGGGATCCCACTAAAGAAAGGGGTCTCAAGGAGAATACTATCAAGAAGTCACCCCTACATTAGTTCTCTTTTTTTTTTTGGCTTCCCCAAGTTAATGATCATCTCTGGGCCTGAAGACATAGCCTCTTTCCTGAGAGATCTGTCCTGGTGCAAGTCCCCACGGAACCTTGTCACACAGTTCGTGGATGACATCAAAGGAGGGGGGTATGCTTCAGCTGTAATTAAGCAAGGCAATACAGTCATCTCTATTTAACTCAGCTACACACTGTCCTTTTGACAAATACAAATACATAACCTGACACATTTTTTCCTATGGTTTGTTTTACTTGCAGTGGCAGAAAAGCCTTTTAAAATCACAACTGCCTTGGGACTCCTGGGTGGCTCAGTTGGTTAAGAGTCCCACTCTTGGTTTGGCTCAAGTCATGATCTCATGGTTTGAGTGCAGAGCCTGCTTGGGATTCTCTCCCTCAATCTCTCTCTCTCTCTCTCTCTCTCTCTCTCTCTCTCTCTCTCTGCCCCTTTCCCACTTGCACTGTCTTTGTCTCTCTCAAAAAATAAAATTAAAAAATTAAAAATCACAACAGTCTATGGAGATAGCAGTCTTTCAAAATGGAGTGAGATTTTCAACTTTTATTAATGCCTTTTAAAAATTCCTTAGGGGCTCCTGGGTGGCTCAGTCGGTTGAGTGTCTGACTTCGGCTCAGGTCATGATCTCACAGCTCGTGAGTTTGAGCCCCGTGTCGGGCTCTGTGCTGACAGCTCAGAGCCTGGAGTCTGCTTTGAATTCTGTGCCTCTCTCTCTCTCTCTCTCTCTCTCTTTCTCTCTCTGCCCCTCCCCCACTTGCACTTGCTTGCTCTCTCTCAAAGATAAACATTAAAAAATTTTTTTTAAATAAAAATTCCTTAAAAATTGGAGAACTTAATTTTCCTTGCCGGCCATACACAAACATGATGCATCATGTTATATGGACAGCTCCCCCTAAAAATCTTTGAAATGATGTAGACAGTCAGCCCGTAACATCCTCTGAAGTGTTGATCAAGGTCTGGGCTGGCTCAAAACCTGAGAAAACCTTTCCTGGACTTCTCGGTTATTTGAAAAGAGGCACATTACTTAATATTTACCTGGAGTCTTGGGGGCACTTGTGCGGCTCAGTTTAAGCGTTGGACTCTTGGTTTCAGCTCAGATCATAAACTCGCAGTTTCATGAGCTCAAGCCCCACGTCAGGCCCTGTGCTGGCAGCATGGATCCTGCTTGGGATTCTTTCTCTCTCCCTCTCTCTCTCTGCCGCTCCCATACTTGCACTGTCTCTGTCTCTCTCAGAGAAAAGCAATTTATCTGGAATCTTGGATAAAGAAGTGAACATGAAATGCTAAGTTAGAGAGTAACAGTGTCTTTTGAGTTTTTTCGATGTTTTGCTCCAGAGCCAAAGCCAAGTCCTCTTGTTCCCATTAAGATAAGACCACCCTCTGGAACAACCATTCATCTCTCCCATCCGATGACTCTGACAAATGCCTACTTTTAGTCCTGGTTTCTGTCACCAGTCTTCAAGCATCAACACGTATCTTTGCCACTTTCGCTTCAATAAATCTCCCCTCCCTGCTCTGACCTGTCTCCCTGGTTACATTTGAATCCATATTCCTTAGCTGCTCATTTGGTTTTCTACACCCAAAGAAAAGAAACTGTCCTCGGGGAAGAATTTCCATTGCACAAAGGGAGTCACTGACATTGTGGAGGAACCAAATAAACTGTCTCAAGGGTGACACGGGAGCAGAGAATGTCACAAAGACTTAAAACTCTGGGCTTTTTTTTTTTTTTTTTCTTAATTGGCCTTAGGTGGGAGAGGTTTGCAAGGATTAGCTGGTTCTGTGCCTTCCCATTATGGATTCTGAAACACTAGCAGTTCCCAGGCACTATTTTCAGAGCTGTCCTGACACTTGTTAATAATGTTGGTGTATAAAGCTGTGCTCTTTTTAAACTCCTTTAGATACAAAGAAAATTAGCTAGTATGTGCCAGAAGAGAAAGGGGAGAAAATCCTGTTCTCGCTGTCAGAGAGAGAATGCTAAAAGCTGTAAGTAAAACTAAAGAGGCCTTTTCCCATCAGATTCAAATATCGGGGAGTGAAGTTTTCAGGTGAAAAGCAAATACTCTGCCTTCTTGATGAACTTACTGGTAGCTTGCTCCTGGGCAGGGCCTAACATGCCCCTAGTTGGGCCCAGTTACCTACGTCAATGCAAGGAAACATTTCTAATAAGATAAACTCCTGAAATTAACGTAGGGAAGTCTGATGTTTTTTGGCTTTCAAAAATGATTGCCCCCTAAATGCAACATAGGATTTTAAATTGCATTCTGGAACAGGAAAAGGACATTAATGGAAAATCTGGTGAAATCTCAAGAAAACCAATGGTTTAGTTAACAGAGTTTAATAAATGTACCATGGTTATGTAAGATGCTGGGGAAAGCTGTGTGAAGGATATCGGGCAACTTTCTATACTAGCTTTACGACTGTTGTGTAAATCTAGAACTACTCCCAAATAAAAGGGTTTAATGAAATGATGCCCCTTTAGTTGACTTGTCTCTGATCTCTGAAGAGCAGACACACAAAGGAGACCTCTGGCTTCTGGGGACAGACTCCTCTGTACCTTCCCTTAGACTACAGCACGGGCAACCAGAGAGCATACTGGGAAGGGGAATGCTGGTGTCCTAAGTGAGGCTGCGAGACAAGTAAGCAGTGTCTCAAAAATGAGCTCAAACAGAAGCAGGCTGGGCCTGTCACCTTTGTTAAACATCTGCTCTTAGTAGGCGAGGCTTACCCTTGATGCATATCCATTTTATTCACTATTCATTAAGGATGAGGGGGTTTATTGTTCATTCAAAATAGTGACATCAAGAGTTAGCAAGAGAACTCCAAATTCAGACACTTTTCTTTAGGTATGGGGTACTTAATTGTCTTTTAGAAATTATTTGTGTGTATCCGATATAAAAAATTTATTTTACCCATACTAGATAAGGATTATAAAATTAAGGTTCTTAGAGTTAAGTATCTATCCTACCTTTTGTTCAACCAAGTTACTAAAGGACATGTTTTTCTCTCTTTTTTTAACGTTTATTTTTGAGAGATTGAGGGAGAGAGCACGCTCACGTAAGCAGAGGGGCAGAGAGGGGGACAGAGGATCTGAGGCAGGCTCGGCGTTGACAGAGTAGCTTCAGTGCAGTGAGCCAGATGTAGGGCTCAAACCCATGAACCACGAGATCATGACCTGAGCCGAAGTCAAAACCTCAACTGACTGAGCCACATAGGTGCCCCTAGATTTTTCTCTTAAACACAGATACCCACTTTCAGAAACACACATACAGTCTCTGCGTATTTTCTTTTGCTAAGATGTGTAAAATATTATATATGTATTTAAGCATTACGGTTTCAAGCATAAAGATGAAAACGCCCTTCTGGGGTTTCTTGAAGGATAGTGGAACAGAAGAGAACACATTGGCTCATTCAAAATAGTGATATCCTGAGTTAGCAACAGAACTCCAAATTCAGACACTTTTCTTTAGGTTTGGGGTATGGAATTGTCTTTTAGAAATTATTTCTGTGTGTATCCAATATCTGTGTATACCAGGTCACTGGGATTAAGTGATCTTTTTAACAAAAGGATGGTGGAGTGGCCTTTTTCTTGGAGGGTTTTGAGCTGAAATTGAACAAGATGGGATTTATTTTTGAATAAGACCATTCTGGCTGCTGTTGAGCTAAGCCTTAAGATGGGGGGCGGGGAGGGTGGCTGCAGGGAGGCAGTAGGGAGGCAACCACAACCATCCAGGCAAGACTGGAGGTGGGGAAGAGGTTGGTCAGATTCTGCAGGTGATTTGAAGGCAGACCCAAAAACGGTAAGTAAGGGAGGGCCAAGAAGGCACCTAGGTTTTTGTCCTGTGTAATAGGGAGGGATGATGATGTCAGAAACGGAGAAGAGAAAAATTATAGGAGGAGCAGACTGAGTCAGATTAGCTCAGTTTCAGCCATGTTAGGTCAGATGTTGACACAGCAAGGTCAAGTGGGTGGCTGGATGCAAATCTACGGTTGGAGGGAGGGGTCTGAGCTGGAGATCAAACTTGGGGTAGTCAACAGCACACAGATGGTATTTAAAGTTTGAGATGCGACGAGATGCCCTCCGAAGTGGGAATGGCGAGGAGAGACCCAAGGACTGAGCCTAGGGCTGTCTCAAGTTCAGAGGTCAAGGAGAGCAGGAGGAACGGACCCAGGAGACCAAGACTTGCCCCACTTCTCTGACAGCCCAGGTCATCCCAGGGAGAAACCTGAAAATGATGACGTCTTTATAAGTCATGAAGTCCAGAGTTACCTGGTAACAGAGCCTTAAGGGGAAAGGGCACACGTAACCCCCCTTGATTTTAAGAGCAATTTGGTACTTGAGTTGTTTGTTGACTCATTTGGAAAAATTCACCTCTTTGAAGGGACTAAAGAGTGATCCAAAAGCCTGATTTGGGGAGGACTGCAGGGGGACAAGGGTAGTAATTGACAGGCTTGAAGGCAGACTTGTAACTGGAAATAGGATTCAAAAGCTACTTGTAATCTATTCAAAATTTAAAACGGAATGAATTCTGCACATTGCATACCCACGTATTCCTGGCATGTGGCTCCTGTGCATTTTTTTTTCCCCAATAAGAGAAAAAAATGGCAGCAGCCTGAGGACTGACTTTAAACACAAAGCTATCTGTGAAAACAGTGAATCCCAAAATTGAATAATATACTTTTCTCACTCTATGAATCATCTCTGGGGCCCTGGCTAGATGTAAATGCTGTGCTCACCACGAGGTCCTACCTTTCTGGGACCCATGTCGTTCCTACAGGGAATGTAGCTCATACTCTTGAGTCAGGTGCAAACAAAAGAGCAGCCACGGAAACACGGATTTAGTTGGGCATTGTTGTTGAATATGATCACAGACAAAATTCTCTGATAGCTCTGTCTGATTGTCTGTAGTACTCGAGTTACAGAAATAGTTACTTGTACAGAATGTATTCATGTGCTAAGTGGGTCATTTATTTAGCACCAAAATCAAATTATAAAAACATCGGTTCCATCTTAAAACATGCATTTCAAAAGCTGTTCTGGCATTCCAAGTTTGCATCGAGACATCTGCACAATCTGAATACCCAAACCCCTCTATGATTTCTAATGACAAAGACCATTCTCAGTCGTTATGGGAAGCTGGTGTGGAGACAACTGCCCGTCAGATGGTGTCCCCCAGGGAACGATGCTTCTTACTCAGCCTGAGGTTTCTGCCTTGATCTCCAGGAAGAGTTTTGAGCTTGCTTAAACATGCTTAAACACATTCTCGGTAAACGGTCAGGAATCCTCTAGGTCATAATGCCGCAAAATTGACCAAAGAGGAAGAACATAGTCAAGGTCTCCTGCCACTTACATTTGCCATGTTCAGCTTCTCAAACAGGGCTCTTCCTAACCAGCAATCCTAAAGTCCAGCTTTCAAAATAAGACGGCTTGGTTAACACCCTTTAATAACTACTATGCAGCTGCAAATGACTCCATGACAGCTTTTCTAGGGAGGGAATGGATTGCTGGGCGGGTGGCTCTAAAGATCTCAAGGCGAAAGACAAGCTCAGGTTAACCATTTCCCCTCCAGGCTGACCACAGAGTTTTGTGAAGCCCCGTCCCCAAAGCCCTGACTGCAGAGGAGGAGAGCAATGCTTTCTCTTTAGTAAAAGCCCTACCATTCATCTGTCTTATCATTTTCCTTCTTTATTCTTGGCAACTGTTTCTGGAAATTGGGGTGACTCCTCGCAGGCAGGACGCAGGAGACATTCACAAGTAAGGCCAGCATTCTGGAGGTGCTGTCCTCGGAGCAGCCATAAGGAAGATGCAGCAGTTAAGTTCAAGAGAACATTTGTGGGCAGATGGCCCATTTGTACCTGTCCTTTGGAGCAGCGAAAGTGGACATCGGAGGGTGTCACACTCCCGGATATAAGGGATCCCAGTTCCAATTGTATTATGATGCATGTGGTAACTGTATTTTACAAAAGACTTTGGTTTCTCCCCGGCTATGGGTCAGCAGGGTGGGAGAGTCTTATAAGCCATACAGGCCAGGGACTTCCTGCACCACGTCCTTTCCCAAACAGATGGCACTGCTCCCGACACTGTTGTGGGAAATAAGCCATGACATGGCCCTTTATAAGGTCAATGAGGATCTATCAAGGACACACAGAGCAGTAACTCCACAAGGAGCAATTCTGTGTTCTTCTGACCTTCAGTCTTCCATATCCGTGAATTTTCTCTTCTTATAGTTCTGAACGAGGTTGGAAGCTGTGATCTGAGAAGCCTGCCCCTTCTCCCAACACTGAAAGTCATTCAGTCCTTTCTGCCCTGTTTGAAATAAGCCCCTCTCCATCTCGTCCAGCCTGGCTACCAATGCCGAAGTGTCTTCATTGTAAGTGTTCTGGGAGGAGTCCATAATGCGGCGGAAACGTCCAATGAATGTCTGAAGGAGAAGGAATGAGTGAGAAAAATCAGATCCATTCTTCCCTGAACATTTAAATGTCATGAAGGGCAAAAGTTTGGTCTAGGACTCAGTCAGAAGGAGGTCTCAGGTGACTTTATCACTCGAGGAAGTGATTTCACATTGCCATGCCTCAATTTCCTCATCTGTGAAATGGACGGTTATGAATATCCAACAGGTTGTTATGGTAGCCAATGAAGGAATACATGTAGGACATCTAGCAACTGGCTGGCAAGGGTAATCTGTTCAAAAAGCGCTACCCATTAATTTGAGCCCTGCATTAGGTTCTGCGCTGACAGTACGGAGCCTGCTTGGGATTCTCTCTTCCTCTCTTTCTGCCCCTCCCCACACCCCACCAAAAACATTAAAAAAATTAAAAACAAAAAAAAAAGGGTTACCCATTATTGTTATTACTATCAAAGGCCACAATAATGTACTGTGACGCACACAGATAAGTTTGGACCAGAAAAGACTCCTAATCTAATTGAGTGCATTTTATATCTTTTTCAGTGTGAGAGCAGGATAGAGACACAAATGACTGAGCGTTGTCATTTTACCACAGGGCCCTGAGACCAAGCCACAAGCCCCTGCCTCAGTTTCTTCAATTGCCTCATGGAGTTATCACCTTACTGATGGGCAACTTTATAGAACTTGAAAGCAGTGATGGAAAAAGGAAAGATATAACTCACTAACAAAGGGCACTGTTCCAATTCAAGGACATGTCCTGGAGACACTGTAAGACAAACAAATGGACTTTCCCCATTTTTAGCTTTCTGCCCAAAAGAGTTTCATAAGCTCAAACTGTCTCTAGTCTAGGTATTGATTTCTTTATCTCAGTGGATGGCAACAATGTTTTTCTTTACTATTGACATCAAAAACCATTCCAGTACATGTTAGGCCAAACAACCCTTGAGACTGATGGAGGGTGTCTATATAGTCCAGGGAGGAAACGTGTCTTCAGCTGAAGTTCTTATAAAGCTAGAAATGAGGAAGTAAAATAAGAGGTAGAAAGGGTAGCTTCTCCTAATATTAGCAAAAAAACCCCAATTATGGGGGTGCCTGGGTGGTTCAGTCAGTTAAGTATCTGACTTTGGCTCAGGTCATGATCTCACGGTTTGTGGGTTCAAGCCCTACATCGGTCTCTGTGCTGACAGCTCAGTGCCTGGAGCCTGCTTTGGATTCTGTGTCTCCCTCTCTCTCTGCCCCTCCTCCGCTCAGGCTCTGTCTCTCTCAAAAATAAATAAACATAAAAAAAGTAATGATTATGAGACGTTAAAATAAGGTTATGTCGTAAAGGATGGTAATATGGGTATAACATTGTTTTGTCCGTGGAAAACAACAGTAATAGTTACCATTTGTTAAATGTCACCACCTAATCTCACTACGATGCAATAATTTTGGCACTATTGTTATCTCCATTTAACAGGTGAAAAATGGAAGCCTATAGAGGTCACGCAGTTCGTACATAACAGAGCCATGATTTAGCCCCAGAGCAAGGGACGGAAACAAATAACACATGTACTCCTGACGGGAGCCCTCAGACCAGTCTTGGGGCTGGGCTGGGCTGGTGTATTTAAGTGCCTGTCACCTATAGTCAACCATCATCTCTCTTATTTCCAGGCCTTCCTGTGGCCCCAACTCTTAACAAACAAATATGAAGAGCTGCAGACAAGTCATTTTTTTTTAAGTCATTTTTAAGTAAATATATAATCGGCAAATGCAGTCTAACTGTAGGCCGCTGTGGAATAACTAATAAACTGAGCATATACATGATACACTCCCTGGGTAAGGGTGGAGGCTGGTGGCTCCTAAAGTGTGTGTGGTGCCGTAGGGTTTTCACATCAATTACTTGCCTGCAGGAGAGACTGGGAGATGTCTGCATTCTCTGGACTGTCAAAATGCAGGAGTTGGGAGCCAAACCCATAGAAATGCGGCCCCAGTTTGTGGAGGTCCACCACGTTGGCATCGGCGCTGAACACGGTCCTCCAACCTTGCTGGTAGATCTTGGGAAGGTCCACAGAAAGGATCCGCCGCTTGTGGTCAAAAAGTCCCTTTGCCAGCCACAGGGGGAGTTCGAGCTTTGAGCCCTGCATCACACAGGAATGTAGGTTTTAAAAGCAAATAGCGTAATAAATGTGTGTGGCAATACACAGAAATACAGGTTGCCTGAGCAGACATCTGCTGCCTGTTCTGTTTGGGGGTGTGGCTCCCAAAAGCAGAAGAAGGTTGTGACTTGAAGAGATGAACTGCATGGGCTGAAGTTTTACATCATAATGGAATGGTGAGAACAACGGTTTTTGTTCAACAGAAGCATAGTACGGAACAAAAATGTGGTACAAAGGGGAAGCTTTCTAACTCACATAAATAAAAACTTCCAATTGCAGATACTTCAGAAGTATAATAAATATTTCTGGGGGCGCCTGGGTGGCTCAGTCGGTTGAGCATCTGACTTCGGCTCAGGTCATGATCTTGTGGCTCGATGAGTTCAAGCCCCGCGTCAGGCTCTGTGCTGGCAGCACACAGCCTGGAGCCTCCTTCAGGTCCTGTGTCTCCGTCTCTCTCTGCCCCTCCGCTGCTCACACTCTCTCTCTCTCAAAAACCAATGAATATTAGAAAAATACAAAAATAAGCATTTCTGCTTTCTTTAAATATTCCATACCTGTTCCTCATACGCGCTCACTGGAGGCCTACTACGCACTAAGCACCACCAGGTACTGGGCGATATATGGAAAAACAGCATCAGCCTGAGCTCAGGCCACAGCCCCTCTCCATCCCACTTCACAGCTTCAGAGAGGACAGTAAAGATACACATCTCTCTATATTTTTAAAGCCTTAACAGAACTGGAAAATATAATGAGGTGGCCATGACAGACCAGAAACGAAGAGAAATATCCAAAAAAAACAAACAAAAAAAAAAGGCCAAATATAACTGAGTTGAAGGCATCTGCAGACAGAAAGTGTGCAGAAAGTTAACACAGCAAGCCTCAGACCGCCCTCCTTAGAGGGGCCTGCCTGCAGAGTTGATCCTTGGTGGGTGTCCTGGAACTTGGGTTTCAGGAGGGTTCCCACTCTTCTCAGAGTGGATAGGAGTGCCTCACTGTGCTTATGCAGTTTGCATAAACAATGTGGCTTATGCTGAATACCTGCTTTCCTTCTGGGAGTCTGGAATCTTGGAATGTGTTCGGTAGAATGCCTGTGTAACTAGCCCTCAGTACGACCATGGGTACTGAGTCTCTAATGAGCTCCCAGGTACACATATTTCACCCATGCTGTCATAATGCGTTACTGGATATTCCAGTGCATCCTGTGCGACTTCGCCCAGATGGACGGGGCTCTGGGAAGCTTGTGTCCAGCTTCCTGCAAACTTCATCACACACACCCTTTTTCCCTTTGCTGTTTTTGCTCTGTATCCTTTTACTGTATTAAAATTTAAACATTAGTATGACTAGATGCTGAGTCCTGTGAGTTCTCTTAGTGAATCATCAAACCTGGGGCTGGTCTTGGGGACCCCTTGAACAAACCGAAATGGAAAGTTTATCACTAGAAGACACAGACTAAGGAAATCTTGAAGGGAGAATGAAAATGATCCCAGAAAGAAATATGGAAACGCAGGACACAAACTAAACAGTAGGAAGGAAAAAAACCCCACAAATATATCAATACTTACATTAAATGTAAACAAATTAAATACAACTGAAAAACTGTCAAACTGAAAAAAAACAAAACCTAACCATACGCTGCTTAAAAGACACATATTTGAAGTATAAAGACACAGAAAGGTTGAAAAAAATGCCATAAAAATAGTAATCAAAAGAGAGAAGCAGACTAGAGATAAAACGGACATTTGACAATAATAAAAGGGTCATTATATCCACAAGAAAAAGACAGATATCTGTCTAAACTGAGAGAAGTAAAAGGAGAACTGGATGAATCTACAGGCATAGTGGAAAACTTTGGTCTATCTCTCTAGATAAATGAGGAGCAGGAAAAAAAAATCAGTAGGAATATAGAAGATCTCAGCAAAGCAAACAGCAAACTTGACCTAACTTCCAGTATCTACCACACACCATGACTTCAGAATACACATCTGGCCAAGTGCATATGGAATGGTTAAGTTGATCTTATGCTGCAGTATAAAGCAAGCGTTAACTTACAAAAGACTGAAATCATTCAGGCTATGTTCTCTGACCCTGGTGGAAAGAATTAAGCTAGAAATCAAAACCAAAAAAGATGAAGAGCTAAATCCTAATATATGTGGAACTAAGCACTGGTCTTCTGAATAACCCATGAGTCAAAGAAGAACTCACAACAGAAATTAGAAATTATTTTGAACACATGGATATGAAAATAAAATACAACAAATAAAAACTTGTGGAACGCATTAAAGCTGTGCTCAGAGGAAATGTATAGCTAAAAACATGCATAAGGGAAGGTTGAAAAATCAATGACCTGGGTACCCAGCTCAAACTGCACAGGCAAGGTTGGGGGGAGTGGGGGTAACAATACAAAATTAAGTCCAAAGAAGGTAGAAGAGTAACTTAACGACCTAGAAAACAACAGTACAAAAGAGGAAACTGACAGAGCCCTAAGTTAGTTCTTTTAAAAGAACTAATACAATTGATCAATTCCTAGCAAGACTAACGAAGAAAGGGAGCATAATTTCTCCATATCAAGAATAAAAACCAAGACATCAATATAAATCCTACAGATGTAAAAAAGATAGTAAAAGGATATTTTGAACATTACACCACTACCTTTGAAAATTCAGATGAAATTGTCAAATTCCTAGAGGAGAAAACAATGTACCAAGAGTAACACAGGAAGAAAATAGCAAGTCTGAATAGTCGTTTATCTCTGAATGACATTAAATGTTGTCATTACAAAGCTTCCCGCACAAATCTCCCACAAAGAATTCCAAATACTTTATGTAGACACTCTACCCTCAAATAAGTAGAGTATAAGTCCTATTCCTTAAGTGAGGCTGTGCATAATGACTCCTTCCCAAAGAGAACAGTATGGAAAGGTGGAAAAAGGAGTAACTTCATAGTGAAGAATCCTGACAAACACTACCCCAGCCGGGTGTTCGAGGTTCTTATCAGTGTGATACGTCATGCTAACAGTATGTGCTCTTGATATGATGTGACCTCTGTGATCCTCCTCAAAACCTATCACTGCAGTCTAACCACAGGAAAAGTTCAGACAGGGTGCCCAGGTGGCTCAGTCTGTTAAGCATCCGACTTCCGCTCAGGTCACGATCTCACGGTGCATGAATTTAAGCCCTGCATCAGGCTTCCCCCTAACAGCGTAAAGCCTGCTTGGGATTTTCTCTCTCTCTGCCCCTCCTCTGCTTGTGCTGTCTCAAAATAAATAAGTAAATAAACTTAAAAACAACAACACATCAGACAAATCCCAACTGAGGGACATTCTACAAATTACCTGACCAGCACTCCACAGAACCACCATGGTCCTCAAAAACAAGGAAAGTCTAATAAACTGTCACAGCCAAGAGCAGACTAATTAGATATGATACTAAATGCAATGTGGTAAACTGGATGGACATTAGGGGGAAGGAAGGCAATATGAATAAAGTACCGGCAGTGCGTCTCTGTTTACCAATGTGTAAGAGGACAAAAATCCTTACCTGTTATAATGAAAAGTCAATAAATAATGTCTTAATTTTTTTTAAATCAAGAAAATAAGCTTAAGACTATTATTTAAAAACACAGGGGTAAATCTTGAGGATACTATTTTTATTTTCTTTTTAGTGAGAGAGCAGGCGAGCAGGGGAGAGGGGCAGGAGAGAGAATCCCAAGCAGGTTCCACGCTCAGCTTGGAGCCCAATATGGGCCTTGATCCCATGAGACTGGGATCACGACCTCAGCCAAAATCGAGAGACCGAGCCTCAGCTGACTGAGCCAACCAGGCGTCCCTTTAACTATTTAAAAAGTGGACAGACCAGTGATCAGAAACCCCGATCCTTAAGTAGTCAGTAGTAACCAATCCTTAAGCTTTCAACATATTGGGGGGGTGGGGGGAGACACTGCTCACTTTGGGCAGTTTCAAAAATGAAACCAGCGGCCTGACGACCTAAGATAAATTTAGTTTCACAATGGGGGCGAAGGCTAAAAAAACACTTCAGAGCACTGAGACCCGAGACCCGCCGATACAACTCCTTAAAGCGTAGGGCCGGGCTTCCCCCTAAAACGACAAATCCCGCGGGGCAGCGCGCCCGCGACGCGGAGCCCCAAGGCCGCGAGGCACACTGGGAATTGTAGTCTTTCTCGGGGTATCTGTCCCCAAATGCTTACCTGAGGAATCGTGTGGTCAGTCTCGGCACCTCCGCTCCGCTCCAGGAAGAAAGCCCCGAGGCGAGGCATGGGGGTCTCTGTGCGCACCGGGAGCTTCTCGTGGGACATCAGGATGTCGTCCAGCGACAGAAAGTTCTCCTCAGGCCCGAGTGCACCCGACTCCACCCGGAAATAAGCCTCGGACATGGCGGCGGCGGCGGCTTCAACTTCTCCGCTTCCACTCGTGTGAGGCTAGGAGTCCGGGATGTAAAAAGCAGGAGAAAGCGGAGGCAGGCCCGGGTTGTGAAGGGTAAGGAGGTCGCTGCGACAGCTAGCCAGAATTGAAACTTTTCCCGCGCCGGGGACGCGCCAGACTGGAGCAGTCGATCCAGGAGGCCGGCCCAGGCAGAAGCAATAGACAGTCTGCGGACTTGGTCCCACGTGATCAGGGGCGGGGCGCATTAGGAACCGCGCTCGAGATTTCCACCTGCAGGGTGTAAGCTGGATGTGGGCACCTTAACAAGGAGCTGGAAATGCCCGTTGAAGTTGTTGGATGCATCTGTACTAGATTGTGTTCATGTGGCGCTTTATATGTTTATATGAAATTAAAAACGCTTTGCAACACGTTTGGGGGCTTATAAAAAGACATTACTGTGGCCTCCGTCTCAGGCCTGATCAAGTCAGACCTGTTTACTGTAGTTTTGTCACTGTATCTGTTAATCTTCGTGCTTGAAAGAAACATGAAAACAAAACCTCCAGCACTAGCCCCAGATAGTTATGGACTATTTGTAGTATTTGGCGTTGATAAGGGAAGGAGGAGGAGGAGCACTAGACTACCCCTGGCTCCCAAAGGTCCTGAGTTTACTTCAGGGCCTTACCATCGACTGGCAGTCTCCTTTCGTGGCTCTTAATTTAAATCCTTAAAAGAGGAAATCTAATTGGCTCAGTTTGTCTTTTTGAACAAGGTCACAACAGTCATACGTTGCCAGCCACCCTATAGATTGGATGGGTGCCTGTTGCTTGTGTAGTTGTGGGAGAGGGGTAGGGAAGGGATCATGGTTATGGGAAAACTAATGAAGAGAAACCTCTCTAGAATGGAGTCGGGAGGTTCAGCAGGGGTAGCTCTCATGCCCTTACCACTCTTTGTTAATTGCAAATCCAACAGGGAAAGAGGGAACTTGCACCCGGATACAATTTTACCACCTGGGCAAGAGGAAGAAAGGCTTTCCTCCAAAGGTCCAGCCATGAGAAGCCACTATACTTTGAACTCCTACTATTTTACTCCAGTGAGTTTCTTGTTCTAACAGTCTTCCCAACTCCCCTACCTCCTCTGTAGAAGAACCAACTCTCCTTTGTTCTCTGGACTTGTCTATGGTTTTGCTGTAGTTTTCTTGCCCTGGATGGCAATTCTCTGCTATTCCCGGATAAACCTATTTTTGCTAGTAAAGTAACTGGCAGTTTTATTTTTAATATAAACAGTTACATGTTACCAGATTTGGGGGTGCTATTCAATCATGGCTATGAGTGGTGGAGAGTGTTGAGAAATACGGTGTAGGACTTCATACAGAAGGGTCTTTTCTGGGGTTAGAGCTATGAGCAAAGGGTTCATGGGAAGGAGATGTGTATCAGTCCATCTTTCTTATTCCCTGCTTTTTAGGATACTGTGACATCTATCCCTTGTAGGGTGGGCTAATTCCTAGAGTAACAAACAACTTGCCTGTGAACACACCTTACATTAACCAAACAATCGAAAGCCTATACCCCCAACCACCTCCTTTAACTCTCACACACCAAGCCAACAGTTACCCTGCCTTAAATCACCCCGGGGCCACATACTGGATAATGAGAGACCACCCTTATAGCCCAGAGTCCACTAACATTCAAAGTACCCCATCCTAAGCTCACTCAAATTTGCCTGCTATGCCTCACCCATTCCTTCCCACAGAAACCACAATAGAGGCTCTGGGTCATGTTCTCCTCTCCTTTTGCTTCCTTACTGACCCTGTGCGGCTTTGGATGGAACGATGTACTTCCTTCTCTTGGGAACTGGGAGCAATAAGACTTCTTTCAATGGCACTGACCACTCTGTCATTACTCAGTCACCCTTCCAAATGAAATCCTGGTGTAATCAAAACAAGAGGCCATGGGGGAATCAGGGCCAAACTGTGGAAAGCCTTGGGTGCTAATGAGTTGAGGCTATTCCACAGGAAATAGGAGAAGAAAATGTAAGATTTTTTTTTTTTAGCATGTGATAACATAAATCTGAGCTTTAAGAAGAGAATTCTGGTAGTGGGGAGAAGAAGGGAGAGATTAGATGCAGGGAGGCCAGTTTGGAAGCTGTTCAGTGGGCAATTCCTAGCAACTAATTGGAAAGAGAAAGGGAAGGGTAGAGAGAGGTCAAAGATAATTTAAGCTTTTTACCTGGTTGACCAGGTGGATGGAGATGTCACTAACAGATAGATATACAGAGCACAGGAATATGGGCAATTTGGGGTAAAAGATGAGTTTGGTCTGGTACTCACGGAGTCCAGGAGCCACTAGACAGGTCTGCAGCTCTGTGGAGACACCAGTCTTGAACCTTTAGTTAGGCATCTATGGAGAGGTAGTTGCAGGAGAGTCCTTTCCTTTATCATATTTGAAATGTTCAGTTTGCTGCACTATCCGATATAAAAGTAAACATAAATCATAGTCAAAATTTATATTTTGTTGAAATGGCTGTAGGGTCTGGATACAGTCAGGAATAGAAATGTGTTCATTTGTCTAATTGAAGGCAGTGAGGGTACTTTACTGACAAGGTGCAGTAAAGCTGTTTTTATGTTGAAACAGTTAAGATGGATCCTTAATAACATCGGTGCCAAGAAAGGCATTATTTTTGTGCAGAGACCATTGGCTCTAACCCTAAACACCGCAGCTATTTTAATAGTAAAGTAACAGGCCAGTGTTTAAGATAAAATCAGATTACTTTGTTTTTCTTCTGTGATGTCTTGGCTCACCATGAAACTTATTCACTGCTTGTATACTTTTGCTCTCTTTAATCTGCCCTCTTGAACTCTCGAGTGAGCCAGAAAAAGTGAAATTAAAGTTTGAGCTTCTGATGCTAAACAATTGCATTAATTCATCTGACAAAAGTGGTACATAATTTATCCAGTATAGACCTGGTTGTAGCCTAAATTTTAAGAGCCAGGAATGTTCCTTTTCTCATGAAATCTTGGGTTCCTTACCACCCAGCCAATCAATCTATGTACCAGAAGTGCACTAGACAGAATTTCAGCATATTTATGATATTCAGAGTGCGTTCAGTATGTTTACAAAATATAGAACTTCAGGATTCCAAAGGTGTCTGCTGGATCCCTGAAAAAAAAAAACACTAATTTTCCCAGTGCAATCATTTCAAGATTGCAGCACTGTGGCACACACACAGACTTCAGATAAGCAAAACCACAAAACAGCTTTAAATCTGTTCTTTTGAATACTGGTGCTTTCTAAATTTCTTCCACTGAGTGGGGAGGCTGTGATGTAAGTGACAGAACTCCAGATCCGGGGGATGGGGGAGGATCTTTGGGGGAATAAAAGGAAAAAAAAAAACAAACCAAAAAACCAGAAATGTGTTGGACTCCATCCTTCCAGTTGCTTCCTAGGCCAAAAGTTTTAGGGTTTTTCTTGATTCCCCTCCCCTTACCTTCTATAACTGTTCCATCAGCAAATGTTTGCTCTGCCTTCATAATATTTTATTTTTTTTATGTTTACTTTAGAGAGAGAGCGCGCGTGCAAGTGAACGAGTGAGCATGAGCGGGGGAGGGGCAGAGAGCGAGGGAGACACAGAATCCGAAGCAGGCTCCAGGCTCTGAGCTGTCAGCACAGAGCCCGACGTGGGCCTTGAACCCATGAACTGCGAGATCATGACCTGAGCCGAAGTCAGACGCTTACCTGACTGAGCTACCCAGGTGCCCCTGCCTTCATCATATTTCCAGAATTTGATTATTTCTCATCACTGTGGTCCAAACCAACATTATCTCTTGCTTGGACTTTTGTAATAGCTGCCCGTCCAGTCTTGCTTCAGCCCACGACCTCCTTATTGTTCTTTGAGAGCCCCAGACACACTCATTTCTTAGGGCCTTGCACTGTCTTTTCCCACTTCCTGGATTGCCTTTCTGTTGGATTTCCACATGGGTGGTCCCTTTAGTCTTTATTTAAGAGTCATCTTCTCATTCAGGCCTTCCCTCACTGCCCTATCCAAAATCTTAGCCCTCCCCAACTGACAGCTGATACCCCCCTCCTTTTTTTCCCTCAGCATTTATCACTCTCTTATGTACTATTTGTTTTACCTTTTTAACTTGTTTGTTGTCTGTCACCCCTACTTGAATATTAGCTTCATGAAGACAGGGATTCTTTTTGGTGTATTTTTCATGACTCTATCCCCACTACCTCGTGCATGTCAGGCACTTCCTAAATATTTGCTGAATGAATTAGTGGTTCTTTACTTATAGCAGTGATATTATTTTCCTTTAAAACATTAACCAAAAAACAATTTCAAGTAAATAATAGTACGAGTGGTGTGCACATATTACAACAGTCACAAAGGGTAGTGGTGAAACACTGAAAACACTGAATTAAAGTGGTACAAAATGGGGGCGCCTGGGTGGCCTAGTTGGTTAAGCATCTAACTTCGGCTCAGGTCATGATCTCACAGTTCATGGGTTCAAGCCCACGTCGGGCTCTGTGCTGACAGCTCAGAGCCTGGCCCCTGCTTCAGGTTCTGTGTCTCCCCCTCTCTCTGCCCCACCCCTGCTCATGCTTGCTCTCACTTGCTCTCTCTCTCTCTCTCAAAAATAAATAAACATTAAAAAAAATGAAGTGGTACGAAATAGTTTGCCAACGTACAGGCTAGGTCACATAATCTTCTAGAGCCGTGAACTTGTCATTGATAATACTCTGAAGAAAACTCACTGATTGGGCTCCACTAATTTAAAGTTGTTGAAGTTTTGGTAGAATTATACTGAATTTGGCAACTCTTTCTGCCCATGGATCCTGTTCCCTTGCTTTCATAAAAACACCTTTTTGCACTGGGGGAAAAAAAAAGAACTATACTGAATTTTACCTTCCCACCCACTGTAAATATGGAATGTTTAAGCAAAAGGAGCGAACAGGATGTAAAATGGCTTAGTCCCCTACCCACAGAACATTTTCAGCAGCCATTTATATTCAGCTGCTGTGTTCCTTCCAGAATCCAACAGGCCTGGGTAGAGTCCGACTTGCACCACTTCAGTTGGCTTTGTGACCTCGGGGGGACTTATCTGTCTGAAGCTTAGCTTCAGCACCTATAAAATGGGGACAATAATGGTAGGAGTGTAACAAAAGGGCCAATATAGGCAGAGCTTTTAGCTCAGGGCCTGACCCATACATAGCAAGGGCTCAATAAATTCAGATACGTTAATTCACTGCTGTGTCCTCCGCACCTCAAATAATACCTGGCATGTAGCAAGCACTCCGTGAACATTTGTGAAATAAACATCATCATTCATTATTATCGTTGTCGATCTAGGCTTGGCCACACTTGCTGCCCCCCCCCCAACAATTCGCATTTCCAAATGGACTTGAAGGCGATAGATCAGTATTCTTCAACTTTTTCCTGCAAAGATTCAGATAGAACTTCTTTCTTCTGAATTCAAATGATTAAAGTGGTTTTTTTTTTGTATTTTAAAATTACAGTACTATGTTTGAAATTTTATTATGTAAGGTTAATGGATTTAAATCACTGGAGTTCATTTTTACATAATTTAAATGTTCTTTTGGTTGAGCTATTTCTTGAGGACTGCTCCAAAACGCCTTCAATGAGATCAAAATAAATTGATAGGCATAATGCAACCTTATGTGTGGGTAGTGCCGATTTTAGATTCTTCCCACAGTCTTCAGCAGTACGAGGAGATTGTAAACCCATCTCATATATCCAGAGAGACTCAGTGTATGCATCGCCCTCATAAACTTGGCAAAGGAGCAGTGATCACATCATTATAATCGAGGTACTTGTTTGATCCAACTTTTCTTTTTCTGTGTTCCCAGCTCCATAAAAATACCCCTTCTTCACATTCCTATATTTTCATCTTCTTTTTTGGGTAGTCTTTATTTATTTTAATCCATGATCTGATAGCCAGAGCTTCCCTCAGTCCGAGGTGGGCGGAGTGGCAAGTAAATTCATTAGTTTGAGAAGAGTATGGGGGAAGAAGAGGGATCATTTATTCATCAAGATGCTCAGATGCCTATTAGGTGCCCCGGGGCTCCCGGTGTGGACATGAAGAAGAATACGATGGGTTGCTGCCCAGTGGAGGAAATAGTAACATGAGGTAATAAAAGCTCGGATAGAGCCATGTCTGATGTGTTCCGGAAGCTCAGAACGAGTGGTGACTTCCCACCTGGACAGAATAGGGGTTTACAAAGGCTTTACAGAGGAAGGTGCAGAAGAATGGGGCCTTTGGGTGTGAAGAGGACTTTTTCAGCAGGTCCACAAATGTGGGGGCGGGAGGGGAGGAGTCATTCCAGACCCAAGCATCCACTGTGAGCAAAGAGGTGGGACTGTCAAAGTTCCAGATGAAATTTCTCTCCTTCAAACCGGCCCCTCCTTCTGCCTTCTGTATGCCAGTTAATGGCTGCACTATTCACCTGATTACCTGTATCTATCTGGCAGGTAACAGGAAAATTCCGTTCAAAATGGCTTCAACAACAGGGGATTTCTAGATGAGATAACTGGGGAGTCCAGGACTTCATGGTCAGTTGATTCAGCAGCCCAAAGGTGTCTCTGGGGATCTAACTTTGTTTTGCTGCGCACATGGTCGGCTCTAGTCTATGGCTCATCCACGGGGGTCACTAGATGTTTGCCAGCTAATCTGGGTCTACGGGATTCCTTGGTCTTTTCCGGGGGCAGGGAAGGGAGAGCATTCAGTCTCAGCCTTCCAGTAGAGAGTTCTGACATTCACCCTTACTGGCAAGTTTAGACCACATGCTCACTCCTGAACCAAAACGATAGCCAGAGCAATGGAATGTGTTAATTAATGTAAGTCGGTCAAATCCCACCACCAATGTTACGTTAGGGTGAGCTTCACCAAAGCATGTGGGCTGCACAATGGGAAAGATTGGGGGTCAATTCTGGAGTGACGGTCTGGGTATTTTTAGGATGGGGAAAGCTGGGTAGAAAACAAATAAATGTCCACTACAATCACTACCCAGTTAGGAACGTGGGAGAATTCAGTCTTGCTTCCCTCTCACTTCCCTATGTCCAACTGGTCAATACACACTGCTGATTCTATCTTCTTCTTCTTTAATGTTTTATTTATTTTTGAGACAATGCAAGCAGGGGAGGGGCAGAGAGAGGGGAAGAGAGGATCCAAAGCAGGCTCTGCACTGACAGCGGTGAACCCGATGTGGGACTCGAACTCACCAACTGTGAGATCATGACCTGAACCACAGTCGGACACACAACCTACCAAGCCATCCAGGTGCCCCTGCTAATTCTACCTTTTTATCATTCTTTTGTCTGTCCATTCTTTTGCCTCTGTTTGAGCGCTCATCATTTTTCACCCATACTCTTAAAATCCCTCCTGACTGGGTTTTCTCTGTCTCTGCTCTCTCTTTGCTCCAAAGTTCCTTTGTACTTGTCTTGCAGTGATCTTCCTGTTATTCCCCAGCTTACAACCCAAATCACCCCCATGGGTTAAATAATAAACTCTAAACTCCTTGGTAAGTCTTAAATGGCTTCCAAGAACTGTGTTATTAGCTTGCTAGGGCCACCATAACAAAATACTGCAGACTGGTAGCTAAACAATGGAAAATTTTCTCATAGTTCTTCAGGCTGAAAGTCTAAGATCAAGGTGTTAGCAGGGATGGTTTCTCCTGAGGCCCCTCTCTCCTTGGCTTGCAGATGGCCACCCTCTTGCCATGGCCTCACATGGCCTTTCCTCTGTGCACGCACATCCTTGGGTCGCTTCCTCTTACAAGGACACCAGTACCATTGGATCACGACCCTACCCTTAGGACCTCATTTAACCTTAAAGGCCAGGGCTTGCTTGCATAGCACAGAGTAAAACTGGAAGGAAGTCAGAAAGATTAGCACGGACCCTGCACATGGATGACGTGAATTTGTGAAGCATTCCATAGTTCTCATAGGACCGCTCCACAGGTTACATGCTAATCACAAAGAGGAAAATGAACTCTTACAATGGAGAGATCTACTTGTCACCACTATATGGAAGTGATCAAGCCTGGCACACTAACGTGGGGCAGCCTCTGTGCCTGTAAGATATCATGCGGTCTGTGTGCTGACTCAGTTATGATTCCAACCTGAATCCAATCAAGCCTCTAGACTTCACAGGAAATATGGGAATTGGGGGGAGGGGAGTGGTGAGAAAGAGTTAAATGACAACAAGAGGAAACACGTAGATAAAATCAGAATATGGGCCATTCTACAAGGGCACCACTAATAAAACACTGTTTGGGAGAATCTGGTACCTGACTGTAAGACATATTTTTTATATCCTCAGACAGACAAGATGGTGCTTCATAATCCACTCAGGTGTACAAAACGCTCTCTAAGACTCTCAAGGGCATGCTTTATAGCTCCTTTCAGCTAGACAGCATGCTTCTGATACAGGTATACCTCGTTTCATTGTGCTTTACAGAGATTGCGTTTTTTTAAATTTTTTCTTTTTGCAAATTGAAGGTTTGTGGCAACTCTGCATAGAACAAGGGTATTGGTGCCATTTTCCCAACAGCATTTGCGCAGTTCACATCTCTGTGTCACATAATGGTCATTATCACAACATTTCAAAAGTTTTCATTATTATTATATTTATATATAATATTTATATTATATATATTATATATTACATATAATATATTACATATAATATATTACATATAATATATAATATAATATATAATATATAATAATATAATATTTATATATAATATTATTATATTTGTTATGGTGACCTGTGATCAGTGAGTATGACTTGCTGAGAACTCAGATTGACAGCATTTTTTAACAATATTTTTAAATTAAGTGGTACAGTTTTTTTTCGACAGTGCTATTGCACATTTAATGGACTACAGTATAGTGTAATGTGAATTTTATATGCACTGCGAAACCAAAAAATCCATTTGACTCGCTCTCTTGGCGTGGTCTGGAACGGAACCTGTAGTACCTCTGAGGTATGCTGGTACTCCTTAGGATGTAGTCCAACAGAAGCTTCGCAAGGAGCCCAGGGTGAGCAAAGGCCTAACTCAAAGGGCCTGATCCTCATGTCCTAATGGGATGAGATTTTGCAGAAGTCTTGGAAAGGGGTGTGTGTATTTTGCAAGTGAGAGAAAAGCAAATAATTTGTGGCTGGAGGGCACAAAGGTCTCATGGCAATTTTTAAGACATAGCTTCAAATTCTTTAAATCTGGATGGGCTCTGTGACTAGTTTGAACAATCCAGCATGGAGGACATGACGCTGTGTGATTTCCGAAGCTAGGTCATAAAAAGTAATGCAGCCTCTGTCTTGTTTACCTAAATACGTGCTCCCAGATTGATGGGCCATTAGATCAGAACCTGAACACCCTGAGGCCACCACGCTAGACAGGCTACATGGACATGCTCTGGTGGGCGATCCCAGCTGAGCTCAGCCTTCCAGCCATCCCAACCAAGGTGCTCTGCAGACATGACAGTGAAGCCAACTCGGCCCCTGTGCCCAGTCCATCTGCCACCTGAATACCAGCAAGCGATTTCTGTCAGAGTTCTGTGAAACAACAATTGTCTGACTGGCCCCTGCCTGAATTCATGATTCACAAAATCAGGAGATACAAATAGTTGTTTTTAGGGCTCCTGGCTGGTTCAGTCTGTAGAGCATGCAACTCTTTTTTTTTTTTTTTTTTTTTTAAATTTTTTTTTTTCAACGTTTATTTATTTTTGGGACAGAGAGAGACAGAGCTTGAACGGGGGAGGGGCAGAGAGAGAGGGAGACACAGAATCGGAAACAGGCTCCAGGCTCTGAGCCATCAGCCCAGAGCCTGACGCGGGGCTCGAACTCCCGGACCGCGAGATCGTGACCTGGCTGAAGTCGGACGCTTAACCGACTGCGCCACCCAGGCGCCCCGAGCATGCAACTCTTAATCTCAGGGTTGTGAGTTCAAGCCCCACGTTGGGTATAGAGATTACTTAAAAATAAGATCTTTTAAAAATTTTAAAGAGAAATAGTTGTTTCAAGCTACTGAAGTTATAGAATATTTAAAAAAGTTGTATGTGGACAGCTTTGGCTCTTCAAAAAGTCATTGTCACATAGAGGGGAAAGATGGGTATGTTTGAAGGGCTCTAGCAGCCAAATGCAATAAGTCATCCCTGATGGCACACACTTTGGGGACAACTGGGGAGACATGAACATGGACTACTAGATAATAGTTTTAGGAAATTATTGTTAATTTTGTTAGATACAATAGTGGTATTGTGGTTATGTAGAAAAATGTCTTGGGGCGCCTGGGTGGCGCAGTCGGTTAATCGTCCGACTTCAGCCAGGTCACGATCTCACGGTCCGTGGGTTCGAGCCCCGCGTCAGGCTCTGGGCTGATGGCTCGGAGCCTGGAGCCTGCTTCCGATCCTGTGTCTCCCGCTCTCTCTGACCCTCCCCCGTTCATGCTCTGTCTCTCTCTGTCCCAAAAATAAATAAAAACGTTGAAAAAAGAAAAATGTCTTTATTTCTAGGAGATAATTCCTAAAGTAATTATAGATCAAGTATCATTATGATTGCAATCTACTATACAATGCATCAGCAAAACACACACACACACACACACACACACACACACGTGCACACACGCACACAGTGAATATAGCAAAAGGTTAACAATTGCTTGAATCTAGGTACGAGATATAGGTTGGTTGTTCATTATACAACCCTTTTAACTTTTCTGTAAGTGAAAATTCTGTAATAAAAAGCTGAGAAAAAATATCAGGGAAAACTAACTTATGAATCCGAGTACGTGGCAGAATAATTAGCACAGGTAGGTATCCAATAAATGTTGGATGAAGTACTTAGGATTGTCAAATTCATCGAGACAGCAAGTCAAATGTCATCGAGACAGCAAGTACTTAGGATTGTCAAATTCATCGAGACAGCAAGCCAGGGGCTGAGGGGAGGGGAGAATGGGGAGTTAATGTTTAATGGGGACAGAGTTTCAATTTGGAAAGATAAAAAAAGTTCTAGAGATGGATGGTGGTGGTGGTACAACAGTGTGAATGTACTTAATGCCACTGACTGTACTATTTATTTGAGAGAGAGCATGCATGGGGGGGGGGGTAGGAAAAGGAGAGAGAGAGAGAAAGAGGGAGAGGGAGAAGACACTTAACCGACTGAGCCACCGAGGTGCCCCTAAGCAAAGTTTAAACTCATCTTAAAAGTCAGCAGCTATGACAACAAAATCCTTTTTTTATCTATCAGATTGGCAAAGATTTTATTTTTTTCTTTTCTTTTTTCTTTCTTTCTTTTTTTTTTTTACAGATTGGCAAAGATTTTAAAAATTTGAGAAGACAGGTGTGCCTCCACGACTCACTTGGTTAAGCATCTGACGCTTGGTTTTGTCTCAGGTCATGATCTCACGGTTCATGAGTTCGAGCCCCAAGTCAAGTCCTGCATTGGGCTCCTCACTGACAGTGTGGAGCCTACTTGGGATTCTCTCTCTCCCTCTCTCTCTGCTTCTCCCCCACTTGCACTCTTGCTCTCTCTCAAAATATAAAAACTTAAAAATATATATTTTTGAGAAGACCTTGTGTTGAATATGACTGTAAATTGGTTCAACCTCTTGGGAGAGCAATTCAGCCACTATCAAGATACAAAGTGAACATATTTTTGATGCAATAATTCTATTTCTATGATTTTTTTCCTGCAATTTCCTGTGCATGTATGAAAAGATATGTACAAGGACACTTATTGAAGCATTGTTCTTAATAGCAATATATTAGAATCAAGTAAAAGCCTACTGATAGGACACTGGCAAAATAAATTAGGGCAATTTTACTATGGAACACTCTGAAACCATGAACAAGAACAAGGAAGTTCCACGTTACTAATGGATAGAATATCCAACTTATATTCCTTTTTATTTAAAAAAGTTTTTTAAGTTTATTTATCTATTGAGAGAGAGAGAGAGAGAGAGAGAGAGAGAGAGAGAGAGAGAGAGAGAGAGAAGGCAGGGAAGGGCAGAGAGAAAAATCCCAAGCAGGCTCTGAACCATCAGCACAGAGCTCAGTGCAGGGCCCAAACCCACGGACTGCAAGACCATGACCTCAGCCGAAATCAAGAGTCAGATGCCCAACCAACTGAGCCACCCAGGCACCCCAAGTTATATTCTTTTTTAAAAACCATTGATGATTTTTTTGATAAAGATAATGCCAATTGATAAAGAATGGAAGCCAAAGGTATACCTCTGAAACCATGAACTTTAAACTGTATTTACTCAGCACTGATTTTAGGTGAGAGATTAAGTAAAATTAGTGATGTAAGCCAAATGATGCAGGAATCAAATCCAGCGTGCATAATGCTCTTGATAGCATCAAAGGAATTAAGAAATTCTTTGAAGAAAACCAATGATTATGTTAATCAAACACTGGTCACTGATGCTACACAAATTGCAGAACCTCTTGATTTTGACACCAACTTTTCCCCATTAGAAAAAAATAAAAAGGGGGCGCCCGGGTGGCTCAGTCGGTTGAGCGTCCGACTTCGGCCCAGGTCATGATCTCACAGTTCGTGAGTTCGATCCCTGCGTTGGGCTCTGTGCTGACAGCTCGGAGCCTGGAGCCTGCTTCAGATTCTGTGTCTTCCTCTCTCTCTGCCCCATCCCCACTCATGCTCTGTCTCTCTCTGTCTTAAAAATAAATAAAATATTTTTAAAAATTAAAGAAAAAAGAAAAAGGAGGAAAATCCTCAACTGAAAAATCTCATTACCTGGAAGTTACATTATTAAGAAACAACAACTCTGTAAGAAGGCAAGAAAAAGAAATAGAAAACATACAGTTTAGCGAGGAAAAAATAAGACTCCCTATTTGCAGAAAAAATAATGACAACACCAAATGCTGGTGAGGATGCACAGAAATTGGGTTGCCGGTGGGAGTGTAAAATGGTTAAAAGTTTGGCAATTTCTTTAAACTTAAACATACAATTACCATATGGCCCAGCAATTACACTCTTGGGCATCTATCCAAGAGAAATTAAAACTTACACTGACACAAAATCTTGTGCGTGAAGGTTCATAGCAGTTCGATTCCTAAGAGCCCTAAACTGAAAACAAGCCAGATGTCCTCCAACAGGTTAATGGTTAAATAAACGGTGGTACATTCATACCAGAGGATATTGCTCAGCAAGAAAAAGGAATGAACTACTGATACATGCAACCATTTAGATGAATCTCCAGGAAATTATGCTTGGAGGGAACGAACCAGTACCAAAAGGTTACTATACCGTATGTTTCCACTTATGTAACATTTTTGAAAAGACAAAATTTCAGCAATGGAGAATAGATTTGTGTGTGTTTGCCAGAAGTTCAGGACAAGGGTGAAGAGGGAGGGAGTCGAGTATGGTTATAAGAGGGCCACATGGGGGGCGCCTGGGTGGTGCAGTCGGTTAAGCGTCCGACTTCAGCCAGGTCACGATCTCGCGGTCCGGGAGTTCGAGCCCCGCGTCAGGCTCTGGGCTGAGGGCTCAGAGCCTGGAGCCTGTTTCTGACTCTGTGTCTCCCTCTCTCTCTGCCCCTCCCCCGTTCATGCTCTGTCTCTCTCTGTCCCAAAAATAAATAAAAAAAACGTTGAAAAAAAAAAAAAAGAGGGCCACATGGGAGATGCTTGTGGTGATGGAGTTGTCCTGTGTCTTGACTGTGGCCATGAATATATGAATCTGCACATGTGATAAAATCGTGTAGAGCTGAATACACATAAAGCAGTACAAGGAAAAGTAGGCTAATCTAAATTGTGTGGATGGAATGTATCAATGTCAATATCGTGGTTGTTGATAGTGTAGAACAGTTTTGCAAGATGGTACCACTGGGGAGAACTTGGTAAAGGATACATGGATCTCTCTGCATTACTTCTTATAATTGCATGTGCATCTACAACTATCTTTAAAAAGCTCAATTAAAAAAAAAAAAAGCAAGATATAGGGGCACCTGGGTGGCTCAGTTGGTTAAATGTCCCACTCTTGATTTCAGCTCAGGGAATGATCTTACGGTTCTTGAGTTGGAGCCCAGTATTGGGTTCCAAGCTCGCAGCGTGGAACCTGCTTGCGATTCTCGCTTTCTTTCTCTCTCTCTCAAAATAAATACATAAAATAAACTTTAAAAAGAGCAAGATGCAGAACAATGTGTATAGCATGCTACTGTTTTTATAAAAATGGGGGCTCTCAATTTATAGATATGCTTGTCTTTGCATATTTCTGGAAAGATAGCCATAAAAATGGTAACTGGTTTTTTCTAGGAAGGACAAATGGGAACTGAAGGTCAGGGGAGAAGAGGGACTTACTTTTCACTGTAGAGTCTTTTGCACAGTTTGACATTTTAAACCTGTGCATGTATTACTTTTACATTAAAAACTACAAGGAATTTAAAAATAAAGCAAGTTTGAATATTAAATATATACTTTTGTAGTGAAAGCAAAGATGAACATGTATCAACCACCATTTTACGTATTATAAAGATAGGTCCCTTTTAATGGGGGAAATAAGGACTTTTTTAAAAAATTAATTAATTAATTAATTAAAAAATTTACATCCAAGTTAGTTAGTATTGCAACATGATTTCAGGGGTAGATTCCTTAATGTCCTTTACCCATTTAGCCCATCCCCCCTCCCACAACCCCTCCAGTAACCCTCTGTTCTGTATATTGAAGAGTCTCTTATGTTTTGTCCCCCTCCCTGTTTTCATATTATTTCTTCTCCCCTTCCCTTACGTTCACCTGTTTTGTATCTTAAAGTCCTCATATGAGTGAAGTCATATGATTTTTGTCTTTCTCTAATTTCACTTAGCATAATACCCTCTGGTTCTTTCCACGTAGTTGCAAAAGGCACGATTTCATTCTTTTTGACTGCTGAGTAACACTCCATTGTCTATATATACCACATCTTCTTTATCCATTCATCTGTCGATGGACATTTGGGCTCTTTCCATACTTTGGCTATTGTTGATAGTGCGGCTATAAACATTGGGGTGCATGTGCCCCTTCAAAACAGCACACCTGTATCCCTTGGATAAATACCTAGTAGTGCAATTGCTGGGTTGTTAAGGTACTTCTCTTTTTAATTTTTTGAGAAATCCTCGCCAACATCTGTTGTTGCCTGAGTTGTTAATGTTAGCCATTCTGACAGGTGTGAGGTGGTATCTCATTGTGGTTTTGATTTGTATTTCCCTGATGATGAGTGATGTTGAGTATTTTTTCATGTGTCGGTTGGCCATCTGGATGTCTTCTTTGGAGAAGTGTCTATTCATGCCTTTTGCCCATTTCTTCAATGGATTATTTGTTTTTTGGGTGTTGAGTTTGATATGTTCTTTATAGATTTTGGATACTAACCCTTTCTCTGATATGTCATTTGCAAATATCTTCTCCCATTCTGTCAGTTGCCTTTTAGTTTTGATGATTGTTTCCTTCACTGTGCAGAAGCTTTTTATTTTGATGAGGTCCCAGTAGTTCATTTTTGCTTTTGTTTCCCTTGCCTCCAGAGACATGTTGAGTAAGAAGTTGCTGCAGCCGAGGTCAAAGAGGTTTTTGATGGCTTCCTGTCTTACATTTAGGTCTCTCATCCATGTTGAGTTTATTTTTGTGTATGGTGTAAGAAAGTGGCCCAGGTTCATTTTTCTGCATGTCACTGTCCAGTTTTCCCAGCACCACTTGCTGAAGAGACTGTCTTTATTGCATTGGATATTCTCTCCTGCTTTGTCAAATATTAGTTGGCCATATGTTTGTGGGTCCATTTCTGTGTTCTCTATTCTGTTCCACTGATCTGAGTGTCTGTTTCTGTGCCAGTACCATACTGTCTTGATGATTACAGCTTTGTAATACAGCTTGAAGTTTGGGATTGTGATGCCTCCTGCTTTGGTTTTCTTCTTCAAGATTGCTTTGGCTACTCGGAGTCTTTTCTGGTTCCATACAAATTTTAGGATTGTTTGTTCTAGCTCTGTGAAGAATGCTGGTGTTATTTTGATAGAGATTGTAGGAAATAAGGACGTTTATTGGGAGGAGGGGGCATGCTCCAGCAGCACGTACCTCTGCGAGAAGGCCACTGGTGTCTCCTAATTTGTAAGTTCAGAGTGGGAGTGGGGTCACTGCACCCCCCATACTGACAAAAGCACCGTTTGCCAACATTCTGCTGCTGGCTGTAAAGACTTCACTTTAAGCCACCACGGTTCAGCCCCAGGGGAAGCTTTTATCCTCTGAAATATCATTATACATAACTTAACATTTAAACTCAATCATCACTCCCAGCTACGTAGGTGTTCTTATGTATTAACATGTTGAGTTGGAACGTGTGCTGAAGGTGAAGAAGGCCCACGCTTCCCGAAGGAACCAGGAACGCCCCTCTGATGATTCTGATTCCTTGTAGTGAAGCTACTTATGGCTGTTTGATCCTTAGAAATAAGACCAGGTGTCTGTTTACTCAGTTTACGATGATCAATACCACATCATCACTACTGAGTTCTTTTAATTTTTTTTTTTTATCACTGATTATGTTCACCTAATATTTTCTTGGTGAAACCTGTTTTCAGGAGATAAAGGTTTCTATTTATCGACAACAGAAAAATCAGCTGAACAGTATGTAAAAATATGCTTACAAAATCCTGCATCCCACACTACCTGTAGACAAAAAGCCAATATTGCACAGATGAAATTTAAAATGTGATATTTATGGGCACCTGGGTGGCTCAGTCAGTTGAGCGTCCATCTCTTGATTTTGGCTCAGGTCATGATCCGAGGGTTGTGGGAACAAGCCCCATGTCTGGCTCATGCTGAGTATAGAGCCTGCTTGGCATTCTCTCTCTCTCCCCCCACCCCTGTCCCTCTTCCTCTCTCCCTCTCTCTCCCTTTCTAAAATAAATTGAAAAAATAAAAAATAAAATGTTAGATGTAAGGTATAAATGTATGATTTGATTGCGTGACGAGCAGATCAAATACTTATTTCTTAGAAACTTCTCTTTCCCTTCCCCCATCTCCAAAGCCATCAAAGATCTAAAATATTTCAGACCTGAAAGATGCTCAAATCTGTCAGTGTTTAACAGGTGGGGAAACAATGCAAATAGAACATTACACCTCCCCAAAACCTACTGTTCCTGTTCTTACCACACAACAAGCTGCATTACAGACCGTGAAAAACAGAAGCTCTTGTTGGTTATACTGACAGTAATACCAAAGAACATGTTTAATGTCAGAAAATGAGCATTCAGTTTTCACACTGCACAACCAATGCCCTGGGAAAAAATATATATAGAAAAGTGATGGCTTTGACAGCTCCTTAAGAAAGAATGCACAAAAACACAAGGGAAGAAACCGACCTCAGATTTGCTGAAAATGCATGGTTTTAGTAGTTTCTTGTTAATGGAAAACCCTCTTAGTTTCATGAGAGTTAGATCTTTGATGCGCTTTATTTGTAAATAAGGCCATGTTTAAGTAAAACCAAATCCTCTGGTAAGAATGTGTGAGAGAAAGTTATCTCCATCGTCCCCTTTGGACACGGATTCTGTCACAGAGGCCTGGACACTCCACTAGAGGCCTCTGAGAGCCACCCCTCTCTAGCCTGCTCAGTCCTCCGAGGCTGTGTGGGAGGGGCCACCTTTCCTAGAAGACCAAAATCATGTTCTGAGCCAACAGAGCACCACTAGTGGTGATATTCCCACTTGCTTGTGCTGAGGTCCTGGCTTCCAGTGTGCTACCTGGGTTCCTGTCTAGGGTGGGTTCATGTTCCAGTTTGTCTGGGAGTGAGAGGTTTCTTGGGACACAGGAAATTTTTTTAAATTTATTTAATTAATTTTTTTAATTTACATCCAAGTTAGTTAGCATATAGTGCAACAATGATTTCAGGAGTAGATTCCTTAATGCCCCTTACCCATTTGGCCCATCCCCCCCTCCAGTAACCCTCTGTTTGTCCTCCATATTTAAGAGTCTCTTATGTTTTGTCCCCCTCCCTGTTTTCATATTATTTTTGATTCCCTTCCCTTATGTTCATCTGTTCTTTCTTAAAGTCCTCGTATGAGTGAACTCATATGATATTTGTCTTTCTCTGACTTATTTCGCTTAGCATAATACCCTCTAGTTTCATCCACGTAGTTGCGAATGGCAAGATTTCATTCTTTTTGATTGCTGAGTAATACTCCATTGTATGTATATACCACATCTTTATCCATTCAGCCATCGATGGGCATTTGGGCTCTTTCCATACTTTGGCTATTGTTGATAGTGCTGCTATAAACATTGGGGTGTATGTGCCCCTTCAAAAGAGCACACATGTATCCCTTGGATAAATACCTAGTAGTGCAAATGCTGGGTCGTTAGGGTAGTTCTCTTTTTAATTTTTTGAGGAACCTCCATACTGTTTTCCAGAGTGGCTGCACCAGTTTGCATTCCCACCAGCAGTGCAAACGAGATCTTCTTTCTCTGCATCCTCGCCGGGACACAGGACTTTTAGTCGTAAAACTAAATACTAAAGACTAACAACTTAAACATAAGACTGGAAACTGTAAATCTCCTAGAAGAAAACATGAGGGAAAGCTTCATGACTTTGGTCTTGGCAACGATTTCATGATATGACATCAAAAACTCGGGCAACGAAAGCAAAAATAGACAAGTAGGGCAACATCAAACTGAAAAGCTTCTGCACAGCAAAGGAAACAATCCACAGAAGGGAATGGCAAGCCAAGGGATGGGACAAAATATTTGCAAACCACAGGAGAACCACAATGGGACATCACCTCACACCCGTTAGAATGGCCCTTATCAAAAAAACCAAAAGGTAACAAGTGTTGGCAAGGATGAGGAAAAGTTGGAACCCTCGCACACTGTTGGCTAGAGTACAAAATGGTGCAGCTGCTATGGAAAACTGTATGGAGGTTCCTCAAAAAATTAAAAATAGAACTACCATATGATCCAGCAATTCTACTGCTGGGTATATATCCAAAAGAATTTAAATCAGGATCTTGAAGATACAATCTGCAATCCCATGTTCACTGCAGCATTATTCATGACAGCCAAGATATGGAAACAACCCAAATGTTCATCAACAGATAAATGTACAGAGAAAGCGAGGTATGTACATGCAATGGAATATTATTCAGCCTTTAAAAAGGAAGAAAAGCCTACATTTTTCAACAACATGGATGGACCTGGGAGACTTTATGCTAAGTGAAATAAGTCATCACAGGACAAATACTACATGATTCCACTTAGGTGAGTATATAAAATAGTCAAACTTATAGAAGCAATAAATAGCATGGTGGTTGTCAGGGAATAGGGAGATGGGATTATAGGAAGTTTTTGTTCAATGGGTATAAAGTTACAGTTATACAAGATGAGAAAGTTCTAGAGATTATACAACAGTGTGCCTGTAGTCAACAATATGGTGTTATACACTTAAAAAGTAAAGAGGGTAGATCTTGTGTTGAATATTCTTTTTTAAATTTTTTAATGTTTTTTAAAATTTATTTTTGAGAGAGAGCACAAGTTGGGGAGGGCAGAGAGAGAGAGAGAGAGAGAGGGAGACACAGAATCCGAAGCAGACTCCAGGCTCTGAGCTGTCAGCACAGCCCAACGTGGGGCTCAAACTCACGAACTGTGATATCATGACCTGAGCTGAAGTTGGATGCTTAACTGACTGAGCTACCCAGGCACCCCCTTTATGTTTTTTATTTTTGTCGTGTTGAATATTCTTAACACACACATGTACACACACAGAAAAGCAATGGGACACAAGGAAGGGGTTGGAGGTGACACATATGTTTATTTCCCTGACTGTGGTGGTGATGATATCATAGATGTATTCATATATCCTAACTCATTAAAATGTATGCATTAAATACCAGTGATTCTTTGTGTATCAGTTATACCTCAATAAAGCTGTAAAAAAGGAGGTAAGATATATAATTTTTAGGAAGGCCCTTTGGCCAGTGCCCTGCAGCAGATCTGTATAATCTTGATGCTTTTGATATGGAAATCTGCTTAACGCTAAAATATAAGATGAAATGAAATCTTCAGTCCCTATTTTTTTTATGTTTATTTATTTTTGAGAGAGACAGACAGACAGACAGACAGAGCACGAGAAGGGAAGGGGCAGAGAGAGAGGGAGACACAGAATCCAAGGCAGGCTCTAGGCTCCGAGCTGTCAGCACAAAGCCCAATGAGGGGCTGGAACCCATGAACCGCGAGACGGTGACCTGAGCTGAAGTCAGACGCTTAACCGAATGAGCTACCCGGTGCTCCTTCAGTCCCTATTTTAAGATGAAAATACTAGAGTTTCTTTTAAAAAGTCAGTCCCATTCACAATGGCCAAAAGGTGGAAGCAACCCACGTATTCATCGAGAAAATAAATGCATAAACAAAATGTAGTAGGTCATAAAATGGAACACTATCAGCCTTCAAAAGGAATAAAATTCTGACACCTGTTACAACATGGATGAACAGTAAGGACGTTATACTGAATGAAATAAGCCACACACAAAAGAGCATATACTGTATGACCCACTTTCATGCAGTACCTAGAGTAGTCAGATTTAGAGAGATGGAAAGCAGGATGGTGAATGCCAGGGGTTTGAGGACTGAGGAGTTGTTGAATGGGTGCGGGGTTTCTGTTAGGGAAGATGAAAACGTTCTGAAGATGGATGGCAGTGACGGATGCACAACAACGTGAATGTACTTGACACTGCCGTATCACCTACTGTATGTTTGGTATACAGAATGTATCTAATGCCACCGTACACGTAAACTGGTTAACATAGTAAATTCTCTTATGTATATTTTACCACCATAAATTTTTTTTTTAAGTTAAAAAAGAAAACTGAGCCAGGGCGAGGCAGACTGGGACGGTGGGCCATCCCTGTCTTGCACCCTTGTGCTTTTCCCCTCCACACCTCTGCCATATAGTAAGTGCATTTTGATTCACCTGCTCACTCAAACCACGGTCCCATAGGCAGAGGATTCCTGGTCTCAGCCCTTATTGTCTGAAAGGGCAGGTTTGGAAATACCAGATCCCACTTTTCTCTAGTCCAGGATATAGCTGATTGGATGGGTTGACCCTTGGTCCAAACACAGCAAGACTCATGGTGTGTTTTGAAAAGATGAGCTGGACCAGTCAGATTCCTCCCTTGATTATTTTCATTAATGGACACAAAATGCAGATGCAGTTGGTACTGGACTCTGCAGAAGAGAAATAGAGAAACAGAGTACGCCAAGAAAGGTCTAAGAGAGACCCTTCCTTGAGGTTTGCTGAGTCAGCCTTCTTTAGATTGCCAGCGCACTCTATTCTCATGATGCCTTCTTCTACTTGAGCTACTTGGACAGGATTTCTTCTCCCAATTTCCCAAAAGTGAGTGGAACTCACTGAGAAGCCTTCTGTAGTCAGAATCGCTTGATAAAATTGGATTTTATCTGCATAATTGTAACAAAAGTAAGCTTGGGAAACTCACATAGCCTAGGGCAGTGGTTTTCAACAGGGGGTGATTTTGCTTCTCAGGGGATATTTGCTAATCTTGAGACACATTTCTGGTTGTCAGAACAGGAGGGAGAAAGTAGATAGGTGCACGGGCTTCTAGTGGGTGCAGGCCAGGGATCTGCTAAAGATCCTGCAATGTACAGGACGGTGGACCACAACAAGGAATTACCTGTCTCAAAATGTCAACAGTGATGAGTTTGAAAACTCTGCTGGAAAGGAATGAAGCTTTTAAAAAATAAGCACAAGAATTTATTCAGACCCTAATTTCCTAACTTGAAATCATTTAAAAGTATTTCCAGCCTCCAAGATAGAGGCAATGGAGGACATGAGTCATTCTTGCTGGTTCAGAATCTATTCACTATTGATTTGTCCTTAGGGAACCACCCTTCCCCGCTCTCAGTCCAGGTAGTTGCTGTGAGGTTGACCCGAATGGCCACAGATCTCAGGCTGGCCAATCAGAATATCATTACCCTCCCTGCCCGCGCCACCCCCCCATCTTCAGTAGTGATGGAGGTGAAGAGAGGGGTATGTGACCAAAACAGACCAATCCTGGGACCAGGAGCATGCTCTTCCAGTGGAGGATGCTGGGAAGGTAACTGAATTGCTGGCCACCTGGAGGGGAGCACCTGGCTAGCTGGGAGCCCTCAGAGACAAGTGAGCTGTGAGATGAGGTGAGTCACTAGGTCTGGCTATGCCCAAGCCACCCCCTGCAGTTTTCAGTGATGTGAGCTGGTATATTACAATTTTACTTAAGCTACTTGAAGTTGGGCTTCTCTCACTTGATATTCAGAGATAGAGTGGCTCAGACAATATCTCTACCATAGGTTTGGCAGAGCATAGGAAAGACTCCTATGGTAACATGCAGAGTGTGTGTATGTGTGTGTGCGTCTATGCAAAATTATATATAATATAGATACTATTGGGGCACCTGGGTGGCTCAGTTGGTTAAGCTTCCAACTCTTGACTTCACAGTTATAAGATTGAACCCCGTATCAGGCTGTGTGCTGATGCTGTGCAGCCTGCTTGGGATTCTGTCTCTCCCTCTGCCTCTCTCCTGTGCTCTCTAAACAAACAAACAAACAAACAAACAAACAAACATTCAAAAATAGATACTATTTGGAGTCTTGCTTTATTGTTTTCCCTAACTCCCTTTTTCTCTGCCTGTTCTTGCTCTCTCTCTCTAATAAACATTTAAAATATATATATTAAGATATATATAAATAAAGCAAGACTCCAAATAGTGTCCATATATATATATATATATAAATAAAGCAATATATATAAATATATATATTTAATAATATATATTAAATATATATAGTTAATATATATTATATATTTATATATAATATAATATATAATATAATTATAATAATATAATATAATATATAATATATTATATATTATATATATTATATATATTATATAATATATATTATATATATTATATATATAAATGTATAATATATAATATATATAATATATATAATATATATATATAAATATATTATATATATTATATATTTTTATATATATATATATATATAAATAAAGCAAGACTCCAAATAGTGTCCATATATATATATGGAGCTATTTGGAGTCTTGCTTTATTTTTTCTCCCCAACAGAAGATCTATATACTTACTTCCACCCTACCTATTTTAGTCCCTGTTGGTTTCCTCCCAATAACCTCTCCTCTCCCAGCGGAATTCAGTCATTATTGGCCTCAGCCCTTTCTGTCTGTGGTTCCCTTCGTACCAGTGCCTACCTGCTGGGCCCAGTGAACTGAAAGTCAGCTCATGCTTACTGACTACCTACTAGGTGCCACACACAGTGCCAAGCACTGCATACACATGACCTCATCTGATGTGCATAAAAACCCTCTGTGTAGGGACTATTACTCCCCTCATTTTACATATAGGAATTTGCTTAACACCTCACAGTTCATAAGAAGTTGACTTAGGATTCAAACTCAAGTTGGTCGGTTCCTACTGGTTGTGCTCTTAACCGCTACTCCACATTGCCATCTAGTTATTTACAAAGATTAATTACTGGGGTGCCTGGGTGGCTCAGTCAGTTAAGCGTCTGACTCTCAATTTTGGCTCGGGTTATGATCTCACGGTTTGTGAGTTCGGGCCCTGCATCAGGCTCTGCGCTGACTGCTTGGAGCCTACTTGGGATTATCTGTCTTCTGTCTCTCTGTTCCTCCCCTACTTGCTCTTTATCTCTCCATCTCAAAAAATAAATAAACATTAAAATTAAAAAAAAAATTACTTGAGCCAGGAAAAAACAGTCTTTGGAATCGAATCAATACATTTTTGAGACATTTTGTCCTACAGAGACTTAGATGTGAAGAAAGTTACAACTTTTTTGTGTCTATGAACCGGTGTTCATAATCTCAAGGCATTTTCCAATCAAATACACGTTCCCAATATTTCCACAAAAGGAAATGTAACTTTCATAGTTCTGGTCTGATCTGCCAGCTGTATGCCACTGTGCAAGCTTTTAAATCACTATTTGACAATACATAGGCAATGCTTAGTAATACATGGTGGCCAGTGGCTCCGTGTCTGCATTTCTGAGTCACGGCCAGATACCCATAAAGCCAAGTGACATATGCTCTAATGGGGTCTGACTCACTTATATAAGCTCATTAACTTGACAGGGCTTGATTTCATAAAATTGAAGAGGACTCTCCAAACTTTTATTTTTTTTTCAAATTTATATATAACAATAATAGGAGTTCAAAATTATCCCTATAGCCTCATGTGACTTTGGTTTTGTCATTGCTTAACTGCTCTCTTTTTGTCTCGGGTGAAATTTCTCAAAAGTGCAGCATACCATACCAGGTGCCAACCACTGGCTCCCCAGTCACTTCTCTATGCCTTGCGGCCCAGTTCTCTGGCTTCTGTTCCCTCCATGTCACTGAACTTACCCACCATCTCCTAGATCCAACTGACCCTTTACAGATCTTACCTGGCTTCGCTTCTCTGCAGCATACTATTTGCCACTCCACTCTTCTTGACATTCTCTCTCTTCTTTTTTCTTTTTTAATTTTTTTTTACCATGTATTTATTTTTGAGAGACAGAGAGAGACAGAGCATGAGTGGGAGAGGGGCAGAGAGAGAGAAGGAGACACAGAATCTGAAGCAGCCAGCAGGCTCTGAGCAAGCTGTCAGCACAGAGCCTGATGCGGGGCTCGAACCCACAAATTATGAGATCACGACCTGAGCCAAAGTCGGATGCTCAACCGACTGAGCCACCCAGGTGCCCCTACATTCTGTCTCTTCTTGATTTCAAGACAGCATGCTCCCTTGGTACTTCCCTTGCCTTTCAGCACTAATCTTAGTCTCTCTTGCTGGCTGCATTTTTCCTCCTCTCTTTCATAGAGATATTCTGTCCTTACTCCCCTTTCTCTAGTCTAAGCACCATCTTCCACAAGTAGAGTATCCTCTACTCCACTGCCCTGGAAACCTCTCTAATGGAAACTGAGTAAATCTTGGGGTCTCCCAATGCCCATCTCAGCGTGGTGAGGCATTCAAAGAAACACACCCCAGTAAATTAAAAACACTTCTGATGTTCTCTTCTACATCTTAAAGAACATCCAGAGAGGTCTTATTTTTAATCCTAGACACTGCCTCCCCAAATCTTCTTTCCCTATTATGCAGCTATTTAAACAGTAAGGTAAATTTATATGCAGTAGCCTGGAAAGCTAAAATTATTAGTATACTCTTAAATTAAAAAAAAAAAAACTCACAAGTTACAAAGATGTAGGCTAAAGTTCCATCTATGTTTCCAAAAGGTATATGTGAGTATATATAGGGAAAAGATCAGCATGAAATGCACAAAACAATAGGTGGTGACTTCAGGGCAAAGTGATGGTAGACAGAGTGAGGAAGATTAGAAGAATGGAGGTTTTTAGACACACACACACACACACACACACACATTTACACTATTTTGTCTTAATCATTTACACTATTATGGCTTATCATTTACACTATTTTGTGTTAATATTTTTAAAAAATTCTCTGAGATACTAGAAGCTTTCCTACTAAGATCCAGAACAATGCAAGAATATCCCCCCTCATTATTCCTTTTTAGCATTATACTGGATATGCTAGCTAATGCAACAAGACAAGAAAACTAGATAAAAGGGAAGAAAGAAATAAAATGGTCTCCATTTGCAGCTGACACGATTGTCTATGTAGAAAATCTGAGGGGTGCCTGGGTGGTTCAGTTGGTCAAGTGTCTAACTCTTGATTTTGGCTCAGGTCACAATCTCATAGTTGTGAGATCAAGCCCCATGTCAGGCTCTGTGTTGGGCATGGAGCCTGCTTAAGATTCTCTCCCATTTTTATAAGTAATTCATTCACTACTTGTTGAATACATATTATGTAAACAAACAAACAAAAATAAGATTCTCTGTCTCCCTCTTCCTCTACCTCTCTCTTGCTCTGTCTGGCACAAACGCACCCACTCTCTCAGATAGATAGATAGATAGATAGATAATAAAATGTTTAGAAAATCTGAAATATTACCCCCCCAAAACTCCTGGAGCTAATAAGCAATTATCATAAGATTACAGGATACAAGACTAATGTACAACAGTCAATTGCTTTCCTATATATCAGCAATGAAAGAGTGGAATTCAAAATTGAAAACACAACACCATTTGCATTACCAACTCCAAAAATTAAATACTTAGGTGTAAATCAGGCAAAATATGTATAAGATCAATATAAGAAAAACTACAAAACTCTGATGAAAGGAATCAAAAAAGACCTAAATCAGTGGAGAGATATTCCATGTTCATGGATAGGAAGACTCAATATTGTCAAGATGTCAGTTATTCCCAACTTGACCTGTACTTTCAATGTAATACCAATTAAAAATCCTGGCAAGTTATTTTCTAGATATTGATAAAACTGATTCTAAAGTTTTTATGGGCAGGCAAAAGACTTATAATAGCGAACACAGTATTGAAGGAGAGGAACAAAGTCAGAGGACTGACACTGCTTGATTTCCAGACCTACTATGAAGCTAAAGTAATAAAAACAGTTTGATATTGGCAAAAAAAAAAAAAAAAAGATCGATGGAATAGAATAGGGAGTCCAGAAATAGACCCACATAAAGATATTCAGTTAATCTTTGACAAAGGAGCAAAGACAAGACAATGAAGCAAAGATAGCCTTTTCAATGGATGGTGCTGGGACAAGTAGACATCCACATGCAAAAAATATGAATCAAGACACAGGCCTTATACCCTTTACAAAAATTAACTTAAGATGGATCACAAACCTAAATGTAAAATGCACAACTATAAAACTCCTAGCAGATAGGAGAAAAATCTAGATGACCTTGGGCATGGTGATGATGTTTTGGGATACAACAACAAAGGCATGATCCATGAAAGAAAGAATTGATAAACTGAATCTTATTAAAGTAAAAAACAACTGCCCTGCAAAAGACATGAGAATTAGAAGACAAGCCACAGACTGGGAGGAAATATTTTCAAAAGACAAAGACTGGTATCCAAAATATTTAAGAACTCTTAAAACTAGGCAATAAGGCAAAACAACCCAATTTAAAAATAGGCCAAACACCTGACATTTCACCAAAGAAGATACATAAATGGCAAATAAGCATATGAAAAGATGCTCCACATCATACATCGTCAAAAAATGCAAATTAAAATCACAATAACACACCACACACAGCTAATGTAAAAAACTACAAACACCACCAAATGCTGGCAAGGATGTGGAACAATAGGAACTGTCATTCATTACTGGTGGGAATACAAAATGGTGCAGCTACTTTGGAAGACAGTTCAGCAGTTTCTTATAAAACTTAACATACTCTTACCATATGATCCAGCAATCACACTCTTTGGTATTTACCCAAAAGAGCTGAAAACTTATGTCCACACAAAAACCTGCATGCAAGTCTTTATCTCAGCTTTATTCATAACTGCTAAAAATTTGGAAGCAACCAAGATGTATTTTAGGAGGGGAATGGATTAACTGTGGTACAGCAGACAAAGGAATATTGTTCAGAGCTAAAAAAAAAATATATATGGCTATCAAGTCATAAAAAGACAAGGATGAATCTTAAATGCACAGTACCAAGTGAAAGAAACCAATCGGAAAGCTGTATACTGTATGATTCCAACTATATGACATTTTAGAAAAGGCAGAACTATGGAGACAATAAAAGGATCAGTGGTTGCCAGGGGCTCAAGGAAGGGAAGGATGAATCGGTGGAGCACAGAGGATTTTTAGGGCAATTAAACTACTCTGTATGATATAATACTTAGTACGTGTCATTATATGTTTGTCCTAACCCACAGGATGTACAACACCGAGAATGAAACCTAATGCAAACTATGGACTCTGGGTGATAATGATGTGTCAGTGTAGGTTCATCAGTTATAACAAATGTTATCACTCTGGTTCAGGATTTTGATAAGTGGGGAGGTTGTGCATGTGTCGGAGCAAGTGGTATGATAAATACCTGTACCTTTCATTTGATTTTGCTGTGAATCTAAAACTGTTCTAAAATATAAAGTTATTTAAAACAAAATCCCTGTGTATCATTTGTATCGTTCTCTACACCTCCCCCCCCCCCCCCCCCCCCGCCTTTTTCCTTCTTTTGCCTCTCTTCTTCTGGTCTTTGTAAGTAAATTGCACATCTGTAGACCGTACTGCTCCATTCCTCTGATCTGGAACATCAGCCCCAGAATGGGACGAGGGAATGGGAAGGGAAGTGGGGACATTTCTTCCTTAACATTGTTGCCCTGGTAAAACCAAAGTATTGCTCCCTGCTTTAAAGTCCTCCGGTGGTCACAGGAGAATGCTCATGACATTCAAACTCCCCTTGACCTTGCCCTTCTCTGCTGAACTTTTCTTTGGACCATGCTGCCATTATGCCTGGCTCTCAGAGCATCTCCTCCCAACTTCTATGTAAACTTTTACATGCTTTCCTCACTCAGTGGGGGAGCTTGAGGAGTCGGGGATTCAATCTATCCTGTCTACATCTCTTTGGTGCCCAACGCAGTCACTGGAACACAGTACAGGGACGTTCTAAGGACAAGAGCAAACATGTGTTGAGTGCCTACTGTAGATGTGGGCTTTAAACTAGGTTAACATGGTACCAGTTCCCCCCCAGTCCTCCTCTCTTAAAAAACAACTCTGCCCTGGTCATGCAGAGGGAATAGCCAGGGGTGATCGCTTTCTGCATCAAGAAACCCTACTCCTGAACCACAGACGCCCAAACCAGGGAAGAGGAGCTGGCTCCACGTAGAGAGGATAGCAGCCTGTGTTGGCCCCAACTGAAAAAGCCCCGCCCAATCAAGGGTGGGTGCAATTAGCTGTGCAATCAGATTCTCCCCTGGGAACTTCAGCTGGGACCTACAAGGGGAGGAGACTTGTAGCAAAAGCAGGAGCTGAAAAGATGCACAGGAAGAGATCATCAGGCACTGATTGCCAGGAATAAAGAGAAACTATAGAGGAAAGGAGGTGACACAGGGTAGGGCGGGGACTGGGAGTGGCAGTGACCTGAGCAAGAGAGCAGGGAGGGGACTCTGGGGATGAAGAAACACCCACAGCAGAGGGCTGGCAAAAGAATCTGGTCCTTTGAGATGGGCTGTAGTCTTTCTACTACAAAGGACATCAGTGTCCATCAGGCCAGTTGGTGGCTGCTTCTGTGAGCTACTGCAGGGGTAATGCCTGGTTGAGTGTCCAGTCTTCCCCTTCGCTGAAGCCTTCACGATTTGCCCCAATTACCTGCCTGCATCTGTGTTCTTCTAGAGCCTAGCTGATAGGGATGCTCTATACTACCACCTGGGTTAATTACAAGAACATGGAGGCCCCGAGGGGTGAAGTGACCGCCCCCACAACCCCAAAGTGGTGGAGCTAAGCTGTGGACTCAGGTTCATTGACTCCAGAATTAGTGGTGGTGCAGCTCTATCCAGGCATTCTAATGTCTAATGCCTCCTTTGATAAGGCAATGAATAAAGATGACTCAATTCTAATTCTCTTCCCAGGCTATGCAATGCAGACTCTTATTCAACACAAGCTTCGTTTTTTGTAAGTCATATGTTTCCCTTTACGAAAGCTGGTAACTCTTCATTAATCTTCCTAATGACTGTTCCAGATGGTGTCCTGAGCTCTGTGGGTAGTAACCTGCTCAATTTCAATTTGGTAACGGTGATAACAAGAGGGAACTAGGAAAGAGAACACTACATCATAATTATGGTGGTTGAATATTGGAATATTCAGTTATTGCTTTGTCTGCCCTGAACCTTCCTTTCCCACTCTTTTCTGGAACTGGCTTCTCTGCCCACTCCAGCCATATGGTTTGGATGAAAGCTGGCCATGACAGATTCCCCATCCCCGGCTAGAGTTAATTGGGTCAGGGATGGGTATGCAATCTTTCCTTCTCTCCTGCATCCTGGGAAAATCATGCTGCCCCCATTCTGTCCACCTCTAGTTGGTTCACACATGGGCATTTCCAAAGCCAGGTCAGTCAGAGCCTTCTCTGAGTTTATCAATCTGGGATAAACTAAGAAGGATGTTTACATGTGTGGAAAAGGTTGACTCTGTCTCCCCCACAGATGAGGTGAACTCTATAATTTTTTTATTGTGGTAAAATACACATGATATGAAATTTACCACCTTAATCACTTTAAGGATACAGTTCAGCAGTGTTAAGTGAACACATTGCTGTGTAACTAATCTCCAGAACTCTTCCCGTTTTGCGAAATGGAAACTCTTGTGCCCATTAAACCATAACTTCCCACCTCCCCTCTCCCTCAACTCCTGGCAACCACCCTTGCCCTTTCTGTCTCTGTGTATTTGACTATGCTAGCCACCTGGCAGGAGTGGAATCACATACACGCTACTGTATTGTAGTTGTTGATTATGCTAAAAGAATGATTTAAAGAAAAGGACCTTTACTGAGTTGAAATTGCTTACAGTTTATCAACACCCTAAATATATTATAGTCTGATTACTTAACCACTGTCGGATTATCAGCCCAGATTTTACTGTTTGGAATTTCCCAAGTGAGCCACGGTAGACGGCTTCTTCATTAATCTTCATCATGACTGCACCAGATGGCGTCCAAGCCTTGTGGGTATGTAACCGGCTCGGTTTCAGCTTAGTGACAGTTCTGTTGCAGCGGCTGAAGTGGTCCTCCACCGGAAGGGGGGATTTCCCCCCAAAGGGACATCTGGCAATGTCTGGATTTTTGGTTGTCACAACTGGGGATGGGTGCTCCTGGTATCTGGTGGGTAGAGGCTGGGAACGCTGGAAAGCATCCTCCGATGCACAGGACAGCCCTCCACAACAAGGAATTATCTGGCCCCCAATGTCCATAGTATTGGAGTTAAGAAATCCTGATCTACACAGCGGTAGCATTTCCCTGCTCCACGCTGACTGTAATTTTCCAGTCAAGGAATCAGAGTGAACATAACGGAATGGAAAAGTGCCTCCTTTCCCTAAAGGAGATCTAGGAAGGTTCTAACAGCTTCACTCTACTACCAGAAAATATTTCTGAACAGTATGTTAAAAAAAAAAAGTTTCCCGTTTAATGGTTCCAAAACTTGACCTTACATGATGCTTTAGTAAACTCTTCCTACATCTTACATGTTTGGCATTTCATAGCGGAAACCATAAATTGTACCAGTGTTCTAGCTTTTTGGAGAAGGGATGGTCAGGACCCCTTTTAGTTATTGAGAAAAAGCACTATCAGAGAGATGCCTGGGTGGCTCAGTTGTTTAAGCATCTGACTCTGGATTTCGGCTCAGGTCATGATCTCGCGGTTTGTGAGTTGGAGCCTTGCCCTCGGGCCTCATGCTGACAGTGCGGAGCCTGCTTGGGATTCTCCCTCCCTCTCGCTTTCAAAATTAATAAACTTACCAAAAAAGAAAAAAAAAGCACTTTCAGATTCTTGACTCTCAGGTGGTCTGGAAGATGGATATAATCCACAAATTTATTTGCTTGCAGCAAATATCTCCATGTTAGCACTACCACATAGCAATGAATCTGAAATATATAGGACCCAGGAAATCCTGTCTAGTTGGCAGCCGACATCCTATGATAGAAATCCTCAAAATTCCAAGCAAGGGTATTACTCTGATTTCTTGAGGGCAAAAGAGGAAATAAAACCAGGAATTTCAGACATTATCTAAGAGTTCTAATTCAGAAGTAATCAAGACTAGCCTCCAGAATCTAGGGGATCGTGACTCAGTGAATCCCTGAGTTTGAGTTAGATGCCTTGTGATGTAGTGAATTTCTCCATATGATGATGTTAGGGATCTTGTACCAAGTTACTCAGTGACCGTCTTGTCAGTTAGGATTCTTGTTATTTTCAGTTTCAGAAGACCCAAGTCCAACTGGGAATATATTGACATAACTGAGCAGTCCTGGGGGAGCTGGGTTCGGGACCTTAAAGGGATGTGCTCAGACCTCCACCTCTTGGTCTATTGGCTCTGTTCTCTTTGGGTATTGGCTTCTTTCCCAGGCTTCCTACTGAGGCAAGTTGTCTTTGGTTCCACCCTCCCACCCTCAAGTTCAGCAGGAAAAGAGAAGGAACTCCCATAACTCCCCTAAAACTCCACCCAAAGCCACAAGGCCCCTACTGGGCATGTGCCATCCTCCAGTCTGGCTCCTGCTTTGGTGGGGAGGGTGAGGTCAAGTGTACCCAAGCACAGGATAGAGGGTAGGGAGGGGCGGCCCTAGGGGCAAATTTGCTATTATCAGCAGGAGAGAAGTTGATGCTGGGCCATCAAGAGAGCAAATGACCACCACTAGTGTGAAAACATATAGTGTTATGCCCAGAATTCGTGATCCCCAAATACCGCCAGGGAGCCGAGTCTGATGTAAAAGCAAAAGAGCCTTTATTCGAGCTAGCTCGAGCTCAATCCCCTACCTGCACCGAGGCAGCGGTGAGATACCGGGGAGAGAGAGGGAGTTTCAAAAGGACAAAGGTTTTATTGGGGCCTAGGGGCAGTTGGTGAGGTAATGGCTGTGGCCTCAGCCGATTGGCTGGGGAAGGGTCGGAGTCCTGTTAGGCAGGTGAGCGGGAGGTTACTCAAGGGGAGGAGGTGTGGTCAAGGTGAAGGACACAGAACAAGACGGAGTCGGCCAGTGTAGGCCCGCCCTTTCAATAGAAGCAGTCATGAAACAGAGCAAAACAGGGGCACCTGGGTGGCTCAGTCGGTTGAGTGTCCAACTCTCGGTTTCGGCCCAGGTTATGATCTCACGGTTTCATGAGATCGAGCCCCACATCTGGCTCTGTGCTCTGTACATGGGATTCTCTCTCTCCCTTTATCTGACCCTCCCCTACTTGCGCTGTCTCTCTCTCAAAATAAATAAACTAATAATTTTTTTTTTTTAATTTCAAAGTGTGTGTATGGCAGTTTTCCTGGTCGTCCTTAGCAATATTTCTGTGACTCAGTGAAGGCAAGTACAGCTATTCGCCCATCCTGGGGGAGGAAACTCAAGCCCTACCTGGCGTGTGTGATGTCCTTGGTCACCCCAGGGCAGTGACCCGACTAGAAACCATATCTGGTGACCCTGACACTGCTTTCTGCTCATTCTGAGGTGCTCTGTTTATAGACCATTATGTGGAATTTTTTTTTAATTAAAAAAATTTTAGGGCACCCGGGTGGCTCAGTGAATTAAGCCTCCAACTTCAGCTCAGATCATGATCTTGCGGTTTGTGAGTTTTAGCCCCCGCGTTGGGCTCTGTGCTGACAGCTCAGAGCCTGGAGCCTGCTTCAGATTCTGTGTCTCCCTCTATCTCTGTTCCTTCTTCGCTTGCTCTCTCTCTCTCTCTCTCTCTCTCTCTCTCTCTTTCAAAAATAAAGATTAAAAAAAGATTAAAAAAATTTTTTAGTAGCAATGGCTAAGTTTCTGCTTCAGGTAGGTGAAAGAATCTATATCACAGACACTTAGAGCGCTTTTGGAAATCATTTTATGTCCAGAGTTGGGGCTAGAAGAGCTCGGAGAATGTGATGAACATGTAAACAGTATGTACTGCACTTTCAGATCGTCTGTGAAATCAGAAACGTCTCGGTAAATCACAGAAACCCTAGAATCTTTCAAGAGATGCTCGCCCCCTGCCCTTGGTTTTCATTTGAGCTGTCCTTCAAGGGCAGGACTCTCAGGAGAGGTTGCCCTGTACCCAGAGGGCACTGAGGTTTGTGGAAGGGAACAGCCACTAAGTCACCACCCTGGAGGTAACTGTTTGCCTTGCATTGTTTTAGGGAGTTAAAATCTGAAAGGGGCCGGGTGGATCGTGCCTTTGTGATTTATTTGGTGGTGCTCAGAAAATTTCTTGCGTCTGTTTCTAAATTTAGAGCTAGCAGCTGTCACTGCTTTGTTCTAACAAGTCGGTAAATTTCCATTCCCCTGGCTTATTCGTATCCCCTTTATATATCGCCACTCATTTTGCTAAAACTTCTAACTTGGTCTTATCACTTTTTTTAGCCCCAAGGAAGGATATGGATGTCATATATTCTATCACTATTTCTGTAACTTAGTCACTGCTTAAAAAAGAAAGGTTCTCTCTTTCAGACCTAAAGTATCACCTCTATTTCACCTGCATACACTCAATGTGTATAATAAAAACATTGTTACATTATTTGATAGATGGAGTTTTATCACCTCATGTTTTACACGCCGTGACCTTCAATGCTTCTTTATCTTCATAGTAGGAAGGTTGCTTTTTATTTGTTCATTTATTTTTTAGGATTCCCTGGGTGCTACTAGAATTCCTTGGAGGTGTTTTAAAGGTGGTGCCATAACTTTATTTTTCTATTTTAATTTTGCAGTGTCTGAGATTTGCTTCAAAATAATCCACATGGTGTGGGACTCAGTCGGAAGAGCATGTGACTTTAAATCTTGGGGTCCTGAGTTTGAGCCCACATTGGGTATAGAGATTACATAATACATACATAAACTCTAAAAAAAAAAATAATAATAACCCAGATGGTAGAGAAGGGGATATGGGCCAATAAAACAAGACTGGCTGTGGAAACTGTTGAAGAGGCTGGTGAGAACATGGCGGTTCCTTATACTACTCTCTACACTTAAAAAAATTTTTTTTAATGTTTTATTTATTTTTGAGACAGAGAGAGACAGAGCACCAGTGGGGGAGGGGCAGAGAGAGAGGGAGACACAGAATCCGAAGGATCCAGGCTCCCAGCTGTCAGCACAGAGCCCCATGTGGGGCTCAAACTGATGAATGGTGAATCATGGCCTGAGCTGAAGTCGATGCTTAACCAACTAAGCCACCCAGGCGCCCCTCTACTCTCTATACTTTTATGTATGTTTGAAATTTTCATAATAAAGTTCTTTAAAATTTTGCAAAAATATGATTTCTAATTATTTCTAATAATCTGCCTTTTAATAAAGACAATGCTGATAATACAAAGATTGCCACCTATAGGAGGCAAATATATTACACTTTTTTTTCTTTGACTTGGATAGGTCACAACATCAAAGAGATCGGAAAAATTTATTATAATCGTCATCTCCAACCTAGTAAGTGATAACTCTAAAATGTTACTGCCATTCTAACATTAAACAACTCAGGCAACAACAGATGTTGGTGAGGATGTGGAGAAAGAGGATCTCTTTTGCATTGCTGGTGGGAATGGAAGCTGGTGCAGCCACTCTGGAAAACAGTATGGAGGTTCCTCAAAAAACTAAAAAGAGAACTACCCTATGACCCAGCAATTGCACTACTAGGTATTTATCCATGGGGTACAGGTGTGCTGTTTCAAAGGGACACGTGCACCCCAATGTTTATAACAGCACTATCAACAATAGCCAAAGTATGGAAAGAGCCCAAATGTCCCTCGATGGATGAATGGATAAAGAAGATGCGGTATATACATACAATGGAGTATTACTCAGCAATCAAAAAGAATGAAATCTTGCCATTTGCAACTATGTGGATGGAACTGGAGGGTATTATGCTCAGTGAAATTAGTCAGTCAGAGAAAGACAAAAATCATAGGACTTCACTCATACGAGGGCTTTAAGAGACAAAACAGATGAACATAAGGGAAGGGAAACAAAAATAATATAAAAACAGGGAGGGGGACAAAACAGAAGAGACTCATAAATATGGAGAACAAACTGAGGGTTGCTGGAGGGGTTGTGGGAGGGGGGATGGGCTCAATGGGTAAGGGGCACTAAGGAATCTACTCCTGAAATCATTGTTGCACTATATGCTAATTTGGATGTAAATTAAAAAAATAAAAAAAATAAAACAAGCTAAAATAAAAAAATTTATAATCACCCTAAGAAAATGGAAAATGCACATAAATAAAAAATAAAAATATCCAAAAAATAAAAAATAAATAAAATGTTACTGCCATTATTATTATTTTACCAAAACTCCTCACTCCATTTGTGTGAGGTACAACTCACACAAATTTTATTTTATGACAATCTCTCAATTTTATGTATCAGTAAGACTATTGTTTGAAAAAGGTCAACGTACATTTTAATATAAAGACTCAGGATTTTTAAAAGTTTGAAAATCCCAAACCAGAATATAATTAAGAATGTATATTTGACACTTCAAATGTGTTTGGTGATTTGAGAATGAGTCTATATTTTAAGTTCTCGTGTCTATATGAGCTTGCTCTTTTCATGTGAGCCCATAGAAAAGTTTTCAAATTGGGGGAAAATGTAGAAGAAACTTTTAAAAATCCGATAGAGTAGACATAGGTAACTTTATGGACACCATAAATGAGTTGCAAAGATAAATACTTTTGGGGTCAGGCAGAATGTTCTGGAAATCATACTTGAAGCTTTTGATAGTCCTGATACTAGGGTAAGCACCAAGTTGCCATCAAAGCATAATTCAAGCTTCTCTTCCTCTCCTGTGATTAGAGTCACATGTTCAGGTAATCACCCTTTGTTTTCTGAGGTATAAATTTTATTCTACGTCTTTGTTGTATGTATGTTTTTCAGATAAAATTTATAATATTTGGCCAGTTAAAACTCCAAGAGTAACAATTTTTTTCTGAGACTCCTGACATTTTCCCCTCATTAATTATGTCTGTGAGACCATGTCTGTACCCTTCTGCTTCTTACAGGTATTCTGAGAAGGACAGAGATTCACCCAGCAATGAAAACCTCTACCATGTTTTCATTGTAACCAAACCTACTGTAAGCCAAACCTATTGATTAACAGAGGACACGTATGTTCACATCTTGCAGGAAAACCTTGTAAGCCGCTGACTCTGGCTCTCACATTACCTATCCCGGCACAACACAGACATAACATTCAAACATTCCTAGTAATGGCCACACAACCCCTAATCAAAACAATACTTACTCATTCAAGTCACCTGTTATTTTAAGAGAATGAAAAAATGACACTCCCCACTTTAGGATGATGTCCAATTCTAATATTTTAGGCTTAGAAACCATTTTGGGGGACTGCACTGCACTCTAAAATTGTTAGTTTGTTCTTGGATAAGACACAAAAAGTATAGACAGAAAGAAAAATAAACTATACTATATCAAAATTAAAAAGTTTTGTGCATCAGAGGATATCGTCAAGAGTGAAAAGGTTGGGGCGCCTGGGTGGCGCAGTCGGTTAAGCGTCCGACTTCAGCCAGGTCACGATCTCGCGGTCCGTGAGTTCGAGCCCCGCGTCAGGCTCTGGGCTGATGGCTCAGAGCCTGGAGCCCGTTTCCGATTCTGTGTCTCCCTCCCTCTCTTTCTGCCCCTGCCCCGTTCATGCTCTGGCTCTCTCTGTCCCAAAAATAAATAAACGTTGAAAAAAAAAAAAATTAAAAAAAAAAAAAAGAGTGAAAAGGCAACCCATGAAATGGGAGAAAATATTTGCAAATCATACATATCCAGATTATTGAAACAACTTCTACAACTCAACAACAAAAAACCCAAATAACTTGATTTCAAAATGGGCAGAGGGGCGCCTGTGTGGCTCAGTTAGCTGAGCGTCTGACTTCTGCTCATGTCATGATCTCACGGTTCGTGGGTGTGAGCCCTGCTAATGCAGGGCCCTGCTCTGTGCTGACAGCTCAGAGCCTGGAGCCTGCTTCACACTCTGTGTGCCTCTCTCTCTCTGTCCCTCCCCCACTTGTGCGGATGCTCTCTCTCTCAAAGATAAATAAATAAACATTTTAAAAAATAAATAAAATGGGCAGGGGGGGCACCTGGGTGGCTCAGTCGGTTAAGCATCCAACTCTTGATCTTAGCTCAGGTCTTGATCTCAGGATTTCGAGTTCTACTTAAAATAAAAATAAATAAATAAAATGGGCAGAAAAGGAATAGACATTTCTCCAAAGAAGATATAAAAATGGCCATTTAGGGGCACTTGGGTGGCTAAGTCAGTTAAACATCCAACTTTGGCACAGGTCATGATTTCGCAGTTCATGAGTTCGAGCCCCGCGTCGGACTCTGTGCTGACCGCTCAGAGCCTGAAGCCTGCTTCGGATTCTGTGTCTCCCTCTCTCTCTGCCCTTCCCCTGCTCACACTGCGTCTCTCTTTCTCTCTCTCTCAAAAATAAACACTAAAAATTAAAAAAAAATAAATTAAAATGGCCATTTAGTACAAGAAAAGATGCTCAACATCACTAATCATCAGGGAAATGCAAATCAAAACCACCATAAGACACCACTTCACTCTCATTAGGATGACCATTATAAACAAAGCCATAAACAACAGAAAACAACAAGCGTTGGCAAGGATGTGGAGAAATTGGAACCCTAGTGTCCTGCCAGTAGGAGTGTAAAATGACATAGCCACTATGGAAAACAGTATGGAGGTTCTTCAAAAAATTAAAAATGGAATTACCATATGATCCAGGAATTACATCTCTGGGTATATACCTGAATAAATTAAAAACAAGGACTGGGATAGATATCTGTACATCCATATTCACATCAGCATTAATCACAACAGCCAAGAGGTGGAAGCAACCCAATCCATCCTAATCTGTCCACTGGTGGAGGGATGAATAAACAAAATGTGACATAAACATACAAATGGGATAGTACTCAGCCTTAAAAAGAAAGGAAATCCTGACATTACTACAGTGTGGATGAAAGACATCATACTAAGTCAAACAAGTCAGTCACAAAAATACAAAAACTGTACCATTCCACTAACATAAACCACTAAATTAGCCAAATTTATAGAGACACAAGAAGTAGAATGGTGCTTACCAGGAGCTGGGGAGGGAGGAATATAGGGAGTTATTTTTTGATGCGTACAGAGTATCAGGTTTGTAAGATGAGAAAAGTTCTGGACATAAGTATATAGCGATATGAATGTACTCGATACCACTGGACCATACGCTTAAACATGGTTAAGATGGTATCTTTTATGTTATGTAAAGTTCACAATGAAAAATAAAGTACATCAACTAAAAAACTATTTTGAATAAAATTTGAAAATTAAAAACGTGTTATGTTGTCAAAAAAGGAATTTCTTTTTTTAAAATTTTAAAAATTATATTTATTTATTTTTGAGAGACAGAGCACAAGTAGGGGAGGGGCAGAGAGAGGAGACAGAATCTGAAGCAGGCTCCAGGCTCTGAGCTGTCAGCACAGAGCCCGACGTGGGGCTTGAACTCACAAACCGTGAGATCATGGCCTGAGCTGAAGTTGGACCCTAACGGACTGAGCCACCCAGGTGCCCCACAAAAGGAATAATTTCTGAGAGAGAACTTAAAAAATAAAATGCTATCTAAAAGCATCATGTAGATTCTTCCAGTTCTGAAGCTGTTCTTTTCAATAGTCTTTGGAATTTGTCTATGGGCCTAGCACGGTACCATGTACTGACTTGGATATCATAGCACAGGAAACATTAGCCTGACCTTTGAGGACAACCTTGCTGGGAAAATTAAATGTTGTATATGAAGTAAGAAACAGGAAAAGGCTGTATGTGATGAGATATCCAATGAGTGTCACAGAGAAAAAGTTTAAGAGAGAAGAGGAAAACTTCCAGGAGGCCTGGTCACAGGGAGAAAAAGGGCTAAAAGTTAGAGGTAAGAAAAATCCTGCCATTGCTTTGAATTTGTCAATCCAGGCTTCAATTCAGAGCCATCCCTATTCAATCAAACAAGGAATACTTATTGGACATCAAGTGTGAGTAGAGAGGGAATTGTAGACTTTATAGAAATGAATATAACACATTCTCTACCCTCAAAAAGGTTAGACTCTAATAAAAAAGCCAGGGTATTTATGCAAATAATTATTATTTTTTAAAATCTCTTTTATTCATCAGATTATAGCCATAAAAAAAACCCCACAGAATATTCTGCAAATTCACCATTCCTGTGGTTTTCACATCACGGGAATTAAGTTCTGTCAGTGACCCAGAGAGAACTTTCTAGGGACTTGGTCATGAGATGTTCCAAGGCAATTTCCTACACGCACAGTCGCACCAGGTTGGTCTTAGGCACTTGGGATGCAAAGGAAAAAACTCCTAACCAGACATCAGATCTGCTGCCTCTATCCCAGCTGTGTAAGTCAAGGTGACCCAGGCAAGTCACTAGCCCCGCCTCTGTAAACGAGGGAGCTGGTCTGAGTTCTGTCCTTTCCAAGGACAGGCTTCCTTGTCAGGGGCGGAACAGAAAGTCAGCCACTGTGGTTTTCCCTGAGACAACAAAATGGAGCTCAAAGTTAGGGGAAAGGCAAAAGCAGGAGAGAAGGCTCCCCCAAGCAGTGGGGAGTAGCCCCATCCTGCCAGCGAGGTGGGAACAGAATTCTCTTGCAGGAGAAAGGTTTGAGTGAGACAAGCACACACTCCATCCCAGTGTTTCTACTTGCTCAATACTTACTCCTAACCTCATGGACATCATACAATTGCATTTCCAGGTGAGCTTCCGGAAAAAACTCATCTGTGCTCTGAGTAGTGATGCCTGTTTTCATCTTCCCAAACAAATGAGTTTGGAATACCTCTAATGTGTGTAAATCCAAAAGGGTTGTGTGTTGATCACCTTTTATTCATTTATTTTTAATTTTTTTAATGTTTATTTATTTTTGAGAGACAGAGTGTGAGCAGGGGAGGGACAGAGAGACAGATACAGAATCCAAAGCAGGCTCCAGGCTCCGAGCTGCAAGCACAGAGCCCCATGTGGGGCTCGAACCCATGAACCGCGAGATCATGACCTGAGCCAAAGTCGGTGCTAAACTGACTGAGCCACCCAGGCTCCCTTGATCATCTTTTAAAAATGAATTTTGATGGGAATGCAAGCTGGTACAGCCACTCTGGAAAATAGTATGGAGGTTCCTCAAAAAATTAAAAATAGAACTACCCTACAATCCAGCAATTGCACTACTAGGCATTTATCCATGGGGTATGGGTGTGCTGTTTCGAAGGGACACATGCACCCCCATGTTTATAGCAGCACTGTCAACAACAGCCAAAGTATGGAAAGAGCCCAAATGTCCCTCGATGGCTGAATGGATAAAGAAGATGTGGTATATACATACAATGGAGTATTACTCAGCAATCAGAAAGAATGGAATCTTGCCATTTGCAACTATGTGGATGGAACTGGAGGGTATTATGCTCAGCGAAATTAGAGAAAGACAACAATCATATGACTTCACTCATACGAGGGCTTTAAGAGACAAAACAGATGAACATAAGGGAAGGGAAACAAAAATAATATAAAAACAGGGAGGGGGACAAAATAGAAGAGACTCCTAATATGGAGAACAAACTGAGGGTTGCTGGAGGGGTTGTGGGAGGGGGGATGGGCTCAATGGGTAAGGGGCACTAAGGAACCTACTCCTGAAATCATTGTTGCACTATATGCTAACTAATTGGGATGTAAATTTAAAAAAACAAAAAATTAAATTAAAAAAAATAAAGATTACATGAAAAGAAAAAAAAACGAATTTTGATTACAGTTTTCTCCTTTGAGGCTTGGATTTTTTGAGCTTTCATTTACAATTCCAGTTTACAAACAGTGACTTTTATCTATTCAAATTGACCAAAACGGGGTTTAAACACCACTTCTGTACAGAGCTTTGTCTTTGCCAATCTCGAAGCGTCATCCCCCTCTGCCTCTCTGTGTCACTTGGCACCCTGGGTCTTCATGAAATTACTGGTTTTTAAGTGGGTTTTGTTTGTTTTGAGAGCAGCAGAGAATTTCTATCAAATAGCACCTTACCTTTGATCTCCAACACAAAAACAAGTACCCTTCTCAGTCTCCTGGGTTCACACCCCGTCCATGAGATTCTGCAAGGGAAACCGAAAAGCAGCTGAAACCCCAAGTTTTGGTGAAGCAGAAATAATGTTCTAAATGCTGCCACCCAGTGAGGGTGACAGTGGCAGACAGACATTTTCCTGCAAGGCCAGTCAGCCTGTTCAGACTCAATTTTGAGAATTCATTTAAAAGAAAGTCCGGGAGCGCCTGGGTGGTTGTCCGTTAAGCGTCGGGCTTCGGCTCAGGTCATGATCTCACAGGTTGTGGGTTCAAGCCCTGCGTTGGGCTATGGGCTGTGTGTGGATAGCTCAGAGCCTGGAGCCTGCTTTGGATTCTGTGTGTGTGTGTGTCTCTCTCTTCTCCTCCCCCACTCATGCTCACACTGTCTCTCTCAAAAATAAACATTAACATTTAAAAAAAAATAAATAAGTGGAAGGAAGGAAGGAATGAAGGAAGGAGGGAAGGAAGGAAGAAGGTAGGAAGGAAGGAGATACTAAACTACCTTGGAAAATGAGGCAGATGAAAAGGCCATCTGACATTAATGGAAAAAAAAAACCCAACCCACGGAGATTGTAATTCAAGTTTTAATTAGTTGAATAATACATTTTCAGAAAGTTGACAAAAGCAAGCAATTCTGTTTCTTTTTTTAAAGCAGTTCCTTCTAAAAGCAGTCATGAGAAAGCAGAGAAAGCACGTTTGCTTCTGACACTTTCTTTTGCTATTGCAAATACCAGCTGTGCCAAGGAGTCCTCAGCCGAGAAACCTTTTCAGTTAACTTGGCCTGAGTGCCGCATCTAGCTGCCCGGTTGAGAAACCGCGAAGGTAGAATGTCGCGGGCAAGATCGCCGCCTGCCGGCCTAAATGATCACCGCACGCAAGTGCCAGAATGGCATTTGGTTGGCCAGGCGGCCTGCGGATGGAAATGTTTAACTATGCGAGTTCCCTGGCTGGACTTTCTTGGACGATGGATGGGTGATAATATGTGTGTGGTCACCTCAGGAAAGAATGAGAGCCCAGAACTTACCCACGTGAGGAAAGAGTGTTCCCATTTCTGCTGCCACTCTCTTGGAATCCTCTTAGCCTCTGGAACAACTTGTGTTGTCCAAAATGAATGACGTTCTACAACCTTACCTTGTGGAATAGGAGCTCTAGAAAGATGCAGCTTTATGGATTTATTAGTTATTACATTTGAAAGAGCAATCTAAGATCAAGTGGGACGTCATTGGCGACCAATTTCAGCCAGCACAACTCGTACCCAGCACGGTGCTGAGTGTTGTGAACTAGGGATGTTCCCCGGGTCCTTTGCCTCCTACAGACCGTGCGGTCTAGCACTTAGCTTACATCACGTTCTATTTTTTAAGCACGCCCAGTAGATATCCTTTTTAGATCCTTCTTACCGCTCTGAGTGGGTGCAGCATCTGTGCAGATCAGTAGGTCATTCCTTTCCCGAAATACACTTTTTGAGAGAATATTCATCATTTATAGCCACATACTTTGAAGTCAAACAGATCTAGGTTTGCATCCCGGATCCATTACTTAATAGCTGTGTGACCTTGGGCAAGTTGATTAACCTCTCTGGGCCTCAATCTCCTCCTCTTATGATTTTTTTAAGATTTTATTTTTGGGGCGCCTGGGTGGCTCAGTTGGTTAAGCATCCGGCTTCACTCAGGTCATGATCTCACGGTTCTTGAGTTTGAGCCCCGTGTCAGGCTCTATGCTGACATCTTGGAGCCTGCTTCGGATTCTGTGTCCCCCCCTCTCTCTCTCTCTGCCCTTCCCCCATTCATGCTGTCTCTCCCTCAGAAATAAAATAACCATTAAAAAAATTTTTTTAAATACAGATTTTATTTCTAAGTACTCTCTACACCTAACATGGGGCTTGAACCCACAACCCTGAGATCAAGAGCTGCACACTCTACCGACAGAGCCAGCCAGGCTGTCCCATCCTCATCTTTAAAATGTGGATAATAAATTCTACCTCACATGGTCACTGTGAGGATTAAATGAGATAACATGTGCTGATGCATCGAGCAGGGTTTGACCCATACTACAAGTAAAATGCCAGAAGTATTTCTACATTTAGATTAAATGTATTAAAGTGGTTTTGCTTTCTGACTTATGGAATGGGACTTAGGTGACACAAGAGCATTGTCAAATTTTTGTATTTCTCAAGCTCTTTGGAGCCACCTTGACCCCTCATACTGAGGCAAACAAGTCTGCTTCCCTAGCTGTCAGGGGAGGAAGGTGGCCGTCTTACCCCTGCTGGAGCTCACACCAGGTATGTTTGTGAGTAGTCACACAGACCCCACGATGTCCCTGAATTTGACACTGGTGCCAGGATCCATACTATTTGGGTTTATCTAAGTAACCAGAACCCACGCACTTCAATTTTTTTGAAGCTGGAGAAGTGCCTTTTGAAAGTGGTCAGTTTTCTGTATCTGGAGTTTGATCAGTTTTAGGGCGGCTTCCTTTGCTTGGGGAAAATCTCCAGGATGGGCCTTTTAGTGACACAAATATAAACAACTCTTGGTGACAACTGTGTGGTCACCTGATAGCGAAAATACCGACGCTTCACACTGGGATGTCCTGTGAATGTGACTGGTGGAGGTGTCTCTGACCTAATATGTCCTTACGGAGTCAGAGGGCTTTGGGCCGTAAAGATCAATCAAGACTGCACCATCGGTAATCGTGATGATTTGTTCTTGGGCGATAGGAGTGCCCAAGAATCTTCCACAGGAGATCAGGAGCAGGGGCTGGCCCAGGCAGGAAGGATGAGCAGCTTCTGGGCCTCACCTGGAGGGAGCCCCAGAGGAACCAGCCTGGATTGCTGGGCTGAGGCAGGGAGGGACCTCCCTCGGAGTGGAAGGGGTTGTTCCTGCACTTAATAAGGCGCACGTTGGCCATTGGCCGAGGCACTTCTGAGGCTGACAGGTAGGCTGGCCTGTCGAGGCAGAGGAAGGAGATGCCAAGGCAGAGAGAGGGCCAGGAAGAGAGATTCCTTAAGTCGCGAAATTAGACTGTCCAGAGCAAGGCCTGGGAATCTATTCAACTGGTGTTCCAAATTAGTGACTTACAACCTTGGCTGCGTGTTAGTATCTTCAGGGAGCTTTCAAAAACTACAGACATCCAGGGGTACCTGGATGGCTCAGTTGGTTGAGTGTCTGACTCATGACTTTGGCTCAGGTTGTGATCTCACGGTTTGTGAGATTGAGCCCTGTGTTGGGCTGCGTGCGGGCAGCACGGAGCCTTCTTGGGATTCTCTCTCTCTTACTCCCTCCCTCTCTGCCCCTCCTCTGCTTGAGTGCACGCACGTGCTTTCTCACACTCTCTCTCTTTCAAAATAATAAATTAAAAAAAAACACAAGAAACAACTACATATGTCCAGTATATACCCAAAAGAATTGAAAATAGATGTTAAACATTTGTGTACGAATGTTCATAGCACTATTCACAGTAGCCAAAAGGTGGAAACAAGCCACATGTCCAGCGATAGATGAGTGGATAAACAAATTATGCAATATCCGTATGATGGACTATTATCTATCCCTAAAAAGGAATAAGGTATTGACACATGCCCCAACACGGCTGAACTTTGAAAGCATTATGCTAAGTGATAGAAGGCAGATACAAAGGTCCCATTTTGTAGGATTCCTTTTACGTAAAATATCCAGAGTAGTTAAATCCGTAGAGATAGAAAGCAGATTTATGGTTGCCAGGGGCTGGGGTAAGAGTGAAATGGGGAGTGACTGGTTAACGCATACAGGTTTTATTTTAGGGTGACGAATGTGTTTTGGAACCAAATAGAGGCGGTGAATGTGAATATACTAAATGCCACTGAACTGTTCACTTTAAAATGGTTAATTCTATGTTATGTGAATTTCACCTCAATAAAAAAATTACATTTATAAAACATACAAGTGCCCAGGCCCCACTGCGGACTAGTTAGACCAGGGCCTCTGGACTTGGGGCCAGAGGTGGATACACTTAGAAGCTCCAAGTTGGTTCCAGGTACATCCCAGGCTGAGAACCCCACTCACAGGGGATTTGCTGCTATCTCTCAGAAGTGTAGCACTCGGCTCATACCTGGTCCATCACCATGTCTCCAGTCAGGTGTCCCCTCCTTCGGAAAGCTGTCTTCAAGGATGCTCCCTCCTCCTGCTCTGCCAGGCTAGGTGACCTAGGTGACAGGATCCTTCCCCTGAAAGCCCATGGCTTCTTCCAGAGCACGTCTCACACCTGGTTGCCAGACTTCGAGATTTCTGAGGGAGGCACCAGGCCTTCTTTCTGACTTGGTTTCCCCAGGGCCCATTCCAGGGTTTGGCACAGAGGGGACCCTAGAAACATGGAGTGAATAAGTGAACAGATGAGTAGCGGGTGAGTGAACGGGAGCCTGGCTCACCTGCGTCTTGTCCCCCCCACCACTGAGCTTGCCCAGAGCTTTCCCGGCACAACAGCTGAAGGGTCCTTTGGGAGGGCTTTGGTTCCTCCTACAGGTGTATTCCTGCAAAGTTGAGTAGCTTCGGTGCTGGCAGCTGAAGGTGTTTCCACCTGAATTGTCAGGAAGCGAGCTTCTCGAGCTTCTCGTGCTCTGCGTGTTGGAACCACCTGGGGAGCCAAGGCCCCTCAGCATCTGACTCAGCTGGTCTGGGGTGGGACCAGGGAGGACACGGAGGTTTCTCAAAGCCCCCAGATGATTCTCATGTGCAGCCAATATCACAAACCACCGCATGAATGCTTGATTGCTGCATTCTTGAATCATTTTCTTCCTAAAATCCCAGACCGTTCAGAAAATGACCGTCACGTTCCCTTACTTGGAAACAAGAGGATGTTTAGCACAAGCATGGCAGATGCCTTGAATTTGCTCTCGAATTCAATGCCATTTCTTTGAGTGTTATTACCTTCAGGGTCAGACAGCCTGTGGGGGCGATGATTTGTCCCTCGTCCACTGGCTGCGCCGGGCGGGTCCCGAGGGGCGAGCAAAGAGGCTGGGTGGCAGCCAGCGAGGCAATCGCTCGCTCTGTCCGTGTCTGCGTGGTTTTAATGCTGCTGAAGTGAGAAGGCTCCCAGGACTTGAAGAGGCTGCAGGATTGTCTTCCCTCCCTCATCTGTAAACAAAGAGAGAGAGAGCAGGGGGAAGGCAGCCTCGTGACCTGGTATTCCAGACCTCTCCCCTTCCCTCGGCATAGTCTACGGAAATGCAACAGCACGTTCCGTAGTTACGATGAAAAACGGTTTTTCACTCCATGTGTTCGTTTTGTTAGAATTATTGTACTTTTCTGTTGAAGAAACAAAATGCCTACACTCCTTGTTTTTGTTAAATAAGCTTAAATATTTGTTGTTCGGGGTGCTATTTCGCTGCTGGTGTTTGTTGTTTCTCTTAATATAATGTGACAAAAAATAACTCACTTAAATATGCATGACTAAGTCTTAGGTATGATCCTGATCAATGACTTCACCAATACTGGTTTGGATTTTTTAAATTAATATTGTGCTACAGTACACAAAATATAAACTTGACCGTTCTAAAGCACGAATCTGCGGCGTTCAATAGATTCACAGTGTCACGCAACCAGCTGGCTCCATCTAGTTAGAAGCACTGCATTTCAGAGATTTCTTATCACCCCTGCACCCGTCAAGAGGTCACCCCCCCCCCTTCCCTCTATCCAGAATAGACAAATCCAGAGACAGAAAGCAGAATTGTGGCTGTCAGGTGCTGGAGTGGGAGTTACTGGGGACAAATGGAGAGTGACTGCCAAAGGGCATATTTTTTTTTAATGGTAATGAAAATATTCTAAAATTGATTGTGGTGGTGGGTGCATGAGTCTGTGAATATGCTAAAAGCCACTGAATTTAAAATTTTAGGTGGATGCATTGGATGGTATGTGAATTATATTATATTTAAGAAAAAAACCAACAAAACACTAATGTCTAATTTACTGAGCTTTGACTAAGCCTTGGACTTGTGGTATTTATTGGTTTGCCTCTTTGAGTATTTTCCTAGACTAGAGCTGTGACTCTGGGGAGTTTAATAAAATGGCCAGCTCTCTCAGGGAACTCCCAAAGCAAAAACCACATTCCTTCTCCCTGTTTCTTGGGAAAACTAGGCTGCCTGCTGTAGTTTAGATTTCTTTATTATTCAGTAAGGAGAGTGGCAAGACTATCCATTTTCCTCTGAGCGCAGTTCTATCCACGGGTTTTGAAGGTGGTGTTTTCATCAGCATTATTTCCCAAAAAGTCTATACATTTATTTTTTGTCCAAGGGTAGTTTGATAGAAAATGCTGACATCCTCAAATGGTTGATGTTCTGCTTCTACTTTTTATTTCTAGGTTTATTGTGTTACGATCAGAGAATGTGATTTGTACTATTCCTAATTTGTTATGTATAATGGATTTTCCTTTGTGTTCATTTTTCTTTCTTTTTTTAGAGAGAGTGTGTGTATGAGTGGGGGCAGAGGGAGAAAGAGAGAGAGAAAGAATCCCAAGCAGGCCCCATGCTAAGTGCAGAGCCCAATGTGAGACACAATCACACGGTCCTGGGATCATGACCTGAGCCGAAATCAGGAGTCAGATGCTCAACCGACTGATCCACCCAGGTACCCCTGGGTTCATTTTTTTTTTTTCAATATATGAAATTTATTGTCAAATTGGTTTCCATACAACACCCAGTGCTCATCCCAAAAGGTGCCCTCCTCAATACCCATCACCCACCCTCCCCTCCCTCCCACCCCCCATCAACCCTCAGTTTGTTCTCAGTTTTTAATAGTCTCTTATGCTTTGGCTCTCTCCCACTCTAACCTCTTTTTTTTTTTTTTCCTTCCCCTCCCCCATGGGTTTCTGTTAAGTGTCTCAAGATCCACATAAGAGTGAAACCATAAGGTATCTGTCTTTCTCTGTATGGCTTTTTTCACTTAGCATAACACTCTCCAGTTCCATCCACATTGCTACAAAAGGCCATATTTCATTCTTTCTCATTGCCACATAGTATTCCATTGTGTATATAAACCACAATTTCTTTATCCATTCATCAGTTGATGGACATTTAGGCTCTTTCCACAATTTGGCTATTGTTGAGAGTGCTGCTATAAACATTGGGGTACAAGTGCCCCTATGCATCAGTACTCCTGTATCCCTTGGGTAAATTCCTAGCAGTGCTATTGCTGGGTCATAGGGTAGGTCTATTTTTAATTTTCTGAGGAACCTCCACACACCCCTGGGTTCATTTTTATGTAACTTTTCCATTCATACTTGAAAAGAAGTCTACTCTTTTCAAGGGATACAGTTGAGAATATTAGTGACTGGTTATATTGTTCTTTTAGTTTATTGATAAGCACATATATTATTAATAATCATGTTAATAAAATTTTTATAGTATAAAATACCATAATTGTTTAAGTAATTAACTATATTATTGTTACTATAATTGTCTTACCTTTTTGCACTATCTAGTCCAGCAAGGATTGAAATAAGCGGGTGAAAGTCCACCAGCACTGTTGTATTTCTGCTGGTTTTGCTTGGTTATTCCTGCAATTTGTCGACACATAAGAAACAGGAGACTAAAATGAGGTACCTCTTCTCAGCTTTCACTGAGGACCCAAAGTGAGGTGAGACAACACAGCAGATGCCAGCAACCCCACCTCTTCCACGAGGGGCAGGATGGCCTGAGCAGGACGTGCTAAGAGGCTATAAAAATGTAAAGTGTAAGAACTACACTTCAATTAATCTTACAATTAGGAAGAAATGAGGCAAAGCATAAAAATAATTTAGGTGATAGAATGTTATGCCACTGTTAAAATATTAACATATTCAAAATATTTCAATGAATAATGATGTGGCAAAAAGATCATAACATACTATTAATTCTGATTTTATAAAATACACGCATATATAGAAAAAAGGAAGGGCGCCTGGGTGACTCAGTGGTTACGCGTCTGACTCTTGATCAGGTCATGATCTCACCATTTGTGAGTTTGGGACCCATGTCGGGCTCTGCACTGACAGTGTGGAGCCTGCTTGGGATTCTCTCCCTCTCTCTGCCCCTCCCCTGGTCTTGCTCTCTCTCTCTCAAAAATAAATAAACTTAAAAAAAAAATAGGAAAGAAATACCCCAAGTGAGATTTCAGGTACTTTTTCTTCTTGACATTTGTCTGGATTTTAGAAATTTCTTACAATAAATATTGGTTTCTTTTGAAATCATTTTTATGATGAGGAAAAAGAAACAGTTAAAAAATAGTTAAAAATGCCTAAGTAATCACCTTCCTGTGCTAGCTACCTTTACTCTTCAACTGAAGACCAATACATGAGTGAAAAGCAATGGATTTGGGGGTGATCTTCCTCTTACACAAGGTCCCAGAGGAGGCCGGGGGCCACTGACCTGGCTTCATTAGCCGGCAGTTTGAATAGCAGATTCTGTTGCTCATTTTCCCAGTAAATGGGCAGAATATCTCTAGAGGATGCGTCAAGTTCTCCCCTTTCTCATACACTTATTTGGGGCTGGTGCTGGGACTCCAGTTTTATGTTTAATCACGGCTCTGAAATTCAGTTGCCATAGATACAGAGGACCAGGATGATGTCTGATGTCACCGTTGCCATTTGCCTCATGAGCTGGTTAAAACTGACCTTTAAAACTTAAGCTTAATTACCTTTGCTGCCAAAAGCGGCCCCCAGGGAATACGCCATAATGAATTCATATTTTGACAATCACTTCCTTCTTTCCTAATCACTAAAACTTATTTTCTGGTCTGCCACTGAATCCACACTAGGCCTCTCTGAATTCCACATTTTCCAAATCCATATGAGACAAAATTCCTTATCTGCACCCTAACTTCTCCCTGGAGAGGAGGGCCTAGATCCAGGAAGAAGGTGGCCTTGTTCCTTCTTTCAACCTTTACTCTTCCTTTCACTGGGGTCACTTGGCAGAAGCAAAGGAGGGGGAGGGATTATCCAAAGCACACTCCACTCCAACCCTTCCTGTCTCTCTCACTCAACACAGCAATGTCTTTTCTATAGATGCTCTGGAAAACACCTCTATAATGAAGCTTGCTGTGGTTTGAGTTTTTTAAAGTGTTCTTACCAATTATGGAAAGTATCAGCCATGCTCTCACACTGCATGCCCATACGCACAGTTGCAAAGGCCACAACCCATAGCTTCAGCTGGTCCACACACAGATGAACACACATTTTCAGTTATTCATTCTTTGAACAAATGTCCTAGAAATTCGGGATCCAGCAATGAACAAAACAGACCAGGAAACCAGTCTCCTGGAGCTACTTTGAATGGAGGAGGGTGAAATGAAACTGATACCCTCAGAAGTAACTCTACAGTCCCTCTGATGTCAAGTGCTGCGAGGGAAGCATACAGGGTACCATGAGAGCCTATTTCTCCTCTGTGGGGTGGGGTAGGGGAGGGGGCAAAGTCTCCCTGTGGCATTTAAACTAAGACCTGAACATCGGCAATCCAGATTTTCCGTATAAGAGATGATTCAGGACAGTACTCAGGTTAAAGAAAATAATTGCTCATGTCAGAAAAGGGGAGGTGATGAATAAGGCTCCTCCAAATGCCCCTTTATCACCAATAGTGGACACGGTAATTGACGTAGTCAAAGGGAGCAAGTGCAAAGGTCCTGAGGTCAGTCTCCTAGTGGGGCATTCCAATAAAAGGTCTAAACACAAATTATTGTTATAAACAAGTGGTTCTCAAACTTTTTGGTCTCAGAACCCCTTACTCTATGAGAATTATTAGGGACTCCAAAGAGCTTTTGGTCATATAGAGTATATCTACCAAAAATAAACTACCTATTAGAAATTAAAACAAAATTTAAAAACTATTATTTAAATTTTAATTCTTTAAAAAATAATAGACTGGGGCGCCTGGGTGGCTCATTCAGTTAAGCTTCTGACTTTGGCTCAGATCATGATCTTGTAGTTCATGAGTTTGAGCCCGGCATCAGGCTCTGCATTGACAGTGCAGAGCCTGCTTGGGATATTCTCTCTCTCTCTCTCTCTCTCTCTCTCTCTCTCTCTCTCTCTCTCCTTGCACTTTTGTGCGATCTTTCTGTCTCAAAATAAATAAATAAACTTAAAAAAATAATAAACCAATTATGAAAAAGTAGGATATCTTAATGGTATTTTTAGATAATTGTAAGGATTCTTCTTTGTTACTATACCCAAACTCAATCACTGAGAGTTCATCTGTAAAGGTTACAGTGTTTGGGTGCCTAGGTGGCTCAATCGGTTGTGTCTGACATTTGATCTCAGCTCAGGTCTTGATCTCAGAGTCATAGTTTCAAGCTCCACATCATGCCCAGAGTGGAGCCTACTTAAAAAAATAAAAGGTTAACTGCAGTGTGGAATCTGAAACCCTATCAATGAATTATTTTACTTTGTTATGTTAAAATCCATTGGTCCAACTTACTCTTTGAATGCATCTTTACCCATGCATGATTTTGTAAAATCATGTTTAGGTCATTTAGAAAATTTTGGTTCATTGACCAAATTGTACAGATTTTCCAAATTTTTTCATTATATAAAATTTAAAAACCATGTATGTTAATATCACTGCCAAATCTCTTCTAAGTATTAGAAGGCTATCTATCTCACTGCAGCCAATACAGGTTTTCCAAATGTTAATTTCACCTAAAAGCTCAAATTTTATCATTGCCCATAGATATTTCCATTGTTTTCCTTGACAGCCTCCCTTCATTCATTTTCAAGAAGATGTCTGCCAAACACTCAAGTCTGAATAATCATAGTTTGCAAATCATTCTTTCAAGTAAAAGTGATGTCACCCAATGAATGAAGGGCCTAGTTAGGCTGGCAATTCTATCACAACATGCTTTTCCTCTACATAACCAATGTCTTTTTAGATCTGCAGAAGAAATGTTTTCTGCTTATTTCCTAGCTCATCATGCAGAATCTTAAAAAAAAAACAAAAAACAAAAACCATGTCCTCAAAGGTCCAGATTTAATAAAATTAATAATGTAAGTGGCTTCATCAAAGACATTACCGAGTGAAAATGGTGCCCTCCCCGCCATGAGTGTGTGATGGTGAAGAAACAGGCCAAGTTTGTGTTTAGATCTCTTTTACTGTGTTAGCTTCGAAATAGATCTCAAATCCAACCATTTCTCTCTTTAACCTACTTTTCCCTGCCTGGTCTGAGCTGCTCCAGCAGCTCCCTAACTGGAGTCACGCTGCCACACTGGTGGCATGCTGGGCCACTACCGCAGCCCCCCCTCCCCAACCCCCCCAGCAGCCTCTTTCCCTGGCTGCCCTCCAGAACAGCACACACGCCCCGTCGTGCCTGCTTCATGTTTTCTTCCTGTATGTTTTTTCTGTATGTGCTTTTACTTATTTTTCCTTTTACTACCTAAAGGTGAGCTCAGCAGGCGGGGACTTTATTCGGTTCATGCAACTAGGGCTGTGTCCAGCACACAGCAGCTGCTGAATGAACATTTGTTGAGCCAAGAAGTGAAATCTCAGAGATGCCCATGCCCAATTCACCCTAACTAAACACCCCAAAGACTTGTCTTTCCTTCTCTTCCTCTCTCCCTCCCTGCCTTGTGTTTTTGGGCCAGGCCCTCTGCTCCACCTTGGGAATATAAAGGCAGACAAAACACAGTCTCCGCCTTCAGGAATCTCACATTTCCGTGCAGAGCACACACACACATCCACAAATGATTCTCAAGTGGCTCTGCAGATGAGGGCCCAGGACTTGTAGTGGCAGAGACCTGGGTTCTGACCCTCAGTCTCAACCCTTCTGAGCCCCAGTTTCCTCATCTGTAAAATGGCAATAATAGTACCTGTTCACATGGGTGGTGAGAATCAAATGAGCTAAAAATATAATGACATGTCTCACATATTACTAATGGATGTTTTAAGTAGTGAAGGTGGAATTTGAGTCTTAAGGACTATATATTAAAAATATATACAGAGTTCACCAGAGTTGGGGACAGGGAGTGGCGACAGTGTGTGTGTGTGGGGGGGTTCTTCCTGGAGGCATTGCTGACGTGGGGAGATTTGGTGAGGTGGGTATCCCGAGCTGGGAGTGATGAGATGAGGCTAGAGAGGTTGGCAGAAGCCTAATGGCAGAGGAGTTTGTGGCCTTGGTGGGGGCTTCTTGCCTGTGGGCAGGGAGGGGAGACCTAACCAAAGCACCGCTTATGATGATTGGTAGCATGGTGCTGGATGGATGGCGGAGGCAGGGAGACCACTGAGGCCACAGGATCCATAGGAGATAGTGGGGGCGGGGGTTGGGGGCAGGCTAGGAGACTGGGAGTGAGCCTGCATTGGGGACGACTTTGAATGCCATGCGGCAGACTTGGGCCATAATTACGACCCTCTTCTTGCTTTTTGTCCCAACTGTCAGGTGAGGTATTTGTTGCCGCCAAGTTGCCTGTCCCTCCCGTCTGTCTCAATAAGGTGATGTGGATGAATCCAGGATGTTAATTTCTGCAATGAGGCAGAATATCTTAACAGCCAGGCTGACACTCTCCTAAATTGTTTTGTTTTATAGAAAGGGACATTTGGAGTCCTTCCTTAATTAGTTAATTGGCTGGTTTAGATACATCACATTTTGTTCCAAAAAAAGATCTTCTTGTTCTAACTCTCACTCAGTAAGCGTTTACTGGCCGATAAATGTTAAAGATATGATGTATTTTTTGGAGTACAATAGTCTTTGTTAATTATTTATAATAGAATGTTTTAAAAATTAACTCTGCTCCTTTGATCTCCACGGAAGGGCTGGAAATACAGTGCATCCTATACTGGATAAATGTCCCTTACTATATAAAGGTAACCGTGCTTATTCAAGAGAAAGTACACAATTAAATGAAGCTCAAAGCAAAATCTTCCTACTCACCAGCATCCTCACCTTCCTAAGCTACTCCTCAGGGGTGTGGATGTGGTCTGTTAGACATTTTCTAACCAAAACCAGGGGCACCTGGGTGGCTCAGTCGGTTAAGCCTCTGACTTCAGCTCAGGTCATGCATGATCTAATGGTTTGTGAGTTTGAGCCCCATATCAGGCTCGCTGCTGTCAGCACACAGCCCGCTCTGGATCCTCTGCCCCTCCCCCACCTGCACTGTCTCTCAGTCTCTCTCAAAATAAATAAATAAACTTTAAAAAAGAATTAAAAAACCAAAACCAGAAATGAGCTCATGCTCTACACCCTGTTTTGTAACTTGCTTTTCTCCTTCAACAATAGATGGCCAAGGCCTTTTGCGGGGTCCAGGCATTGACTTGCACCCCCTTCTATGTACTGGCTGAAGAGTCCTGTCCATGCAGAATTTGTTCTTAAAGGCATCGGTGGCCCTGAGCACCGCCATCTCTATCAGAAAAAGCAGACTTCGAAGAGGCCAATACAATTTTCAAGGGGATCCTTGAAAAAAAGTTTTTGTAAATCGCCAGCCTGTGGCTGGATGCCATGGGCCTCAGACTCCTGGAAACTGCAAATGTCCCCCAGCAGCAAGAGGGTCGTGGGCAGACCCAGACCAGCAGCAGAGAGCAGTAGATGGTGGGGGCAAGGTATACGGGATCCCAGAGCCCCAGCAAAGCGTGTTGTAGTCCCATTTTCCACTTCCTCTGGGGTTTTGGTCATTGAGAATAAGAAATATGACAAGTTGATTTATTTTATGAGGAAAAGTTCCTCCCAGGAAAACGAATCGTTAACATGCACTCAGCATAGTCAAGCAATGATGTTTCTTTAGTGTAATGGGTTAGTTCTATAAAACACAAAGAAAATCCTTTATGCTTGCATATAAAGACCTGTACAAAAATAGTTTCTGCTGGATTATTTAATATTTTAAAAATTGGGCATAATTCCAATGTCCATCAGCAGGAGTATGAATAAATAAATCGAGGCAGGGTTGCTAGAGGGGAGGTGGGTGGGAGGATGGGCCAAATGGGTGATGGGTATTAAGAGGAGCATGGGATGCACACTGGGTGTTATATGTAAGTGATGAATTGGGGTGCCTGGGTGGCTCAGTAGGTTAAGCGTATGACTCTTGATTTCGGCTTAGGTTACGATCTCACAGTCCATGACTTCGAGCCCTGCATCCAGCTCTGTGCTAACAGTGTGGAGCCTGCTTGGGATTCTCTTTCTCTCTCTCTCTCTGCCCCTCCCTCGCTTGCTCTCTCTCTGTCTCAAAATAAATAAAAAGTAAACTTAAAAAATTTTTAATAAAAAAATAAGTGATGAATCACTGGGTTCTACTCCTGAAACCAATACTGCACTGTATATTAATTAACTTCAATTTAGATAAATTTTTAAAAATGTGAAGTTACAAAAGTTAAATGAATTATAATTTTAACTGCATTTTAAAGATAGTACATGTGAAATTAAGTCCAGATAATCAATAAACTCAAATGCATACATAAAAAAAAATTAATAAATTGAGGCACACTCATAGGCTAGACCACTTGACAGCAATTAAAATGAATGGACTAAAACTTATTATTTTTATTTATTTATTTACTTATTTATAATATAATTTATTGTCAAATTGGTTTCCATACAACACCTAGTGTTCATCCCAACAACTGCTCTCCTCAATGCCCATCACCCACTTTCCCTTCTCCCCCAACCCCCATCAAATCTCAATCTGTTCTCTGTATTTGAGAGTCTCTTATGGTTTGCCTCCCTCCCTCTCTGTAACTTTTTTTCCCCTTCCCCTCCCCCATGGTCTTCTGTTAAGTTTCTCAAGATTCACATATGAGTGAAAACATATGGTATCTGTCTTTCTCTGCCTGACTTATTTCACTCGCCATAATACCCTCCAGTTCCATCCACATTGATGCAAATGGCCAGATTTCATTCTTTCTCATTGCCAAGTAGTATTTCATTGTATACATAAACCACATCTTTATCCATCCGTCAGTTGATGGACATTTAGGCTCTTTCCATAATTTGACTATTGTTGAAAGTGCTGCTATAAACATTGGGGTACATGTGCCCCTATGCATCAGCACTCCTGTATCCCTTGGGTAAATTCCTAGCAGTGCTACTGCTGGGTCATAGGGTAGTCCTATTTTTAATTTTTTGAGGAACCTCCACACTGTTTTCCAGAGCAGCTGCACCAGTTTGCATTCCCACCAACAGTGCAAGAGGGTTCCCGTTTCTCCACATCCTCACCAGCATCTATAGTCTCTTTATTTGTTCATTTTGGCCACTTTGACTGGCATGAGGTGGTACCTCAGTGTGGCTTTGATTTGTATTTCCCTCATGATGAGTGACATTGAACATCGTTTCATGTGCCTGTTGGCCATCTGGATGTTTTCTTTGGAGAAGTGTCTGTTCATGTCTTCTGCCCGTTTCTTCACTGGATTATTTTTTTTTCAGGTGTGGAGTTTGGTGAGTTCTTTAATAGATTTTAGATACTAGCCCTTTATCTGATATATCATTTGCAAATGTCATTTCCCATTCCATTGGTTGCCTTTTAGTTTTGTTGACTGCTTCCTTTGCAGTGCAGAAGCTTTTTATCTTTTTTTTTTTAAACGTTTATTTATTTTTGAGATAGAGAGAGACAGAGCATGAACGGGGGAGGGTCAGAGAGAGAGAGGGAGACACAGAATCGGAAACAGGCTCCAGGCTCTGAGCCGTCAGCACAGAGCCTGATGCGGTGCTTGAACTCACGAACCACGAGATCATGACCTGAGCCGAAGTCGGATGCTTAACCAACTGAGCCACCCAGGCGCCCCCAGAAGCTTTTTATCTTGATGAGGTCCCAATAGTTCATTTTTGCTTTTAATTCCCTTGCCTTTGGAGATGTGTTGAATGAGAAATTGCTGTAGCTGAGATCAAAGAGGTTGTTTCCTGCTTTCTCCTCTAAGGTTTTGATGGTTTCCTGTCTCACATTCAGGTCTTTCATCCATTTTGAGTTTATTTTTATGTATGGTGTAAGAAAGTGGTCTAGTTTCATTCTTCTGCATGTTGTTGTCCAGTTCTCCCAGCACCATTTGTTAAAGAGACTGTCTTTTTTCCATTGGATACTCTTTCCTGCTTCGTCAAATATTAGTTGGCCATACATTTGTGGGTCCAATTCTGGGTTCTCTGTTCTAGTCCATTGTTTCTGTGCCAATACCATACTGTCTTGAAGTGGACAAGTTCCTAAACACCCACACACTACCAAAACTCAAATGTGAAGAAATAGAAAATTTGAACAGACCCATTACTAGTGAAGAAATTGAATCCTTTATCAAAAATCTCCCAACAAATAAGACCAGATGGCTTCCCTGAGGAATTTTACCAGACATTTAAATTTTTTTTTAATGTTTATTTACTTTTGAGAGAGAGAGAGAGAGAGACAGAGCACGAGCAGGGGAGGAGCAGAGAGAGAGGGAGACAAAGAATCTGAGTAGGCGCCAGGCTCTGAGCTGTCAGCACAGAGCCAGATGCGGGTCTCAAACTCACGAACTGTGAGGTCATGACCTGAGCCAAAATTGGACGCTTAGCCGTCTGAGTCACCCAGGCACCCCTCTACCAGACATTTAAAACAGAGTTAATACCTATCTTTCTCAAGCTGTTCCAAAAAAAGAAATGGAAGGAAAACTTCCGGACTCGTTCTATGAAGCCAGAATTACTTTGATTCACAAACCAGACAGAGATCCAGAAAAAAAAAAAAAAAAAAAAAAAAAAGAACTACAGGCCAATATCCCTGATGAATATGGATGCAAAAATTCTCAACAAGATACTAGCAAATCGAATTCAACAGCAAGCATATAAAAAGAATTATTCACCATCATCAGGTGGGATTCACTCCTGGGTTGCAGGGCCATTTCAACATTCTCAAATCAATCAATGTGATACATCACATTAATAAAAGAAAGGATAAGAACTTTATGATCCTGTCAATAGATGCAGAGAAAGCATTTGACAAAATACAGCATCGTTTCTTAATAAAAACCCTCAAGAAAGTCAGGATAGAAAGAACATACTTAAACATCATAAAAGCCATTTATGAAAAGCCCACAGCTAATATCATCCTCAATGGGGAAAAACTGAGAGCTTTCCCCCTGAGATCAGGAACACGACAGGGATGTCCACTCTCACCACTATTGTTTAACATAGTGTTGGAAGTCCCAGCATCAGTAATCAGACAACAAAATGAAATAAAAGGCATCCAAACTGGCAAAGAAGGAAGTCAAACTTTCAATTTTCGCAGACGACGTGACACTCTACGTGGAAAACCCAAAAGACTCCACCAAAAGTCTGTGAGAACTGATACATGAATTCAGCAAAGTCGCAGGGTACAAAATCAACATACAGAAATCAGTTGCATTTTTATACACCAATAATGAAACAACAGAAAGAGAAATAAAGAAATTGATCCCATTTACAATCTCACCAAGAACCATAAAATACCTAGGAATAAACCTAACCAAAGATGTAAAAGATCTGTATGCTGAGAACTATAGAAAGCTTATGAAGGAAATTGGAGATGATATAAAGAAATGGAAAAACATTCCGTGCTGATGGATTGGAAGAATATTGTTAAAATGTCAATACTACCCAAAGCAGTCTACACATTCAATGCAATCCCAATCAAAATTGCACCAGCATTCTTCTCAAAGCTAGAACAAACAATCCTAAAATTTGTATGGAACCACAAAAGACCCCGAATAGCCAAAGTAATATTGAAGAAGAAAACCAAAGCGGGAGGCATCACAATCCCAGACTTTAGCCTCTACTACAAAGCTGGACTAGATCTTAAAATCATGTTGAGTGAAAGGGCAAGCAGCAGAATGTTAGGTATGGTGTGAGACTTTCAAAAACACATAGAATGTTGTACATTTTTATGGATGTGTGTGATCTGTAAGAAAGTGTAAAAAAAACCCACCAGAGGTCATGGTGCTGACCTTGGGGAGGCAGATGTGGAAGACACTGCCTGCCTGGACCACATCAGGTCCTTCACCTGCACCTGTGATGTTAATTCCTTTTTTGATTAAAAAAAAAACACATAACACAATTTACCATCTTAACCATCTCTAAGTGACCAGTTCAGTCATGGTAAGTATATTCACACTGTCGTGAAATAACAAATCTCCAGAATGTTTTCATTTTACAAAATTGAAACCAAACCCATAAACAATAACTCCCCACCCCCCACCCCTGGCAACCACTATTCTATTTACTTCTGCAAATTTGACTACTCTAGTCACCTCATATAAATGGAATCATACCACAGTTATCTTATTATGACTTGTTTGTTTCATTTAATGCCATGTCCTCAAGATTCATCCATGTGGTAGCACGCATGATAGTTTTTTGCCTTTTTAAGGCTGAATAATATTCCATTTACAACATATTCTTAACTATTTATCTGTTGATGGATTTGGGGCTGTGTCTACCTCTTGGCTCTTGTGCATAGTGCAGCCATACACATGGGTATGCAAATGTCTCTTCAGACCTTGCTTTCAATTCTTTTGCTGTATACCCAGACATGGGATTGCTGGGTCGTATGGTAGTTCTATTTTTAATTTTTTTGAGAAGCATCTATACTGTTTTCTACAGCAGCTGTACCATTTTACATTCTCAACAACAGTGCACAAGGGTTCCAATTGTTCCACAACCTGGCTAACACTTGCTGTTTTGTTTGTTGTTGTTGTTATCATTTATAGCAGCCATCCTAATGGGTGCAAGGTGATAACTCACTGTGGCTTTGATTTGCTCTTGCCTAATGATTTAATAGTAATCATTTTTATGTGGTTGTTATCCATTTGTATATTGTCTTTGGAGAAATGTCTGTGCAGCCCTTTGTTCATTTTTAAGTCAGGTTACTTGATTTTTTGTTGTTGAGTTATGGGAGCTCTTTATACATTCTGGATATTAACCCTTTATCAGATATATAATTTGCTAACATCTTTACCCATTCCACAGGTTACCTTTCACTCTGTTGATTGTATTAATTTCTTTTTAAGAAGGCACAAATATGAAAAAGATGAACTTTTGCTCATGAGTCCTTGTTATATTACTCTTTATGCTTTCATTAAAAAAATTTTTTTTTTATTTTTGAGAGAGAGAAAGAGAGAGAGGGAGCATGCAAGCAGGGGAAGGGCAGAGGGAGAAAGAGAGAGAATGTTAGGCAGGCTCCATGCTCAGCACAGAGCCCAACATGGGGCTCAAACTCACGACTCTGGGATCATGACCTGAGCAGAAATCAAGAGCTGAACATTCAACTGAATGCGCTATCAAGGCACCCCGTATTTAAAACATTTTTAAAATTAAAAAAAAAAAAAAGGTTGGGGCGCCTGGGTGGCTCAGTCAGTTAAGCATCTGACCTCGGCTCAGGTCATGATACCACGGTTTGTGGGTTCGAGCCCCATGTCGGGCTCTGTGCTGACAGCTTGGAGATTGCTTCGGATTCTGTCTCCCCTTCTCTGCCTCTCTCTCTCTCTCACTCTGTCTGTCTCCCAAGGGTAAATAGATGTTAAAAGATTAAAAAAAAAAAAGGTGGTGGGAAGCCTTGAAGGTCAGACAGGTCTGGGCTAAAGTCTTGGTTTAAATTACTTATATTCTGAGTCTATTTCCTCATTTATAAAATGGAGACAATAAAACTCACCAACCAGGAGTATTGTAAGAATTAAAATAATATACTTAAACCCTAGCAGATTGCCCTGCTATCCAATAAATGGTGATTATGACCTCACTGATGCTTGAGGCAGAAGCTGTCTTAAGTCACTTCCCTCCCTCCTGTAAGATTGAAGCACCCTACCACCTTATACTTTTCCCTTTCTGCTCTTTTTTTTTCTCCTCTTCTCTTATATTCCTCTCCTGCTTCCACCGTCTATCCCTATCTTCTTCCCTCCTTGTTTTCCTTTATCCCAAAGTTCTGCACTCAGGCTTCCCATAATGAGGCAGGCTGGTGTAGGATAATAGGGAGTGGTGGGTCCTGTGACAGTCTGGGGCATGGCTGGTATAAAGAGCACCCCTGAGCTCCAGACTGCCATGCTGGAATGTGGGCCCAATGTTACCAGATATTTGGGTAGGGAGGATTTTGGGAAGAAGTCAGAAATCCATATTCTTATGGGAAATCTTTGAATTTTTTATTGTTGGAAATATTCTAAATTTTATTTATCACTATGGAGTTCAAACTGAATTCTTAAGTGGGCCAGATCTAATCAGCAGAGTATCAGCCTCTGAGAGGTGAAGGAGCCACATACATGGTGGTGGTCAGGGCAGGAAAGGAGTGGGAATGGGAGCTCTTCTGGGTCTCTGTGTATGTGAGTATGTGTGTCTCTACCTATGCACCTGTGTATGTATGTGCACCTACATGTGTGTGCACCTACATGTGTGTCTGCACCTATATGTGTATGTAGATGTGTGCACTTGAATCTGTACATGCACAGGTACAGGTGCCCATGTAGATGTGTATATGCGTCCCCATATCTATGTGCCTGCATGTGTATGTAGGCGTTATGCCTGCATGTGTATGTGCACATGTGCATAGATGTGCATGCGTGTGTATGTGTATTTTACTGCCATTTCCAGTCCTAAGTAATGAGAAAGGAGTTGGTCACCCTGGATTATCTGGTAACTGCTGAGGCATTGGTTGTATGAGACCTGGGCCATTAAACTTCTATCACGTGGGGTCATTACCTTTTCTCTTGGAGACCCAAAGGTGCATCAGAGACCCTAAAGTGGTCTGGAAGGTCTCTAGGCCCAACATTCAAATTAAGCCCAAACATCCTAGTTTCTTCCTGCCCTACAAATCTTTAAAGACTGTGTGCACTCAAACTCATGGCTGCCTTGGACTTTTCCGTCCTTCTGAGTGATAGACAAGATTTTCTGTCATATAGATTTCAAGCTGGCAGTCACTGACGGGACCTGGCCATGGCTGCCTCCTTTAAACAGGCTCCTTGTTGGGGCGCCTGGGTGGCGCAGTCGGTTAAGCATCCGACTTCAGCCAGGTCACGATCTCGCGGTCCGTGAGTTCGAGCCCCGCGTCAGGCTCTGGGCTGATGGCTCGGAGCCTGGAGCGTGTTTCCGATTCTGTGTCTCCCTCTCTCTCTGCCCCTCCCCCGTTCATGCTCTGTCTCTCTCTGTCCCAAAAATAAATAAAAAAACGTTGGAAAAAAAAAAAACAGGCTCCTTGCTCCCCAGTCACCCCAGTTCCTACTGCTCTGGATCCATCTCTACTCCAATGCTGACAAGTATCAGCGACATTTTATCATCACACCTGTCATGCTCTTGTCTCACAATAGTGTGAAGTAGTTTTTGTACCCAAGTCTCTATCAAAAATTAGGGAAGGGAAGATCAGTGGACAAGGTTATGTGTTTCATAAAAAATATGAGGGCACATTTCTTTGTGGAAGTGAAGAATATTCCTTTGCGCTTAATAAGTAAATAAAGTGCATCTGTATTAGAAAGATGCAACTTAAGATTTCATTATCAAATAGATCATAGTAAGAACTATAATCAGCATCTATAAAAGATGAGTGCTGCTCTCAACAATAGCCAAATTATGGAAAGAGCCTAAATGTCCATCAACTGATGAATGGATAAAAAAACTGTGGTTTATATACACAATGGAGTACTACGTGGCAATGAGAAAGAATGAAATATGGCCCTTTGTAGCAACATGGATGGAACTGGAGAGTGTTATGCTAAGTGAAATAAGCCATACAGAGAATGACAGATACCATATGGTTTCACTCTTATGTGGATCCTGAGAAACTTAACAGAAACCCATGGGGGAGGGGAAAGAAAAAAAAAAAAGAGGTTAGAGTGGGAGAGAGCCAAAGCATAAGAGATTCTTAAAAACTGAGAACAAACTGAGGGTTGATGGGGGGTGGGAGGGAGGGGAGGGTGGGTGATGGGTATTGAGGAGGGCACCTTTTGGGATGAGCACTGGGTGTTGTATGGAAACCAATTTGACAACAAACTTCATACATTGAAAAAAAAAAAAGATGAGTGCTGGAGAATTAATAAAAATAAAAAGCTGGGGTCCCTGAGTGGCTCAGTCAGTTAAGTGTCCGACTTCCGCTCAGGTCATGATCTCATGGTTCGTGGGTCCGGGCCCCATGTTGGGTTCTGTGCTGACAGCTCAGAGCCTGGAGCCTACTTCAGATTCTGTGTCTCCCTCTCTCTGCCCCTCCCCTGCTTGCACTCTGTCTCTCTCTCTCTCTCTCTCTCTCTCTCTCTCAAAAAAAAAAAAAATTAATTAATTAAATAAACGTTAAAAAAATTTTTTTTAAATAAAAAGGATTAAGGGCACCTGGGTGGGTCACTCAGTTAAGGGTCCGACTCTTGATCTCAGCTCAGGTCTTTTAATTTTTTAATGTTTGTTTATTTATTTTGAGAGAGATTGGGGGAGAGAGAGAGCGAGAGCATGGATGCGTGTACAAGTGGGGTGGGGCAGAGAGAGAGGGAGAAAGAGAATCCCAAGCCAACTCTGAGCTATCAACGTGGAGCCCGACGCAGGGCTCAATCTCATGAACTGTGAGATAATGGTCTGAGCCAAAATCAAGAGCCAGACGCTTGACGGACTGACCCACCCAGGCACCCCTCAGCTCAGGTGTTGATCTCGGGATTTTAAGTTCAAGCCCTCCATGCTTGGCACGAAGTCTACTTAAAAAAAATAAAAATAATGAATAAAAAAAGGATTAAAATTTCAAAAAGGTTTGATTTTGAATGTGAGTAAGTGATACTGTTGTATAACTGCTGTATAACATGTGTTATCCAGTTACAGATTTCAGGGGGGGAATAACATTGCTCTTCAGTGAGTACAGTTATTATTGTTGAAGAGATCTTCGTAGGCAATAGTCATTCAATCAGACATGTGATAATAACTCTTAGACATAAGATACTCCAAGCCGTAGGCCAATGGAGTGGTCAAGTTTTCCTGGGTCAGAAGCAGCAGAAACCTCAGTGAAGAGGTTTGCTGGTGGTCTGTGAGCTACCACAGAAGAGCCGGGTCTCAGGGAGGACAGGACAGGGAGGAGCCCTCAATATAGCAGCAGGACCAGCAGGGCCTGCTGTCGGCCTGGCTTGGCGGCTCCAGCTGTTTTGGTTTCTCTGTCCTTTGGCTCCAGACTCAAATTCCAGGGACGGGAGGGTCTACTGGGCCTGGCTAAGGTCACAGGTCCACTCCTGGGCCCGCGGGAATAGCAGGCCTATGTGGTGTTACAGCTCCAATTTGCAAAAATGAGGGTTTAGTTAAAAGAGGTTCCATGAAATATAAATACAGCGGTGAAAAATAGAAGCATAAATACTGTAACTCAAGAAAAAGAGCGGCTAGGATTCAAGTGTGATTCACTTATTCTGGGATAAGTGATTCAGAGCGTATGATGAGTTCAAGTAAGCAGCCAAAAATCTAAGTGAATAAAACCAAACAACGGCAACAAAACAATTCAAAAGTGAAACAGGAAGTACAACCATGACTACCTGGAAATTATACTTTCCTCTACTGTGAATCTATTTGTCCAGTTTCTAATGTGTGGTTTGTCGTAAAGCTCAGTCCCCTTTGGCTTTGAGCATCACTGCAGACTAGGTGGTCTGAAGAGGCTTCTCATTGCAAAACAGTGCAGGGGACACACCCTCTGAGTTATCTTTGCTCTTACAAACTAGAGGAGAATATTCCAAGAAAAGTGAGCTGAGGCCAGAGCTCTCAACAGCTGGGAGAGGATGGGTTGCCTTCAGGTAGGGGCTTCAGTAGCACAGCTGTTTAAATACTGAATCAGTGGAGAGGGTGGGAAGCCACGCCACAGTCCCTGATAGCGATGCCCTCTGGTGACTAGAGACAGAAGTAAACTCTGGAAGAATGTCTAATCTAGACCCATAGGATAGCCATTGATAAAGAAAAAGAAACTGACAATCATTACGCAGGCACGTGAGAAGGCAAGCTGCTTTGTGTGGACATTAGCAGACAAGGGGCACCTGGGTGGTTCAGTCAGTTAAGTGTCCAACTTGGTTTTGGCTCAGGTCATGATCTCACAGTTTGCGGGTTCAAGCCCTGCATCGGGCTCCGTGCTGACAACACAGGGACTTGTTTGGGACTCTCTCTCCCTCTCTCTCTGCCCCTCCCCTGCTCGCTCTCTCTCTCTCTCTCTCTCTCAATAAATAAATAAACTTAAAGGAAAAAAAGAAGTTAGCAGACAAAGGGGTACCTGGGTAACTCAGTAGGTTAAGCAACAACTCGATTTTGGCTCAGGTCATGATCTCGTAGTTTGTGAATTTGAGCCCCACTGAGAGTATAAAGCCTACTTGGGATTCTTTCTCTCCCTCCTTGCTGCCTCTTCCTTGCTTATGATCGCTCTCTTTCTGTCTCTCTCTCAAAAAAAAAAAAAAAAAAAGAAACAACAAAAAAAAAAACCAAACATTAAAAAAAAAGAAGTTAGTAGACAAAGCAAAGAGCATATTTAGAGTTCCCTCACCTCTGAAATAGAAGATCTTGAAACTGTCAGATATTAAATGTACAACACATCAACACATATATATGAAATATTTAGGATGAAGAAATAAAGGATGTAGTGACTAAGATATCACCAGAAACAGAGAAACTTTGAAAAATGGATCTTCTAGAAATAAAACTATTTCTTTGTTGAATTTAAAAAAAAGAACCTCCAGAAGATAGTTGAACAGTAAATTAGACGATGAAGAGGGAATTAGTAAACTGGAGGGTATAGCCACAATAATCACCAAGAATGCAACACAGAGTGACAAAGAGATAGCAAGATGAAACCAAGGAGCTTGGGAAGATGGCAGAGAAGGACCCTGAGCTCACCTCTTCCCATGGACACATCAAGGCCACAACTACATTTGGACCAACACACTCAGAAAACAACCTCAAGACTAGCGAAACAGCTTTAGCAGGGCACAACTAAGGATATAGAGAGAAAACCACATTGAGAAAGGCAGGAAGGGCAGAGACATGGTTGGAACGAAACCACTGTGTGGTGGCCCACAAGTGGGAGGGACATCAAGGATGCCCCTGGAGGAGTTGGGGATCAGGCCGCACATTGGGCATCCACCACCTTGGGGATCTGTACCAGGAAGATGAACCTCCATAATATCTGGCTTTGAAACTCAGTGGGGCTTAGCTTTGGGAGAGCTGGAAGTCTATAGGAAATTGGGACTCTGCTCTTAAAATGCCAGTGCACTATATCACTTGGTCTGAGACCCAGCACAGAGGCAGCATTTTGAAAAGTGGCTGGGTTATACGTGAAGGAGATTCACTGACTACTGTTAGGGCACGTGCCAGAGGGGCAGGGATCTGCAGGAACTTTCTCCAGGAACAGAACTGTTGCCAAGCACCATTTTATTTGTCCTCTTTTGGCCTAGCTTGCCTGACACTGGCAGGGATCAGTTCTAACACTCTCAATCTACTTGGCTAACACCACTTGCCCCACCCTAGCATTCCCCTATGGACTCACCCCACCCAACCCACTCACCTTGGTGGGCATGTCTCCAAAGTGCCTCTGTTCAGCCACACCTGGCAGGATGCCTCAGTTGGGACCAGCATCCTTTCAAAGCAAGTCTTGCCCTAGGGAGGGAGATGGCAGCTCTTCCTACCAGCACATCCACAACAGCTGTGGCCAGGCCTCTCCACCAGCTGCACCAGGGGCCAGCCTTGTCCACCAGTGTAGCTGCAGTAGTTACAGCCCAGGCACAACAGGACGGCACACACAGCCCATACAAGGGATACCCCTGGAGCACCTGAATCTGGTAACCAGGGGTGATTGTGCTACTGGGTCTCACAGGATGCTGTCTATATAACGCCACTCCTTTTTTTTTTTTTTTTTTAATGTTTATTTATTTTTGAGACAATGCGAGAAACAGAGTACAAGCAGTGGAGGGGCAGACAGAGGGAGACACAGAATCTGAAGCGGGCTCCAGACTCTGAGCTGTCAGCCCAGAGCCCAGCACAGGTCTTGAACTCATGAACTGCGAGATCATGACCTGAGCTGAAGTCAGATGCTTAACCAACTGAGCCACTCAGGCGCCCCTACAACGCCACTACTTTTAAGATCAAAAGATGTAGCTGAGCTACGTAACACATAGAAACAAACAGAGATCCAGACAAAATGAGGAGACAGAGGAATATGTTCTAAATAAAAGAACAAGACAAAACCTCAGAAAAAGAATTAAATGAAGATAAGAAATTCACCCGATAAAGAGTTCAAAATTATGGTCATAAAAATGCTCACTGGATTGGAGAGAGAAGTGGATGAACTCAAATTTTTTTTTTTTTCAACGTTTATTTATTTTTGGGACAGAGAGAGACAGAGCATGAATGGGGGAGGGGCAGAGAGAGAGGGAGACACAGAATCGGAAACAGGCTCCAGGCTCTGAGCCATCAGCCCAGAGCCCGACGGGGGGGGGGGGGCTCGAACTCACAGACCGCGAGATTGTGACCTGGCTGAAGTCGGACGCTTAACCGACTGCGCCACCCAGGTGCCCCAGAAGTGGATGAACTCAATATGAACTTCAACAAAGAGAAAATATTAGAAGGAACCAATTCAGAACTGGAGAATACAATAACTTGAATGAAAAAAACACTAGGGGGAATCAACAACAGATAAGAGGATGCAGAATAGATCAGTGATCTGGAAGGCAGGGTAGTAGAACTCATCCAAGCTGAATAGCAAAAAGAAAAAAAAGAATTTTTTAAAGAATGAGGATAGGTTAAGAGACCTCTAAGACATCAGTAAGTGTACTAACATTCATATTATAGGAGTCCCAGAAGGAGAAAAGAGAGAGAAAGGGGCAGAAGACTTACTTGAAGAAAAAATAGCTGAACATTTCCCTAACCTGGGGAAGGAAACAGACATCTAAGTCCAGAAAGCACAGAGAGCTCCAAACAAGATGCACCCAAGGAGGTCCATACCAACACACAAAATAACTACAATGTCAAAAATTAAAGATAAAGAAAGAATCTTAAAAGCAGCAAGAAAAAAAAAAGCAACTAGTTACAAACAAGAGAAACTCCATATCAACTGATCTTTCAGCAGAAATTTTGAGGGCCAGAAAGGAATGACATGATGTATTCAAAGTACTGAAAGGAAAAGACCTACAACCAAGAATACTGTACCTAATACTCTATATTTTTTGAGATAGAGAGAGCGTGAGTAGGGGAGAGGGGCAGAAGGAGAGAGAGAGAATCTTAAGTAGGTCCATGCTCAGTGCAGAGCCCATTGCAGGCTTTGATCCCACAACCCTGGGATCATGACCTGAGCTGAAATCAAGAGTCAGACGCTCAACCCACTGAGCCACCCAGGCACCCTGGATACCATTTTTAACATAAGAAGAAATAGAGTTTCCCAGACAAACATAAATTAAAGGATTTTATCACCACTCAACTGACCTTACAAGAAATGTTAAAGGGACTTCTTTAATCAGAAAGAGAAGGCCATAACTAGAAGTAAGAAAATTATGAAAGGAAAAAGTGTCACTGGTAAAAGCAAATATAAAGAAAGTAAAGGTAGTAGATAAATCACTTACTAAACTATTATGAAGCCTAAAAGACAGAAGTAGTAAAATCAATTATATCTACAATAATTAAAGGATTAAAAAAACATATAAAATATGATGTCACGTACATAAAACATGGAGGGGGAGTAAAAATGTAGTGCTCTTAGAATGTGTTCAAACTTAAGTGACCATCAACCTAAAATAGACTCCTATATACAAAGGATGTTCACATGAATCTCATGGAACTACAAACCAAAAATCTATAATAGCTACACAAAAAATAAAGAGAAAGGAATGTAAGCATAAAGGTAAAGAAAGTCATTAAATCACAAGGGAAAAGAGCAACAGAAGAAGAAAGGAACATAGAACTACAAAAACAACCAGAAAACAATTAAAAAATGGCAGTAGGTATATCCCTATCAATAATTACTTTAAATGTGAATGGACTAAATGCTTCAATCAAAAGACATAGGGTGACTGAATGGATTACAAAAAAGATCCATCCATATGCTGCCTAGAAGAGACTCACTTCAGACCTAAAACACATACAGACTGAAAGTGAAGGGATGAAAAAAGATATTCCATGCAAATGAAGCAAAAGGAAAACTGGGGTAACAATACTTAGATGAAATAGACTTTAAAGCAAAGACTGTAACAAGGGACAAAGAAGGGCATTACATAATGATAAAAGAATCAATCTAACAAGAAGATAAAACAATTATTAGTATATATGCAATCCACCATAGGAGCACCTAAATATATAAAGCAAATATGAACAGACATAAAGGGAGAAATTGACAGTAATATAATAACAGGAGAATTTAACATACCACTTAAATCAATAGATAGATCATCCAGACAGAAACTCAATGAGGAAATTGAACGATACATTAATGAGATGGACTTAACAGATATACACAGAACATTTCATCCAAAAACAGCAGGATACACATGCTTCTCAAGGGCCCATGGAACATTATCCAGGATAGGTCACATGTTAGGCCACAAAACAAGTCCCAGTAAATTTAATAAGATTGAATTCATATCAAGCATCTTTTCTGACCCCAACAGTATGAAACTAGAAATTAGTTACAAGAAAAAAATGGAAAAACCCACAAACATGTAGAAGCTAAACAATATGCTCCTCAACAATGAATGGGTCAATGAAGAAATCAAAGAGGAAATAATAAACAACTGGGGACAAATGAAATTGGAAACATACTGGTTCAAAACCTTTGGGGTGCAGCAAAAGCAGTTCTAAGAAGGAAATTTATACAATATAGGCCTTCCTCAAGAAATAAGAAAAATCTCAAATAAGCTATCTAAACTTAAATGTAAAGAAACTAGAAAAAGAGGAACAAAAAAAGTCCAAAGCTAATAAAAGAAAGGAAATAATAAAGATCAGAATGGAAATAAATGAAATAAAGACTAAAAAGGCAAAGAAAAGGTCAATGAAACTAAGAGTTTGTTCTTTGAAAAAGTAAACAGAATTGATAAATCTTTAGCCAAACTCATCAAGAAAAAAAGAGAGAACACTCAAACAAAATCAGAAATGAAACAGAAGTTACAACTGACATCACAGAAATACAAAAGACTACTATGAAAAATTATACACCAACAAACTGGACAACCTAGAATAAATGGATACATTCCTAGAAACATACAATCTTCTAAGACTGAATCAGAAAGAAATAGAAAATCTGAACACATCAATTACTAGTAATGAAATTGACTCTGTAATTAAAGAACAAAAAAAACAAAAAAACCTCCCAACAAACAAAAGTCAAGGACCAGATGGCTTCACAGGTGAATTCTACCAAACATTTAAAGAAGAGTTAATACCTATCCTTCTCAAACTATTCCAAAACATGAAAGAGGAAGGAATGCTTCCAATTTCATTCTTACAAGGCCAGAATTACCTTGATACAAAAACAAGACAAAGATACTGCAAAAAGAAAAATTACAGGCAAATATCCCTGATGAAAACAGATGCAAAAATCCTCAACAAAATATTATCAAACTAAATCCAACAATACATTGAAAAGATCACTAACTACGATCGAGCAGGATTTATTCCAGGGATGTAAGGGCTCAATATCCACAAATCAACCAATGTGATACACCACATTAACAAAATGAAGGAGCAAAATCATAATAACCTCAATAGATGCAGAAAAAGCATTAGACAAAATTCAAACTCCATTCATGATAAAAACTCTCAACAAAGTGAGTATACAAGGAACACACCTCAACATAATAAAGGCCATATATGACAAACCAACAACTAACACCATACTCAATGGTGAAAACCTGAGAGTTTTCACTGTAAATTCAGGAATAAGACAAGGATATCCAGTTTTGCCACTTTTATTCAACATAGTACTGGAAGTCCTAGCCACAGAAATCAGACAGGTAAAAGAAAATAAAGACATCCAAATTAGTAAGGAAGAAATAAAACCATCACTATTTGCTTATGACATGACACTATATATAGAAAACTCTAAAGATTCTACCCAAAACCTATTAGATTAATTAAATTAATTCAGTCAAGTTGAAGGATATGAAGATTAATATACAGAAATCTGTTGCATTTCTATACACTAATAACTTGCAGAAAAAGAAATCAACAAAATAATCCCACTTAAAATTACATCTAAAAGAATAAAATACCTAGGAATAAGTTTAACCAAGGAGGTTAAAGATTTACATTCTGAAAATTATTGGACACTGATGAAGTAAATTGAGGTTTCTACAAATAAATGGAAAGATATATCATAATTATGGATTGGGAGAATTAATATTATTAAAATGTCCATACTTCCCAAAGCAATCTACAGATTCAATGCAATCTCTATCAAAATACCAATAGTATTTTTCACAGAACTAGAACAAATAATCCTAAAATTTGTATGGAACCACAAAAGACCCCCAAAAGCCAAAGCAATCTTGAGAAATAAGAACAAAGCTGGAGGTTTCACAATCCCAGATTTCAAACTATACTACAAAGCTATTGTCATCAAAACTGATACTGGCACAAAAACAGACACATAGATCAATGGGATAGAATAGAAAGTCCAGAAATAAACCCATGCTTACATGGTCAATTAATCTATTAAAAGGTACACAAAAATATACAACAGGAAAAAGACAGTCTCTTCAATAAATGGTGTTAGAAAAACTAGAAAGTTACATGTAAAAGCATAAAATTGGACTACATTCTTACATCATTTACAAAAATAAACTCAAAATGGACTAAAGACCTAAATATGAGACCTGAAACCACAAAACTCCTAAAATAAAAGATAGGACATTGGTCTTAATATTTTTTTGGCTCCGTCTCCCCTGGCAAGTGCAACAGAAGCAAAAATGAACAATTGCGATTACATTAAACTAAAAAGCTTTTTCACAGCAAAGGAGACCATCAATAAAATTAAAAGGCAAATGAATGGGAGATGTTTGCAAATGATATGTCTGATAAGAGATTATTACCCAAAATACATGAAAAACTGATACAACTCAACACCAAAAAATCCCAAATACTCTAATTTAAAAATGGGTAGTGAACCTGAATGGACATTTTCCCTAAGAAAACATACAGATGGCCAAAAGACACATGAACAATCTCAACATCACTTAATAATCAGGCAAATGCAAATAAAAACCACAATGACATCACCCCATGCCTGTCAGAATGGCTAGAATCAAAAAGGCAAGAAATGACAATGTTGGTGATGATGTGGAGAATAGGGAAAACTCATGCACTGTTGGCGGGAATGTAAATTGGTGCAGCCACTGTGGGAAACAGTTTGGAGGGTTTTTTTTAAGTTTATGTATTTATTTGAGAGAGACAGAGACAGTACAAGTGGGGGAGGGGCAGAGACAGAGGGAGAGAAAGAGAATCCCAAGAAGCTCTGCACTGCCCGTGCAGAGCCCGATGTTGGGCTTGAACCCACGAAACCATGAGATCATGACCTGAGCCAAAACCAAGAGTCAGATGCTTAACCGACTGAGCCACCAGGGGCCCTAGTATAGAGGTTCTTTAAAAACCTAAAAATAAAGGGGTGCCTGGGTGGCTCAGTTGGTTAAGCATCTGACTCTTGGTTTTGGCTCAGGTCATGATCTCACGGTGGTAAGAGTAAGCCCCATGTCAGGCTCCACACTGCTTGGGATTCTCTGTCTTCCTCCCTCTCTGTCTCTCCCTACTCCCCTCAAAATATAAAAATAAAAATGTTTAAAAAAACAACTAAAAATAGAAATACCATACAATCCATTAATTCCACTGCTGAGTATTTACCTGGTGAAACTGAAAACATTAATTTAAAAAGATATATACATCCCTATGTTCATTGTGGCATTATTTACAATAGCCAAAACATGGAAGCAACCTAAGTGTCCACTGGTGTAAAAAGAATGAAATCTTGCCATTTGTGACAACATGAATGGACTTAAAGGGGAATTATGTTAAGTGAAATAAGTCAGACAAGACAAATACCATATTATTTCACCTATCTGTAGAATCTAAGAAACAAAACATATGAACAAAAAAACCAGAAACAGACTCAAGGGAAATAGGTGAAGGGAATTAAGAGTACACTTAGAGTGATGAGCACTAAGTAATGCATAGAATTGTTGAGTCACCATGCTATACACTGAAACTAATATAATATTGTATGTCAACTGTAACTCAATTCATAAATAAATAAATAAATAAATAAAGTCTATGTTCAAGTGAAGAAAAAAATGAAAGCAATAATAAGAGATATGAAAGATAGAATGAGAAAATCTAATACATCTATTTGGAATCCCGAAGATAAAGCATAGAGAGCCTAAAGAAAAAGCAGTATTTGGAAAGATAATGTCTAAGTTCCAGAATCTATAAGAAAATATAAATACACAAAATCGGGGAGCATAACACCCTAACAAGAATAAATAAAAATAAATTCATACTTCAATTCACTTTTTTTTTTTTTCAACGTTTTTTATTTATTTTTGGGACAGAGAGAGACAAAGCATGAACGGGGGAGGAGCAGAGAGAGAGGGAGACACAGAATCGGAAACAGGCTCCAGGCTCCGAGCCATCAGCCCAGAGCCCGATGCGGGGCTCGAACCCACAGACCGCGAGATCGTGACCTGGCTGAAGTTGGACGCTTAACCGACTGCGCCACCCAGGCGCCCCTTCACTTTAATGAAACCATAGTACACCAGAAACAAAAGTCTTAAAATGGGCGAGAGAGAAAGAATCTCTTTTATAAAGAAACACGATTAGATTAAGGGTAGACTTTTTCAAGACAATGGAATCCAGAAAACAGGAAAATAACATCTTCAGATAAACGAGAGGAAGTAATTCTCCACCTAGAACTGTGTATCATCAAAACAATTTTCCAAGAAAAATGATGCCAAAAAAGAGAGAGAGAGAGAGAGAGAGAGAGAGAGAGAGAGAGAGAGAGAGAGACATTTACAGGGTAGCATAAACTGAGAACATGTGCCATCAAGATATCTGTACTAAAGAGGGGTGCCTGGGTGGCGCAGTCGGTTAAGCGTCTGACTTCGGCCAGGTCATGATCTCGCGGTCCGTGAGTTCGAGCCCCGTGTCAGGCTCTGGGCTAATGGCTCAAGAGCCTGGAGCCTGTTTCCGATTCTGTGTCTCCCTCTCTCTCTGCCCCTCCCCTGTTCATGCTCTGTCTCTCTCTGTCCCAAAAAATAAATAAGTAAACGTTGAAAAAAAATTTTTTTAATAAAAAAAAAAAGATATCTGTACTAAAGAAACTTCTAAAGTGTTTAAAGGAAGATGATAAAACAATTCCAACTAGATCAATAATCCCAATAAATATAGTAGGAGTATATTTGCCAGTCAAAAAGACAGTGTCAGTTTAGATTCTTTTAAAAATAATCCAGCTGTGTATTGTTTATAAGAAATATATATAAAGTATAAGGATACAGAAAGTTCAAAAGTAAAAAAGCATGGAAAAGGAAATATCTACAAATAATAAGCAGACATAGTTATTTTCATATCAGGTAAGCTTTAAGACAAAAGGTATTTTTAAGGATAGAAATCATATAGTTGATCCACATTATTCATGGATCCCATATTGCAAATTTGCCTACTCATTAAAATTTATTTTAACTCTAAAATCAATACTTGCAGATCTTTGTAGTCATTTGCAGACAGGCGGAATGGCAAAAAAAATTGAGTCATTCAATGCACACGTTCCCAGCTGAGGTCGAACAAGGTGACACTCTGCATTCTTGCTTCAGCACATCCTATAACCAAGTGTCCTTTTTGCCATCTACATAATGCCACATCTTTAGCATTTTTGTGCTTTTCACTGGTGATTTTGCTGTTTAAAATGTCCCCCAGCCATACTGCTCAAGTTCAGTCTAGTGTTCCTACACACAAGAATGCAGTGATGTGCCTTATGGAGAAAATATACATATTATATAAGCTTCATTCAGGTATGAGTTACAGTGTTGTTGGCCATGAGTTCAATGTTCATGAATCAACAACATGTATTAAATGAGACGCCTTTAGACAGAAGCGCACGTAAAACGAGATTATGTATTGATAAAAATGTTATGACCAGAAACTCATAGGAACCTAACCCTGTATTTTCTCCAGGAGCAATGGTTCAGTATTTGTTAAGTCAGTGTTTGCCACACTCTAAAGAATATAATTACATAGAATAATGATAATCAACTATAGATCAATTTACCAGGAAGATATGGCAATTCTAAATTTGTATATCTAATAAAATAGCCTCAAAACATATAAGGCAAAAATTGCTATAACTGTAGGGAGAAATTGTTAAATTCACCATTATAACAGGAGGCACCTTTCTTCTTTTTTTAAAAAAAGTTTTCATTTATTTATTTTGAGAGATAGCACAATCAGGAAGGGACAGAGAGAGAGGGAGAGAATGTCAAGCAGGCTCCACATTGTCAGTGCAGAGCTGGATGCTGGGCTCAATCTTAAGAACTGTGAGATCATGCCCTGAGCAGAAATCAAGAGTCAGATGCTTAACTGACTGAGCCACCCAGGTGCCCCAGGAGTCACCTTTCTTAATCACTGATAGGTCAAGCAGACAAAAAATCAAGAAGATACAGAAGATAAGAATAGAACAATCAACAAGCTTAAAGTTAATTGATAGGTATAGACACTATACATTTTCCTGAAGCAAACATGGAACAGTTAGAAAATTTCTTATTACATACTAGGCCACAAAGAAATTTGTGGAGGGTTTGAAGAATCAGTATTACACAGATATCCTCTAACCAATTGGGTTAGAAGTGGGTATTAAAAGTTAAATAAAACTAATTACACATTTGGAAATTTAAAAACACACTTCTAAATAGTTCAAGAGTAAAACACATCATAATGGAAATGTAAAAATAATTAGAACTGAATGATAAGGAAGGACCAATATATCAAAACTTAAGGCTTGCCAAGAAAGTGAAACTTAACAGGAATTAATAGCTTTAAAGGTTTATTTTAGAAAAGAGAGGGAAAAATTAATGAGCTAAATGTCCAGTTTAAATTTTAGAAAAAGAACACAAAATAGACCCAGATAAAGTAGAAGAAACAGATAATAAATATAAAGGCAGAGAATAATAACTAGAAAATAATGACACAAAGTAATAAAGCAGTACTAGTACTGGTAATAAAAAAAAAAAAGCTACTAGTAATAAGCTGTAAGATAAAGTTACAAAGATACAAAAGCCAACCAACCAAACAAAAAACAAAACAAAGGATGATCAACAAAGACAAAAGTTTATCCTGAAAATACAAATTGGAACTCTGGAGAAACTGAAAAGAATAGAGGCATTAAGTAAACAATACTGGGAATGAAAAAAAGAATGTTAAATTTTAAAATGGAGATTTTCAGAGATAGTACTATAATCCCTATGCCAATACATTTGAAAATGAAATGGAAAAGTTCCTAGAAAAACAATTACCAAATCTGCCTCAAGATAAACAGTGGATAGTCTTAGAAACACTAAAAATAAAAATAAATTAAGCAGCTGTTAGAAATTTCCCCACAAAATAACCACCAGGCCCAGATAGTTTTCAGATGAGTTTTGCAAACATTCAGATAACAGACCATTTCCATCTCCCCAACTAATGCCACAAGGCCAGTAAAACTAATAAGGAGCATACAAGAGAAGAAAATTATAAGCCAATCTAATTCACAAACATTGATACCAAAACCCCTATACCAAACAGTAATGAATAGTGGTATATAAGATGATAAAACATTAATCCCTGAAATTCAAGAGTAGCTTAATTTGAGAAACTCTGTTAGTTTCATTAATCATGTTCACAAATTAAAGAAGAACCATGATTATCTTAATGCCAAAAAAATCATTTGACAAAATTCAACCCCAAGTTTTGAGTAAAACAAACAAAAAAACCCATAGAAATAGAAGGGGATTCCTTAACCTAATTAAGGAAATCTAGTTAGCAATCTAGATCATATATTATTCTATATGAGAAAGTGTTAGAAACCTTCCCTTAGACCAAGACAAGGATGCCTGCTTTTACGGATCCTATTCAACATTATACTGGAGGTCTTAGCCAGGGCTGTAAGACAGGAAAAAGAAATAAAAGTCATAAAAAAATCTGTCATTATTTTTTTTTAATTTTTAATGTTTATTTTTGAGAGAGAGAGAGAGAGAGAGAGCACGCGCATGAGCAGGGGAGAGGCAGACAGAGAGGGAAACACAGAATCCGTAGCAGGCTCCAGGCTCTGAGCTGTCAGCACAGAGCCCGAGGTGGGGCTTGAACTCATTAGCCGTGAGATCATGACCTGAGCTGAAGTCAAACACTTAACTGACTGAGCCACCCAGGTGCCCCAACACTGTCATTATTAACAGGTGATAGGATTCTTTACATAGAAAACCCAAAAGATTCTAACAATAATTTTTTACAAATTCTAAGTGGTTTAGTAAGAAATGGTTAAAAAGAATAATAAAAGAAGACATCATTTAATTGCAACCAAAAAGTATAAGATGCTTAGGAATAAATTCTATCAAAAGATGTACAAGACCTTTATGGGGCAGATCATAAAATTATATTGAAAAATCTTAAAGGCGACCTAATTAAACTGAGAGACACATTATGCTCATGGATAAGAAGAGTCAATAATATACAGATGTTAATGTAGCCACGAATTGAACTATTGATATAATGCAATTCTAATCCAAATCTTTGAAGGCTTCGTTTGTTTGTTTTTGGTGGCAGTGCCAAGTTGATTCTAAACTACATAAAAGTACAAAGGCCAAGGATAGTTAAGACATTCCTAAAGAAAAAGAATTATGTGGGACGACTTGCCTTACTAAACAAAGACTTTGCAAAGCTGTAACACTTGAGATTGCATGGAATTGGCACAAGGAAACAGTGTGACAGGAGAGAGATCTCAGAACAGTCCCAGGCACACGTACATCCGAGCTCATACTGGAGCCCTGTGGAGAAATGAAGCTATCCATGTGGGAAAGAGTGGACCCATACCATGCACACAAAAAAAATTCCAGATTGAGGTGAGGACTTATGTGTCAAAACAAAACTTTTTTTTTTAATTTTTAAAAAATGTTTCTGTTTATTTTTGAGACAGAGAGAGACAGAGCAGGAGCAGGGGAGGGGCAGAGAGAGAGGGAGACACAGAATCTGAAGCAGACTCCAGGCTCTGAGCCATCAACACAGAGCCCGACGCGGGGCTCTAACTTATGGAGTGTGAGATGGTGACCTGAGTTGAAGTCAGACGCTCAACACCCTGAGCCACCCAGGCACCCCCCATAACAAAACTTTAAAGATTTAAGAAGATAATATAGTAGAATAGATCACTGATGTGGATCTAGAGAAAGGTTTCTTTTTCTTTTTTTTAAATTTTCTTTAACATTTATTCATTTTTTAGAGACAGAGAGAGACAGAACATGAGCGGGGGTGGAGCAGGGAGAGAGGGAGACAAAGAATCTGAAGCAGGCTCCAGGCTCCGAGCTGTCAGCACAGAACCCAATGTGGGGCTTGAACTCACAAACTGTGAGATCATGACCTAAGCTGAAGTCAGACGCCTTAACCAACTGAGCCACCCAGGCACCCCTAGAGAAAGGTTTCTTAAACAAGACACAAAACAGCCCTAACAATATAATATTAATACATTTGGCATCATTAAAACTAAAATTAAGACCTCTGTTTATATGAAAACATCATAAAGAAATTAAAATAGAAAACACAGGCCAGAAATTGGTAGAAGATATTCACAATACACATAGTGAACAACATTCAGAATGTATTAAGAATTCCTTCATCTCAGTAAGAAATTAAAATAGAAAACACAGGCTAGAAACTAGTAGAAAATATTCACAACACACATAGTGAACATTCAGAATGTATTAAGAATTCCTTCATCTCAGTAAGAAAAAGGCAAGCAACCCAACAGGAAAAAAGGACAAACGACATAAACATTAACTCGAGCAGGTGACAAACACATGAGAAAACTTATCTTTAACCTTACTAGTAATTAGGGAAACACAAGTTAGCAATGAGGTATCATTTTATATCCATTAGACTAACCAAAAATTAAGGCTGACAGTAATAAGTGTTGGAGAGGACATTCATGAGTCAGCAGGATCACCTTACATTGCTGGTAGGAATGTAAATTGGTTCAACCATCTTGGAAAACAATTTAGCATTACCTTTAGAGCGAGGTATATCTTAACACATTCTCTGACCTAGCAATCCTATTCCTAAGTACACACACTCTAGAGAACCTTAAGCAGTAGTTTAGGCATACATATCTATGGGTAAACTTGTTAAACAAAGAGCAAGAATGAAAGAGAGGGTTGAACATGGAGGTAGGTACAAGATAATGGTAATGTTTTAGCTCTTGTGTTGTAAGTCAGATGGTATAAAGAAATAAATTTCCTAGATGTTTCTTTTAAACTGAATAACTTAAAATGGATTTTTTTCATTGGGGAAATTTGTATTAATAAATATAGCTATATGTGGTGCAAATGTTCATTATCAGCCAATTCAAAGATTATTGATTGGGTAATTTGACTTTCAGGGGGCAATGGCTAATGAAATGCATTTCATTTAGATAAAGATTGAAAAACTCTTGCACACAAGCTCTTTCTTTAGGAGTCAAGAATATGATAAACATGACATTTTGTTTTGGGCACTTTTAGGAAAATAAAAACATTCTATGGATGATCTATCTAAGGAAAAACCTGTAAGTCCAACATAGATATCTGATGATAATGAAACCATTAAAACATTTTTGTCATTTTCAATCAAGCATGATTACCTCTTTGGTAAGTAAATTATAAATATATATTTTTTCCAGAATGAGGGCATTATAATGCTTTCCAAGAAATTCCTGAATGTTTTTTGCTAAGTGGAGAAGATATCTAAATGGCAAAAACCTGATTCAGACTTGTACTCTTCAGAGTAGATGTGATACCACAGCTGAGAAGCTTTCAGTGAGTGTCGATAGTAACGAAAAGCAATTCAAAGAAAATGTAGTATGAACTATTGACAAAATTCCTGTTCAGAGGGCTCTGTAAGATGTTGCATCAGTATCAAAGTCGTAGTATGCAGTGCACAATAACTATGATATATTTGGGCTAGCAGACATTTTACTCAACAGTTCAACAAACCATTGATCAGTAGCAGGCAACACTTGGAAAATGTATGACATGTAAATGAAGCAGTACTTGATTTTTTGTTGTTGTTGTTCTGTTAATTGCCTCCAAGAAGAGATTTTGAAATGCAGTAAAGCTTATTGGCATGTTTAAACATCCTTTTCCAAAACTGAAACAGAACATGAAGAAATATTTTCCAGAGGGAAAAGCAACTAAGTGATTTAGAAATTCAACCATCACTATCCCCCAGGATGAAACTTTCAAACTCCTCAGGAGAAATTTTCAACACTCCAGGTTTCAAGCACAATGGCCCATGAGTAACTGAGAGCAGTCATCAGCAGAGTGAAAAAAATCTCTCCATGATTTTGGAGTCCACAGTCAATCTGAATATCCAGAACTATCTGCCAGTTTCGAGAACTTGCTGCAATTTCAGATGTCATTTAACTGAGAGTTAGGATTTTCTTTTTTTTTTTAACTTTTTTTTTTTAACGTTTATTTATTTTTGGGACAGAGAGAGACAGAGCATGAACGGGGGAGGGGCAGAGAGAGAGGGAGACACAGAATCGGAAACAGGCTCCATGCTCTGAGCCATCAGCCCAGAGCCCGACGAGGGGCTCAAACTCACGGACCGCGAGATCATGACCTGGCTGAAGTCGGACGCTTAACCGACTGCGCCACCCAGGCGCCCCGAGTTAGGATTTTCTAACTTAATAAAAATAAAGAGTAAAAATAGAAAGTGACCCACTGAGAAACTACATATGTTTCATGCTGTCACAATCCTGGATATGTAGCCCTTGGTGTAAAGTTGCAAATGAATTTCCTCTCCAAGATATAAAACTATTATTACCATTGTTATTATTAACCTTAAAGAATTAAATAATTATTTACAAAATCGTGATGGGTCCTTTAAAAGTTACCAAAAGCTGATGGTCTGCATTAAGTAACCCAGAGAGGCTGAAGATTTGAGGCCTTCTGTTCACAATGTCTCCTGGGCCCCTGGCAGGATTCTGAGCCTTTCTTAGTATTATAAAATTATGCTAGATCGTTCCTGTTAAGAGTGGGTGTTTCTGGTGGTATCCCCGTGGCTTCTTTTCATGTAGGAATTAAAGAGGAATTGGGGAGAGTTAGGGTCTTGTGCATTACCCTCAGAATCCCCACTTTTTCTTTTTTTTTTTTTTTTTTTTTTTTTTTTTTTTTTTTTTTACATAGGCTCCATGCCCAGCATGGAACCCAGTGTGGGGCTTGAACTCATGACCCTGAGATCAAGACCTGAACTGAGATCAAGAGTCAGATGGTTAACCAAGTGAGCCACTCAGGCACCCCCCACCCCCAGCATCCCCACTTTTAAAGAGCAATGCCTGGCTTTGCGCTAATCAGCACTTCTGCTTTGGTACTTTATCAGGCAGCACAGGGTCCAGCCCGAGAAATGCCAACTTGGGCATGGCTCACCACCCTAGAGTTGGAAGGATCTGGGCTTGAGTCCTGCCCCTGCTACTTTCCAGATGTGCTTTCCAGTGACTTTCCCCACTCTGAGCCACCACGTTCCCATTGGGAAAGCTCAAGTAATTCCTTCATCTTGGCCGGGTGATTGTGAATTGTGAACGAGAAAATACACGTGAAAGTGTTTTGACGCTGACGATGTCAAATTGACATCGCGAACAGACTGAAGGGTCAACTCCCATTTCTCACACTGCCAAAAATCTTTCCCATTCTGTTCTCCCAGCAGAAGCCAAAGCCTGCTCAGTGTTAAAGGTGATGGATGATTGTGAGGCACATAGGACATCAGGGGAATCTCGAGGGGAAGGAAATGGCGACTCCTTTCTGAGTCACGCTTTACTTTCTATCCAGTGATCTTTCCTTCCATCAGCCACTCATCTACCCATCCAATAAATATCTTTCATGCGACTGAGACAGCAGCCTGTGAGCACTCTGATTCTATCTGATGAAACGTTGTCAACACTTCTCTTACCACAATGTTGTCAACAGCTCTCTTGAGTCCTGCCATTTGTGCTGAAACCAAAGCTGCTAACAGTGGCTGGAGTGCAGATCCCATCTGACCCTATGGTTTGGCAGAGCCGACAGTCTGGTGGCTTCGCTGGGACCGTCAAGCCAAAGGGCTAGGGAAAACTGGGCTCCAGGAAACCACACTGAGAATGTAAGAATGCTTATGGGGATTGGAAAAACCAGACTCAGTTTAGTCGTGGGCTTCCTCCATCCAGTCTGACAAAGTTGTGTAGACACAGGGCGGGTGCTGCGGAAGTAGACAGACCACGGCTGCAATGGGACAGGGCTTTGTGATCTAGCAAAAAGGATGTCTTCTCAGCCAGACTTGGGGAAAGCCAGGCTTCCAGAATAGCCTTGCCAAGTTTAGGAAACAGGCAGGCTTTTCATCCTGGCTCCTCCTAGGTCTCCATGTCTAGACATTTGCTTGGTGATACCATGGTAACTGTGATGCCACAATGGAACATTCTTCCCAAGGTGGTAGAAGGAATCCCTCTGTTGAGCTCTGCTGTGTAAGGTCAGAGTGAGTTCATTTCTCCTTCGGCAGTAGCAGTTCACAGAAGACTCTGAGAGCCATCCTGACGAGAAACATCCAGTGTCATGAGCGGAACATGGTGACTGAGAACGGCTATTGTGCACAGTTTGAGGCAAGAGTGGGGCTGATGGCATGGTGGGTGGGGAGACACGTGTGGGCTTTGAACTCAGACGTACCCCAGTTCAAATTCCAGCTCCACCACTTGGCAGCTGTGTGACCTGGGGCAGGTTTCTGTGTGTGAATGTCAGTTTCTGAATCTGTAAAATGGGGACAGTGATATTGTCTGCCTTGTCCGGTTATTGCACAAATTAACAGAGCTACAAACTGGGCGGTTATGATGTAAAAGTATAAGTGGTCAGCAGTGAAAAGAAATGCCAGCATCATTTAAGCCAGCTGAGTGTGGCAGGATGGGCAAAGCCAGGGGTGGGCTTGCAGTAAACCCTGCTTTTACTTTCAGCAGCATTTTATGGCTACAGAGTTAAGAAAGGGGTCAGGTTCCATGAGTCAAAAAACAACCCTCTTCTGAGACCCAACTCTCTGGGGAGCCTGGGGACCCTGGCTGGATCGAGGAGAAAACTGACACACAGGGGCTGCCTCCTCTCTGTGGGCCATCTTCCCAATCCTAACAATATCGGTGCTGGGCAGCTGGTCCTTGAGCCCTTCACTGCATGGAACCAAGCAATTGGGACGTGACAGGTCTGTTTCCCACGTTTTGAAGGCTTTGTCAGGGGAAAGGAAAGAGGCAGGGCCTCTGACGCAGTGGGGGGATTGCCGCTTTAGGGACGAGAGGAAAAGCCTGTGCCACTGGATATTGTGTTTTCACAGCTGCCCATGGTGTCTGCTGCAGTTCACTTTGGGGATGGCAGAGATGAGACGGATGCTCTTAGTACTGCTCTATGTCTCCCACTCTTCTGCCAGTGAGTGTGCTTCTCTTTTCCATGACAATGTCAGCAGCTTGTGTGACATGGCAGGGGGAACTGTCCAGGAATCCTGTACATGGCCCTTAATGTCCAGAGAGGGACTCAGGGGGAAGAGGACTAGCAGTGCTCTGCTCGGACAGCAGGTGTTGGCGGTGGGAATCAGGCAAAGAAAGGGAACATGGGCCGTGGATGCAGGAAACTGGCTTCAGCAGTCTGATGGCAGAGCTGATCCTCGGGTGAGAGTGCCATTAGGAAAGTAAACCTCAGACTATGGAAAAGCCCACTCAGAAACCCCACCAGGCACCATCAGGTGGGGGATGTCCTCCCCATGCCCAGGTGGAGGCCTATGGTGTATCTGGTGGACTCAGAACCCAGGCCCTCCCCTTGCTTCTACCTAAGCATTGTGGTTTCAAATAAATCTTTTATCATTAACCCCCCAAGTATCATTAAACTGATGGTTCCTGGTCCCAGGAGCAAGAAGGTACCTTGGAGCCTGCTTGGGACTCAGTCCTTCCCTGACCTCCAGGTCACCCAGAACTAAGATTCCATCCTAGGAAGAGGCAGGTTGAGAGGGGACAGCAAGCTCTGTTCCATCTAGCTGCCACCCTAGCTGGCTCTGTCCAATCTTCCTGGAGTTAGATGGGAGACAGGACAGAGCATCTAACACCGCCACAGCACACACCAAAGGGAGAACCCCCTACTTTCCTAGCCTACTCCACCTCCTTGCAGCCCCAGAGAGACCAAGGGATACCCACAAGACAGAAAGGGTCTCTCCTCCCTCTTAAATAGCTTCAGGCAAGTGACCCAGGGCAAACATTTCATCTTTAGCTCAGATTTCCTCCTTATATCCTGGACCTTCCAAGGGTTTTATAAACTAGCCAACTAGAGCTTTGAGAAAGCAAAAGTCATCACCTACCTGTAGGTTCTTGTTGATTTGGGTAACAATGGTTAATGCCTTGTTCACTATAGATTGCCAACGTTCCATGAATTGAATAAATGGCTGATAACAGAGCCACCAATTATCTGACCAATAGTTGGCTAGTGGTGCCCACCATGTGACACCTATCATCCAAGACCACCAATTTATTTTTTTTAAGTTTATTTTGAGAGAGAGAGAAAGCATGAGTTGGGGAGGGGCAGAGAGAGAGAAAGAGAGAATTGCAAGCAGGCTCTGCACTGTAAGCGCAGAGTCTGATGCGGGGCTTGAACTCACAAACCGTGAGATCGTGACTTGAGCCCAAATAAAGAGTTGGACGCTTAACCGACTGAGTGACCCAGGCGCCCCAAGGACCACTGATTTAGAAACATGTACTAGGTACTTGTGGTTTGGGATTTATAAACAGCAACCAGAGTAGTAGCTTACGTTAAAAAAAAAAAAAAGAAAGAAAGAAATCATCCATTAGCATTATCAATCATGAGGATACAGTTTGCAAAGCACCTTCCCATAATCTCACCTTACATGATCTTTATGACTCCAAGAGGTGTGTTACCCCACATTTCAAAAGAGGAAACTAAGGTCCAGAGAGGTAAAGTGGCTTTTCCCAGGTCTCATGGCACAGGGGCCAACAGTATCTGGGACACTGCATCCAGAACCTTCCCAAACACTAGTAGGTCTCAAAGCTGAATACACATTAGAAACTACCTGGGGAGGCTTTTTAAAATGCCAGTGCCCAGGTCCTGTCCCCAGGGGGACAGCAGGTGGATGGCCAGCAGGTGGATGAAATGTGCAGCTAGGTTGAGAATCCCTGCCCTCCACTCTGAGTACTGAGGATGAGATAGGCACCCCTGGCCATGAGGACTGTCAGGACAGGGAGGGAGTCAGCAGCCACAGAGAGCAAAACACCCCATGTGTACGCCATCCCATAATGTTGCCTGCAAAGTAGGAGGCTCAGCTCACTCAGTCTGGGGCTTTGAGTTTCAAGCATCCTTCCTGCTCTATCATTCTTACACTTTCCATGATTCTATGAATAAGGACTTATTTTTCAGTACAGAGCAATACAGCATCTTGGGTGAAACCAGGACAGGCAGGGGGAGAATGTTTATTTAAAACATTAGTCAACATTTTACTCTCATTTGAAACAAATGTCCAGACCCAAGAGACTGCCCAATTGGAGGCAACTCACTTGAGGGCCTGGAAAGGCAAAGGCCAAGCAGGCCTGAATGGGCCAGAATCAGCCTCAACCTGGTGGGACCTTTTAACCCCTTGATGACTGGACTTCAGGGAGTGATTGGTAAAGCAAAATGCTTTTGTTCATTCACCAAATGACTTACTGAGCACTTACTATGCACTATACTAGCCCATAGGGATACACTGGCAAGCAAAACAAACACAGGGGAGCCACACATGCCAAACTGCCCAGGCAGGGAAAAGCAAGGGCAAATTTGAGAATGTGAAATGTGGCTGGAACAGAGACTGTGAGGGGTTGAAGGTGTATGGAGTTTGAAATCCAGCCCTGTACCTACCAGCTGTGTAACCTGGACAAGTTCTTACCAGCTCTAAAACTCCATTCTCTCAGCCACACGTGGAGAATGACAACGTCCACCTCCGCATCTGTTGGAGGAGTTACAGGAAGTAGTACATATCAGCAGTGCTCCAACTTTTTGACACTCTTAAAAATTATGGAGGACCCCCAAATAACTTTTGCTGTGAAGCTATATCTTTCCATATTTACTATATTAGAAATTAAAAACTGGGAAATTTTTAAAACACAAGAATATACAGGTTCACACATGCTGGTAGCCGTCACAGTGATGACATCATGTAGCCTCTGGAAAATTCCACTGCACAAGAATGAGAGAATGAGGGTGAGAAAGCAAACACTGTCTTAGTATTCTTATGAAAACAGTTTTAACCTGTTTTAACCAGTTTTAATCTGAGGACTTCCAGAGGTCCCAGACCACGCTTTGAGAATTGCTTTCTGATACTGCCTCGAGTGCACTGCTAAGTGCCCAATAGAGGAGAGGGATTATCGGTAGCCTAAGGGGTTATTTTTAGATTCAAAGATGCCATCAAGCATCTTTTATGGAGAAAATGACCCACCAGGAAAAGAAATGTGGGTAGTGGAGTTCGTGGTGACCAAGATGGAGAGCCAGGAGGAGTGGGGAACCAGCAGGAGAGGTGGTCTTGAGGTGTGACGCAGTGGTGGTGGCCTCAGGCCGCCAACTCCTTGCCCCAACAGTGAGGCCCCCACACACCCTCTCTGCAGGTTGTGGCATCCAGAAAACCAGTGTTGTGGAAACTTCCGAGGAGGGTTTGGTCAAAGACCAGGAATTCCCGTGGGTGGTGTCGCTGCAGGATTCCCAGTACACTCACCTGGCTTTTGGCAGCATCCTCAGTGAGTTCTGGATCATCAGCATCGCATCTGCCTTGCAGAACAGGCCAGTACCCGTGCCTTTGGGGCCTACACAGCCCCCTGGGGTGGAGGTGGAGGGACCCTTTCCGGCTCAGCCTGGGGAGACCTGGAAGGTAGATTCCTGGTGACAGGGCAAGAGGGCTTTTTACTAGCTTGGCACTTGCCCTGCCATGACTCTTGGGGTCCTGGAATCACCAGTTGCCAAAGTCATGCTGTCCAGTGTGTTCTCTGCTGTGGGGACTGCACACCCACAAGGTGAAATGATTGTTCCTCCATCCTCCACGGGAAGGACCATCTGTTCCCATTTTACTGCAACACAGGCACTGACCCCTGGTACTAGAGGTACTAGAGGTCTTTACTCTAAGCTTGTTAAGTGAATTGTTAGGAGCCCGTACCTTAAAACACTTAACCTTGAACCTTACAACGTGACTGCCACAAATATATGTGCATAGAGAAAAGACTTGAAGGAAATATGCAAACGCTTTACAAGCACTTATCTCTGAATGCTCAGAATGCACCCGATTTCTGTTTTCTTCTTTGAACTTATTCTCCAAATTCTATGTGGTAAATTTATACATTCTTGTAAACCAGGAAAAAAAAAACACCTCAAATGTTATCAAAGGAATAATTTTTTTGTAAAACATTTTACTTTTTGACCCAAAGATTTCACTTTTGAGAGTGGACATTAATGAAATAATTTCAACCACTGGAAAAGTTTTATGCACAAAGTTGTTCATAGGGTGGTTAAACACACACAAAACACTCGAAATGTAATGTCCAATTATCATGGATAAATAAATTATGGTTACTCATTCATATATGTATAGCATATAATATATAGTATATAAATAATATATATAATTATTATATATCTCTATATATACTATTTATATGCCATATATACACACACACACACACACACACACACACACACACCACACACACATACAGAGTATGGGGGAAGAGATTATAATTACTATAATTGCCCAAATAAGTAATAGTATAAACACTTGATAGAATATGGTGGAGATGCTGAATTTTTAAACCTATAACTTATATTTTTATTTGAAAATAGTTTTATTTATTTATTTACTTATTTATTTATATTTTAGAGAAAGAGAGAGCACAAGTGGGGGAGAGAGGCAGAGGGAGAGAGTAAGAGACAGAATCTTAATTAAGCAGCTTCCATGCTCAGCATGAAGCCTGATATGGGGCTCCATCCCACGACCCTGGGATCATGACCTGAGCTAAAATCAAGAGGTGGACACTCAATGGACTGAGCCACCCAGAAACCCCTGAAAATGCATGCATTTAAATTAAAATACATGTACACAGTATAATGTTCAGAAGGAACCAAAAGATTCCCTGGCCTTCAGACACTAACTTCCTCCCTTAAACCATATTCTACCATCAGTTTCTTAAATATTCTTCCTTAATTACTCAATGCACTTATGGATATCTATATATCTATAGGTCTAGCTATATTGATTCTTGTATCTATTGACAGAGAGAGATTTTTCTTTCCCCCTTGTATTAATCTGCTAGGACTGCCCTGACAAAATACTACACACAGGGTGACTTAGACAACAGAAATTTATTTCTCACCTTTTGGAAGCCAGAAGTCCAAGATCAAGGTGTCGGCAGGACTGGTTTCTTCTGAGGACTCTCTCTTTGGCTTGGAGATGGCTGCCTTCTTGCAGTGTCCTCACATGGCCTTTCCTCAGGGTGTGCACTTCTGATGTCTCTTCCTCCTCTCGCAAGGACGCTAGTCCTGTTGGGTTAGGGCCCTACCCTTAAGACCTCATTTAATCTTAATAACATCCTTAAAGGCCCTGTGTCCAAATACAGCCACACCTGGGGCTAGGACTTCATCAACAAATTTGGCACAACTCAATTCAGTCTATAACAGCCCCTGATACAACTGATAGTGTACCAGACACAGCATTACACTCAGCTTTTTCACTCTTTTTCACTCCCATATTTATCAGCTGCACAGTATCCCAAGATGGATCTACCATAAATACACGGTCCTCTGATAGTGGAAATTTGGGTTGCTTCTGATCTTTTCCTAGTGCCAAAAATTGCTGCAAGTAGATGTATTTGTCCATATATTATTGCACACATGTGCAATACACTGTAGCATGAATAACCCAGGAGTGGACAGATTGGACTGAATCTTGGCACTAGCCTTCCAGAGAGATTTGGCTTTCCAGGTAGCGTTTTCATTATTGTTATTTCCTATCTGGTCTATCTATTTTGGTTTTGATTTTCCCTTTGCCTCAGGGTTTTATTAAAGACAGAGCTTTCAAATACTCAGGGTGTTTTGTTTGTTTTCTGCCCTTATTTCGTTTTGAGTTATACTACATGATGATTAGATCTGTTTAGGAATTTGTTGGGGTTGCCCTTGCAGTCTACTATATGTGAGTCACGTGAATGTTTCCCACAGTTAAAATTCAAAGTTCATTCTCTGTCTCTGGTGGACAATTTAATATATAAAATTGGGGGAGGGAATCTCTTTGCTTTGTCCTAGGTTGACAGAGGTGAGTTAAAATCTATCATGAACAAGCTTTGGCTCTTTCTCCTATTTCCTGGAATATTTCCTTTATGAACATTATGTCACATGCTGCAGATGCTTATGACTACAAGGTCTTCGCCATAGACTTAATTCTTTTTCGTCATTAAGAGCCAGTCTTACTTCATGTTCTTCTGCTCTAAATTGATGTTCTAAATGAAACTCCTGCTTCTTGTTTTCATTTTAGTTTATGTTTTGCGCTTTTGTGGCTTCTTGCTTTTCTTTTCATTATGTGGCCTTTGTTTTGAATGTCTCTTCTGACAAATTTGGAAAGTTTGAGTTTTTGTTCTGGTGTTCACCTTAGAGTTATAATTTCAAGGAAGACAGCAACATCCTTTCTTTCTGCACTGTCCTCTTTATTATTATTATTTTCTTTTAATGTTTACTTTTGAGAGAGAGACAGACCGCGACTGGGGTCAGAGAGAGAGCGAGATGCAGGATCCAAAGCAGGCTCCAGGCTCTGCACTGTCAGCACAGAGCCCAACACGGGGCTCGGAGTCACAAACCCTTAGTTTGTGACCTAAACCAAAGTCAGAGGCTTAAGCAACTGAGCCACCCAGGTGCCCCTGGACTGTTCTCTTTAGATTCTACTGTGGTCAGTGCCAAAAGTCCTATCTTTTGACTTCTTCCCTCCTTCTCCTCCACCACACAATTTTAATAGATAATATAAGTGCTTTAATGTTTACCTTGATTCACATACATATTTGCACATCCTTATTATTTTACATATTAGCTGTAAATAATATGTTTAGATTCCTTTAAAAGATGAGGAAACTGACATATATACCTACCTTCCGACCTTCTTTATAGCTTTAGTTACACCATCTGATTACTGACAGAGTTTACATTTTGACTCTAACCCAAACTCTAAAAAGGCTTTTAGTCCAATGTTATAATGAACTCCACACTTACTGACAGTCCTTTTGCTGGATTTTCTCCATTCAACACTGCTGGATTTTCTCCATTCAACACTAGAATTGGCTAAAATTTGTCTCCAAGTATGTCGTTTCTTAAAGGGCTCCCAAGAACCATATTTCCTTGGGTTTTGGATATTAACAAATGTGCTGTCCTTAAGCCTGAATGACAACTTAAGTGTAGAATTCATGGATCATGCCTTCTTTCTTTTGGAGACTTAATAGGCATTACCACTGCACACCCACCCCCACCCCCACAACTGCCATGGTTTCTGGTGTTAAATCTTGCTGCAGAGAAGTACGAAGCCATTCTGATTTTTTCCTCTCTAGGTACATGATCACTCATCCCAGTGCACCTGAGGGAGTTCTGGTTACACCTATTATCCTAGTGTCCTGCTGCAAGCATCCCCTTTCGCTCTCTCAAGTTCCTTGGGTTAGGCAATAAATTACATGGCCAAACTTAAGATGACTTAATCTGGTTTTGTTTGGATGCCTAAGGATTCCTCCTTTGTCATTGAAGTCCATCAACTTTACTAGCTATGCGGCATCTCTCCCATTTCCACTCTCTACTCTTCTACCCTTGTGGGTCCCAGGAGGCTGACTTGTGTGGGTTACACCAATGGAACTCTTAACCTTCTGGGTTCCAGTTGGGTTTGGCCAAGGGGAGTACTGGCAAGAGTTCAGAGGAAGTGGGGAGGGCAAGGGCAGGGTCCTTATTCTCCAGAGGGGTACTGTAGACTGGCTGCCTCCTCCAGTCAAGTGACCCACTGCCCACAGCTCTGACCACTCCCTCCCCCCTCTAGTACCCAAAGGCACAATGGCACCCTGTTGTTATCTGAGCAGGAAGCTGCATTTGCCACGTGACACCCAGATACTGAACTATTCTCTGTGATTTCCCTACATCCTTCCAAGACCATTGTAAAGAATCCCCAACTTACTTAAACTTTCCCCAACTTACCTTGAGAGTGCCATCTGTTTCTTGTTGGGAGCTGACAAGGCTATGTCTCCATGTTGATCATTCTATATCGCTTTTTCCCTAGGGTGTGGAGTACACTTCCAAACTGTAGAGCGAAGGCTTATTTCCAGAAAACGTTCTTAAATTGGATCCTGAAATCTTTTTTCTGTCTTATTTGGGTTACTTTCTTTGTGATCTGCTGGCTCTCCATTGACTGCCATGTCATTCTCCTCTCTCGCCTTTAAAAATCTTTGTTAATGTCCATTTCATTCTGGTCACTTTTCTCAGTCCTCCACCCTGTGCCCTTTAACGTATTTTCTGTTCTCTCTATTCTCCTTTTTGCAGCTTCCAATTTGGCCTTTATTTTGGTGCTTGTTTTGTTTTCTTTCTACCTCTTTGCTGAGAAGCGTGTTTGACCAGCTTTTCCTGACTTTGTGGGAGTAGGTACCATCTAGAACACCCTGCGCTTCTGCCGTCCTTTACTGCTGTTGTCAGCCCTTCCTCTAATTCTGAGGTTTGGATTCTCTAGTGTCTTTTCATTTTATGGTGTTTTTCAGCATTTGTTTCTCATTTCTGTAGTCCCTTGGGTGGTCCCCAAGGGGAGAAAGGGAAAACAACCAAATGAGCTCCATCGCTATTATAATTGGAATTTCTCTCAAGAGTATTTACAGAGTATGTAATATGAAAAGATGTTTTTTTTAAAATGTTAAGTGCTAAAATCAAGAGTCAAGGTTACATCCTTGGTGTAACTATGACTATCAAAAAAAACAAACCAAAAAACTATGGAAAAAGCATGAAAAAAAGATAAGTCATAACAGATTATCTTTGGGTGGTGGGACAAATGACATTAAGGTAAAGGAATTGCCAAGATGCTATGGGCTCACAAAGGAGGACACGAGTCTAGGAGTTCAGAAAAGATTTCCTGGGGACTGGGTCCAAAGGGGTAAGTAAAAACTAGCCCAGGAAAAATCAATTGGATGAGTGTTCCAACCCACCCCCCAAAAGAGTAAATATGAAAAGGAAAGTGTGAAGCTTCCATGGTGCCTCGGCTTCTAAAGATTCCCTTGCTTTTTCTCTAGGAAGGACATCATTGTCATAGTTGGTATAGCTAAGATGGATGCCAAAGTGATTGCTCATGAAGAGTATCCGGTCAACACCATCATCATCCATGAGGATTTTGATAATGAGACCATGAACAATAACATAGCCCTCCTGAAGACAGACACGGCGATGCAGTTCAGCAACCTGGTCCGACCCATCTGCTTCCTTGGCAGAAAGCTGCATATGCCACCAGCCTTGCAGAACTGCTGGGTGGCAGGATGGAATCCCACATCTGCAGTTAATGCCTTCCTTCTCCTAGAGGAGGCTGTGTGTGTGCGAGCAGTGGGGGTGACTTGGATGAACTGTTCTAGGGTTTAGCTTCATATCTCCCATTGCTCAAGATTCTAGAGTTGGGCTGGAACCCTCATGTAATCAGTCAAGATTCCCAATGCTTGCCCTTTCTGTGGCCATTCTTACATTTGGTCCCTTTTCTTTTAGCTCTACACCCAAATTAGAAGTACATAGTCAGCAAACAGCTTGAAGGGAGTGCAAAGCCTGGAGGGAGAGGTCAGGGGACATTATTGCCTGAACAGGAGCTGATTGCCCTCTTGACCAAGCCATCCTTCTTTTCTTTTATTCTTGGGAAGTGAACAAGGAAATGTATTCTCTGTAGATGTGGAAGAAGGATGAATATGTTCTCTATTTTTACATTCAAGTTCAAAACAAAGGTAGTGTTCAGAAAAACTCAGACACAGTTTCTGATTTCTATGAGAACAGGGGGTTTATCAGAATATTCTCCACTCATTCCCATCTGGATACATGAGTTGTAGTTAACATAGACAATGTCTTCTCATTAATAATGCTTGGCTTTCTGTTGCATGGTCCAGACAGGAAATCACATGACAATGAGTATCCTGAGGAAAATCTCCGTGAAAGACATCAACATGTGTCCCTTACACAAACTCAAGAAAACAGGATGTGGCAATCACATAGAGCAGGAAACCGATGCTGTCTGTTTGGTAAGAACATGATGGAGTAAAAGCTAAAGGCTGAGAGTAAGCAGTGGTCACTTCAAGGGAATCTTGGGACTCTCCCTCATTGCACAGTGAACTCCTTGAGGGACTGGCAGGGACTGTCACTTGGGATCTATGGCTGTCTCCGGGGTGAACGGTACTTGGCAGACAGCAGATATTCAATAAAAATCTACCGAGTGAACAGTCACCATTTTCAATGTGACATGATTAAGCACATCTAAGTCATAGATGGTTTTTCACTGGCTAAAAGTTTGCAAGTGTGAGTCCAAACCATGTATACTTTGAGCATGTCTACAGGGTGGGGTCAAACCATGTATACTTTGAGCATGTCTACAGGGTGGGGTCACTGTATTCAGCTTCTATGGAATCTAGACTCTGATGCTATTGCTCATCAGTTATTTATTTGTTTTTTGTTTTTCTGTAAGAAGCCCTGCCCTCCAATCGGATGAGGGCTGTACAGATGTGGCTATCCTACTACCTCAGCAAAATGTGTGGAATTGACAAGTCCCTGATCCAGGCTCCCTCATGTCCACACCAGAGAAGGTGGGGCTTACAGGGATCACACAGTTAATAAATGTTATAATAAGGATGAGAACCCGGGTCTACCAGGTGTCCAGGCGGTTTCTCTCCTCTACTCCAAAATTTCTACACTCTACTATTTCTAATCTCTACTCTCCTTCAAAGTAACTTTCAGCATTCCCAGATGGGGAAATTTTTTTTCCCCAGATGATCTAGGGAAAGTGTTTTAGAGAAAGGGGGAAGAGTATATATATGTGGACAATTCTTCCTAAAAGTAATTTTATTGCAAATGCATGAAGGACTGCCTTTCATTATACAATGTTTGCCCTTCCAAAGTTGGTCCAACATTTATTGTCTCCTTTGTACTGGACTCTAGCAGGTGGAAGACTAACAACTTTTTAAGTTAGATAATTGAGGTATTCCCTCAATCCAGCACCATATTTCATCAAATCTAAGATGCTATCAGTTGTGGAATGTGCCATTATTGTATGGAATACCAAGGGAGAGAAAATGCTGCCAGTTAAACTCTGATATCAACCAATTAAAAGACACATATCATTCCAAAGATGTTAATTTTTTTAAGTTTATTTATTTTGAGAGAGTGAGAGTGTGAGCGAGGGAGGGACAGAGAGACAGGGAGACAGAGAATCCCGAGCAGGCTCCGTGCTGACAGCACAGAAGTGGGGGCTAGATCCCATGAACTGTGAGATCATAACCTGAGCCGAAATCAAGAGTTGGAGGCTTAACCAACTGAGCCACCCAGGTGCCCCAAAAGATAATAATTTTTCAAGAGCATCTTAGATTCAATGGGATATGGTAAGCTGCTTCTACTCTAAATGATCACCTCTTCAAATCTAGCTGCAAAGTTTAGTCTGGTTTTTACCTGTAGCACACCTGCAGTCAGTCCTTTGTTTTTGAACTGTGCTAGCAAACTGGCTCAGACAAATAAATGGTGACTTGTCTACCTAGGATGCTTTCTTCTCTCGGACATGTGTTCTAGTGTCCAGAAGTCCTCAAAGCCATATTTCAGATATATAGAATAAACCACCCAAGTCCAATATCTGCCTAGTGGGTCCCCAGAAACCCAACAAAAGCAGAATCACTCTGAACCCACCCCCCCCTCCTTTCCCCACAACTGTCAGGGCTTTTGTTCAATGTTAAGGTTAAGGATCACACAATAAAAGAGCCCCTTTAAGCTGGGGCTGCTCCCCTAGGAGATGAGGTGGGGCTGCTCCAGAGGAGCACCTGCAACTTCTTCTCTCAGCTGCTTGGGCTTCAGAAGTTGGGCCCCACACGTTATGAGGAAGAGGAAAAGCCATGTATTCTACTCCTGGGCAGAGTGGCAACTTGCAAAACCACGCAATAGCCAGGGAGGTCTCCATACAATCATTCATTCATCAAACTACTTGTCCTAAATTGCACTATTTGTCTTCCTCCAGCTATGGAACCACAGTTAAAGCAAATTGGGGTTGGAACTGGTGACAGAAGGGAAGACCATGCCATGCTTGGCTGGACAGCCTCTCTGCCCCAGGCAGACATGATAGGGTGCAGATGTGAGCCCATTCAACAGTCATAGCAGAGCCAGCCAGCCCTTTGGATGAAATCTCTGCCCTCTGCTCCATGGCAGCACAGAGCAGCAAGAGTACCATGTGCTGGCCCAGTCCTTCTGCATAGGTGGGCCACGTGGGCCGAAGGGGTTGGTCAGCCTTTGAATGACAACCCTTCTTGGGGCAAGATGGACCACGGGTTTGGAGTGGGGTCAGGTATTACCTTAAGAGGAGGCTTGGGGCTGGGGCAGTTAAGGTAAATTATACCTAGTAGTTGCCTTATTGCTCTTCTCATATTTCTCAGCTTTTCACATAAAATGATGGCCTTTTATATTACCAGGATAATAGTAGCTAATTCTTTGTGTACTGTGTGCCAGGCACTGTTAGGGTTCTGCACTTTACTCAGAGAGAAGTAGGTGACTCTCCGGGGTCACACATCTAGGTAAGCGTGCCAAGCTTCTCATCACTCCCTTAAAAGGAGGTAAGGTCTGTGTGGTAGAATCCCTGAGTCCCAGAGGAAGGCTGAGAGCACGGGCAGGGCTGGTGAGCAGGTGTGCTGACAGGCAGCTGCCAGGTGGAAAAGCCGGGAACCCAGCCTGGTCAACATTGGAGGAATGAGGAACCAAGAGAGAGTGAGGATTTAGTCAAAGGGGCATGAAAATGAAATGCGAACCAGGAAGCTAAAGGCAAATGGCAGAAGCCTGCAAATACTCTGCATGATAAAAGGAAAATCCATCTTGTTGGAATTCGTGGCGGTGGCTGCCTAGATCGGAAATAGTATCCTATAATTTACCCCCTCTCAAGTGAGGACCAATATAAAACATTTCTAGAACAAACGGTAAATTGCACAAGGATATATTTAAAAAGAAAATGAGTTTTCTTAGACCTGAAGCCTTCTGTCCTTTGTCACAGGGGGACCCTGGAAACCCCATGATGTGCCAGCTACAGCAACAGAATCTGTGGGTACTGAGAGGAGTCTTGTCCCACGGGGGTGAGAAATGCCCTGGCTTTTTACTGTACCTCAAGGTGGAAGACTATGGCGACTGGATTATGTCCAAGACTAAGAAAACCAGCCATCCGCTGTCTGCCTTCCACCACTGGGAGAATTTGCTGCCTTCACTCAGCTACAAAGAACATTTCACCGTTACACAGAGAAAACATTCCGGGCTGGGCCAAGGTGGATGGTCCCTAGCACACGTGCAAGGACAAAAAAAGGCCGACGTATATTCATTGCCAGCAAACAGCTCTAGAAAGAGCCCAGACATTGGGAGGAAAGGGTTAAGGGAATTAGGCAGGACTTCTGTTGTGGACATACAACCCATGTACTATGATTATTATGGCGGGGACTCTGGGGAGGGTAGAGGGCCTATTTCAGGTCAGAACAGGTTACATCAGCCCCAAGAAATTACCTTGTTTTTCTTTGTGCTTGTTTTCTTTTGCAATGGTATCTAGTCTAGGAGCTAACCCTCCCAACTGAGGAGTAAGCTCAGAATGCTGAGTGCTGGGCAGTCACATTCTGTTTTGCTGTCTGTTTAATGGTGATTGTTTTTGCTAGCTGCACACCTGGGCTGCCATGGACAGGCCCAGGGTGCACACTGGGCTGGCTCTCCCTCCTCTGTCCCACTCCCACATGCGGGAGGGTCACTTTCATTTGTGCTTGTGAACTAAATGTGGGCTAACAAGTGTCAAACCATTAAGAGTGCCCTGTGGTTCTTTCAGTGTTAACCGTTCCAGGGGCCAGGCTGTGAAAACACTCCCCACGGGCAAATGTGGCCTGGGGAATGCCTGCCAGCGTGGCTGGAGAGTCGGGGACACCAAGCAGCACAGGGAACAGTGAGAGGACCCCTTGACTGGAAAGGAGCTGATTGCTTTAATGGATCACTCTGGTCTGCAGCTGTGGCCTCCCTCTGGCTACTTCCCAGGGGGACAAATTGCCTGCAAATGCTCATTGGTGGTTTTCATTTTATTCCAAGCCTTGCGGTAGCCTTTTAAGGTCATCTGCAAAGAGGAAAAAGAGGGTGAGGGGAGAAGGTCACTTGGGAAAAAGCGATTGTGATTTTTCATAACGCAACCCGCATCCAGCCTTGTGGTGAGGCAGGTGACTCTGTGTGGAAGAGTCAGCCAGTCTGGAAGAATCTTCTAAAGAGCTGGTTTCTGTTTAGTGAAGTGAGAAGCTGCAGGTTCCTGCCGTGCTTCTCTGCTACTTCTCGGCTCCAAATCTGAAAGGCCCAAGTTTGGATCCTAATTCACCCTAATTCACCCTCTGCCACCAAGTGACCACGGGAAAGGCAGGACAAAGTACTGTGGGAACCGGAGCCTGGGTCTGGATGTGAAAACGCCAGGCTTCCCAAGTGACCTGACCGGGTTTTTAAGCTACTACTACTGATGTCTCAAGTGTTCTCAGTCTGCAAGTGGGCCTGTGGCAGACCTGGGGCTTTCTTTTTTCGCACTTTGTTTTGCATTTTGTTTCCCATTTCTCCCTGGCGCTTACCAGGAGCAAGGGTGCTCTGAGCACACCTATCTCAGGAAAAGGCTGCGGGGTTCTCAAAACAAAGGCCCAGGGCAACTATGTAAATGCATGGAATCGGGTTCTGAGTGATATTAAAAATCCATTATCTCGGGGCGCCTGGGTGGCGCAGTCGGTTAAGCATCCGACTTCAGCCAGGTCACGATCTCGCGGTCCGTGAGTTCGAGCCCCGCGTCAGGCTCTGGGCTGATGGCTCGGAGCCTGGAGCCTGTTTCCGATTCTGTGTCTCCCTCTCTCTCTGCCCCTCCCCCGTTCATGCTCTGTCTCTCTCTGTCTCAAAAATAAATAAAAAACGTTGAAAAAAAATTTTTAAAAAAATCCATTATCTCATTTTTTAAAAAAAACTGGCTTCTCCATGTATAAAGTAGCAATCACTACATCACCAATGGTGGGGGAAGGGATTCAGAAGCTTCCACAATTCATTAAGAAAACAAGCAACTGGGGCGCCTGGGTGGCTTGGTCGGTTAAGCATCCGACTTCGGCTCAGGTCATGATCTCACAGGCGGTGAGTTCGAGCCCCGCGCCGGGCTCTGTGCTGACAGCTCAGAGCCTGGAGCCTGTTTCAGATTCTGTGTCTCCCTCTCTCTCTGACCCTCCCCCGTTCATGCTCTGTCTCTCTCTGTCCCAAAAATAAATAAAAAACGTTGAAAAAAAAATTTAAAAAAAAATCCATTATCTCATTTTTTAAAAAAAACTGGCTTCTCCATGTATAAAGTAGCAATCACTACATCACCAATGGTGGGGGAAGGGATTCAGAAGCTTCCAGAATTCATTAAGAAAACAAGCAACTGGGGCGCCTGGGTGGCTTGGTCGGTTAAGCATCCAACTTCGGCTCAGGTCATGATCTCACGGTCCGTGAGTTCGAGCCCCGCATCGGGCTCTGTGCTGACAGCTCAGAGCCTGGAGCCTCTTTCAGATTCTGTGTCTCCCTCTCTCTCTGACCCTCCCCCGTTCATGCTCTGTCTCTCTCTGTCTCAAAAATAAATAAACGTTAAAAAAAAAATTAAAAAAAAAAAAGAAAACAAGCAACTAAAAACAATATTACTACAGAGTCTCTTTCTGTCCCTAACACTGAAAAGGGAACTTACCAAAAGGAAAGGGCATCCTTCATTTCCCTTAGAGACTTAAGTGACTGCTGAGATCTCTCACAGACATTACCTGTCCAAACACCTGTACTCTTAGCTTGAAAAATGAAACCCTTGGCAAAAACGTGAAGGACATGAAAGGCTGCCTGTCTTGGAGTTCTCGGAGACTTACCTCTGCAATCTCCACTTTCCTTTCCCACATCTTGATGGTCTTCTCCAGGTCCCCAGTTAGGATCTTCTCCCGCACGTACACCATCACCTGCGGCACTTGGAACTCAGCCAGCTGTCTGCGGAGTCTCTTGTTCACGGCCTCAGCCTTGGCCCGGTCCTGGGTTGGGAAGGACCAATTAAACCAGGGATCCCTGGCAGTTCTGGCTTACTGACCCTGGCATCTCTCCCCAGTTTCAATGTAGTTCTCAAAATAACGTTGAAATTTTCAAAGGAGTGGGGAAAATTACGAGATTCTGATTCTGGTTATTCTTATTATTTTTTACAACTGGTGATGTTTTTCATCTAGTTCAGAAACACTAAGTGCAGTCTAAAACAGTGTTTTTTCCCTGCCTTTCTTCCTTCATTAAGGAATATGTTTTTATTTTTAGGTTTGGTGGGTTTTTTGGGGGAAAACTATGTATTTAAGTACACTTTGATTTGATCAGTCTCAACTCTCCTTTCTGTAAAATATACATAACATAAAGTTGCCCATTTTAACCATTTTTAAGTGTGCAGTTCTGTGGCATTCAGTACATTCACACTGTTGTATGAGCTTCACCACCATCTGTCTCCAGAACTTTTTTCATCTTGCAAAATTAAACCTCTGTATTCATGAAATGATGACTCCCCATGACTACTTCCCCCAAGCCCCGGCAACTGCCAGTCTACTTTCTGTCTCTATGAATTTGATTACTCAGGTACTTATATAAGGGCAATCACACAACATTTGTCCTTTTGTGACTGGCTTCTTTCACTTAGTACAATATCTTCAGTGTTAATCCATGTTGTAGTATATGCAGAATTTCCCTCCCATTTAAGGCTGAATTATGTTCCATTGTATGTATACACTACATTTTGCTTCTCCATTCATCTATCCATGAACTTTTGGGTGGCTTCCACCCGTGGGCTATCATGGACAATGCTGCTATGAACATGTTCATGCTATGAACATGGCCAAGCATATGTTCAAGTTCATGCTTCCAATTATACTGGTTATATACCCAGAAGAAGAACTGCTGGATCAATAGTTACTCAATTTTTTGAGGAATCTCTGTCTTTTTAAATTTTATTTTATTTTTTTTAATGTTTATTTTTGAGAGAGAGACAGAGTGTGAACGGGAGAGGGGCAGAGAGAGAGGGAGACACAGAATCCGAAGCAGGCTCCAGGTTCTGAGCTGTCAGCACAGAGCCCAACGCGGGGCTCGAATTCACGAACTGTGAGACCATGACCATGAGAAGTCGGACCCCTAACCAACTGAGTCACCCAGGTACCCCTTAAATTTTATTTTTGAAATTATCATACAGTAAAATTAACTAGTGTTTTTCTTTTTTTTTTTTTTTTTAATGTTTATTTTTGAGACAGAGAGAGACAGAGCATGAACGGGGGAGGGTCAGAGAGAGAGGGAGACACAGAATCTGAACCAGGCTCCAGGCTCTGAGCTGTCAGCACAGAGCCCGGCGCGGGGCTCAAACTCACAGACTGTGAGATCATGACCTGAGCCGAAGTCGGACGCTCAACCGACTGAGCCACCCAGGCGCCCCTAGTGTTTTTCTTTTAATTGAGTGGATTCTTTGAATCAGCAATGTTATTTTATTGTTTTAACAATTGTTTTGAATAGGTAATACACTTAATTCAAATGGTATAAAAATACAGAGTGACCATCTCCCGTCCTACCCTCTCCCTGGCCACATAGTTCCCTTCCCAGAAGTATGCACTATTTTTAGGTTTTGTGCATTCTTCTAGAGATCTACATTCATATAAACATATATATCTCCCTTTTTTGCACAAAGAATAGCCAATGCTATTCACTTTTACTCCTCCAACTTTATTTCACTTAGTAAATATTGAAGACCTTTCTGTATCGGTGCAGAAAAAACTGACTCGTTCTTTTTTTTTTTTTTTTTTTTCTTTTTTTTTTTTTTTAAATTTTTTTAACGTTTATTTATTTTTGAGACAGAGAGAGACAGAGCATGAACGGGGGAGGGGCAGAGAGAGAGGGAGACACAGAATTGGAAGCAGGCTCCAGGCTCCGAGCCATCAGCCCAGAGCCTGACGCGGGGCTCGAACTCCCGGACCGCGAGATCGTGACCTGGCTGAAGTCGGACGCTTAACCGACTGCGCCACCCAGGCGCCCCTGACTCGTTCTTTTTAACAGCTGCATCATTTTCCATTGTATAGAAGCCCTCACAAACAAGTCACTTAGTTCCTCGATCTCTTGCTGTTACCATAAACAATCCTGTGATTACTAATCTTCCCGGTATGGTCATACTCTAAATACACAAGTACATCAGTAGGATGAACTACTAAAAGTGAAATTGTCTGTTCTGAGGTGGCAATTTTGCCCCCAGGAGACATTTGGCAATGTCTGGATGTATTCCTGGTTGTCACAACTCAGCAAGTGCTACTGGCACCTAGTAGGTAGAGGCCAGGTATGCTACTAAACACCTTACACGGCATAGGACAGCCTCCAGAAGGAATTATCTGATCTAAAGTATCAGTGGTGTCCAGGTGGAGAAGCCCTGCCATGAACATATGTGTATGTTTGGTAAAGAGTGCTAAATCGCCTTCTAGAACAATCAAGCCAATTTTGCCTCTGCAGCAGTGTTTGAGACTGCCTGTGTTTTCTCCGTTCTCTCAACACAGTCTTACCAAATTTTTTATCTTTGTTAATCTAGGAGAGGGGAAATGGTATCTCATTATGGCTTTATTTTGCATTCCTTATGAGTGAGGTAGAACATCTTTCATATAAGATTTTTTGCTTTTCTGTAAACTGTTTAAATCTTTTGCCCATTTTTAAAATTTTTTTGTTAGAGTTTTCTTAATTTGTAAAAGATATTTAAGTTTTAAGAAAATTAACTCCCTGTGATATAAGTCAACACATTTTTCTAGTTATTTATTTTTTGGCTTTGCATATGATGGTTTTTGTTACACTGGAAAAACTTCATTTTTATGTAACTGACTTTATTGATTTTATGTTTCTGGGTCTTATACCTCAAAAATCCTCCCAATTCCAAGAGTATAATAAAAAACGTTCCCACTGTTAAGTTTAGGACTTTTAATGTTTTTATCATTTATACTTAAATCTCTGATACATCTGGATTAATTTCACCATAACTTTTGTTTTTTCCTAAATGGCTACCTCACCATCCCAAATCATTTATTGAGTAATCTGGTTGTGCCTCACTGTGAAGATATCTTTATCATAAACTAGATGCATCATATAAAAACTTTATCAGATACTTGATAATATATATGACATATATGTGATCTGTAATGGGGCTCATCATAGACTTATATTTTTTCTTTGAACTTCTAGTTTATTCATGAGCTTGTTTTTAATACTGTAATTTCATATCATGTTTCAGTATATGGTAGGGCTAGTCCACTCATTTACTTAAGAATTTGGGGGATATTCTTATTTAATCTTCCAAAATTTTGGAGCCAATTTATTTAAGTCCTTTAAAAAAAAATCTCCTTGGGGCACCTGAGTGGCTGAGTCAGTTAAGCATCCAACTTCGGCTCAGGTCATGATCTCATGGTTTGTGAGTTCGAGCCCCACATCAGGCTCTGTGCTGACACAGGCTCTGTGTCTCCTCCTCTCTCTGCCCCTCCCATGCTCATGCTCTGTCTCTGTCTCTCAATAAATAAATGTTAAAAAATTTTAAAAATAATAAAAATAAAAATTAAAAAATCTCCTTGTTATTTTAATTGTAATACCATGATTTCACAGATCAATTCAAACAGAGCTAACATTTTTATAATGTTGAATCCTCCTAGCCTCGCATTGTCTTTTAATTCCTTGCTTCACAAAGTACATCACCTGGGAGGTGGGTAAAAATGAAGACCCTTAGGCCTACCCAATCAGAATCTGCATTTTAACAAGATCCCCAGGTGGTTGGTTTGTACCTTCTAGTTTGAGAAGCACTGTTTTAATTCACTCTGAAGCAAATCAATAAAAGCATTTTTTAATTAACTTGTCAGAATGCAATAAAACTTGTCAAGAAGCATTCAGTGAATATGTGCTATGTCTAGCATATATCTGTGGGGACATCTAAACATGTACCTAGAACCATCAGTAGACATTCTTGTGAGGACAATGATTAAAGAATACCTAAGATAACGTGTAATGAAGGAGCAAGAACCAAGGCATTAAAAATAAGTTCTACTGCTAGGAGGAAGGTGCTGAGAAGACCAGGAACTGCAGTCCCTACCCAGCACTTCACTTGTAGAGCAGGGGTGTCACCACAAGACAGGCAGGCCACTGTTCCCACCTCTAGGTCTTAGCAGCAATGCAGAAGTTTTGCTCATGGGGAGAGACTGTAAAATAGAGAGCTCCAGAGTGCTGCCTGGAGGGACTGACTGAATTTGGAACAAAGTGTGGGGAGTTCATGCCTAAGTACTTTCTGGAAAACAATGGAGATCTTTGGGGTGAGCAATTAGGAGGCAGCTGCAAGTTCTATGATAATAGTACCAACAAACAATAGACCAGCTGGATGTTTAACAGAACCAGGTAAGGAGACCATTAAGAAACTTCATGGGATTGGAGCGAACCTCAAAGACTGCCAAAGAGGTCCCTGCAAAGGGGACTGACTTTGACTTGATCAGAATGTGCAGCAATTAATGTCCCAGAGGGTTGGTGAAAGCAACAATCAGCTAGTAATTAATGGAGGCTAACAGCTGGGTATGATACCAATAGAAGCAGACCAGCCAGATGCTTAACTGGAAGATGAAGGAAAGAGTCAAAGAGAAGTCAGCTGAAACACCAGTCATTCCTGGTTGTCAGGGACACTTATCCACAATCAAGGCTTCCTCCTTTAAGGAGCAACACCAGAGGCTATCAATAGCAAGAGAAATAGACTATAACATCTATTTCTAATAGTCAAGCCAAATCACTAAATGAGCAAAAGGTGGGTGGAATTAGTATCCAGCATTGCTATAATATTATCTAAAATGTCCAGTTTTCATCAAAAACTACAAGATGGGGATGCCTGGGTGGCTCAGTCGGTTAAGTGTCAGACTCTTGATTTCAGCTCAGGTCATGATCTCACAGTCTGTGGGATCGAGCCCTGCATGTGGCTCTGCACTCACAGAGTGGAGCTTAATTAGGATTCTCTCTCACCCTCACTCTGCCCCTCCCCGCCATTTCTCTAAAAATAAATACCTACACTTTTTTTAAAAAAATTACAAGATAGGCAAAGAAACAGGAAAGTGCGACTCACAAAGGGAAAAAAGCAGGCAACATAAACCACCTTTGAGGGAGTCCAGATGGTGGACTTAGCAGACAAAGTCTTCAAAACAGTTATTATAAATATGTTCAAAGAACCAAGGCAACCATTTTTCTTAATTCAGAGAGAGAGTGTGCAAGTGGGGAAGAGGAGTGGAGGGAGAGAGAGAATCTTAAGCAGAGCCCTATCCCATGACCCTGGGATCCTGAGCTGAAATCAAGAGTCAGACCTCAACTGACAGAGCCATCCAGGCACCCCAAGGCAATCGTTTTTAAAGAATTAAGAGAATGTATGATGTTAATGTTTCATCAAATAGAGAATATTTATAGAGAGGTAGAAATTATTTTTTCAAAAAACAAATGAAAAATTTGGAATATTTTCTTTTTTTTTTTTTTTTTTTTTTTTTTTTAAATTTTTTTTTTCAGCGTTTTTATTTATTTTTGGGACAGAGAGAGACAGAGCATGAACGGGGGAGGGGCAGAGAGAGAGGGAGACACAGAATCGGAAACAGGCTCCAGGCTCCGAGCCATCAGCCCAGAGCCTGACGCGGGGCTCGAACTCACGGACCGCGAGATCGTGACCTGGCTGAAGTCGGACGCTTAACCGACTGCGCCACCCAGGCGCCCCGAGGAATATTTTCAACATAGTAACTGAAATGAAAAATTCACTGGAGGAGATCACAGATTTAAGCCAGCAGAACAAACAATTAGAGATTAGAGATCATGAAATAGGAAAAGCACAGAGGAGGGGCACCTGGGTGGCTCAGTCCGTTAAGTAAAATCCGACTCTTGATTTTGGCTCAGGTCATGATCTCACAGTTCATGGGTTCGAGACCCCATTAGGCTCCATGCTGACAGTGTGGAGCCTGCTTGGGATTCTGTCTCCCTCTCTCTCTTCCCCTTCCCTGCTCTCTATCTCTCTCTCTTAAAATAAAAAACATTTAAAATATTGAAACAGGGGTGCCTGGGTGGCGCAGTCGGTTAAGCGTCCGACTTCAGCCAGGTCACGATCTCGCGGTCCGTGAGTTCGAGCCCCGCGTCAGGCTCTGGGCTGATGGCTCGGAGCCTGGAGCCTGTTTCTGATTCTGTGTCTCCCTCTCTCTCTGCCCCTCCCCCGTTCATGCTCTGTCTCTCTCTGTCCCAAAAATAAATAAAAAACATTGAAAAAAAAATTTTAAAAAAATAAAATAAAATATTGAAACAAAAGAAAAAAGGAAAAAGAAGAAAAATTAAATCACAGAGAAATGTGAGACACCATTAAATGTACCAGCATACATGTAATGGAAATTTTAGAAGGAGGGGAGGAAGAGAAAGGAAAAAATATTCAAGGAAACAATGGTTTTCCACTATTTCCATTTTCCAATAATGGAAAACTTCCAAAATTTGATGAAAAATATTTTTATGAAAAATATTAAGCTACATATCGAAGAAGCTCAACAAACTCTGAGTAACAAATTGGAAAGAAATCCATACCCAGACACATCATACCCAAAATGTTGAATGACAAGGCAAAGAGAAAATAGTGAAAGCAGCAAGGAAACACAAGTAATCACATACAAAGGAAACCAAATAACAGCAATAGCTGACTTCTCATCAGAAATACTGGAAGCCAGAAGGCAGCAGGATAACATATTCTAAGGGCTGAATGAAAAAAACCTGTCAAACAAGAATCTCCTATCCAGCAAAACTATCTCTAAAAATGAAAGCAAGCAATGAGCACACTCAGATCTTGGTTTCTAATGCTATTCTCAAGTAAGAGGAACCTGGACTCCTTGGAGAAATGGCTAATTACAGCCATTCTGCTGAAGCAGAAAATATATGAGATGAGTCTCAAGCATTTTCTAGTGCCAGAAAAGAAAAAGTGCTAAGACACCCACACCCACACACACACGCCCGCACACATGCACACACAGGGATATGTCAAAGGTACATAGGCCAACTGAAAGAGCTCCCAATGGCCAAGGTGAAACAATGTGAGTAATAAAACAAATAATATTAGATTATAACCCAACATATAAAATTAATATCCATGGTCCCTTTGACAGCACATATGCTAAAATTAACATCCATGAGTTGATAATGATATACATAAATGATTAAAAAAATAAATGGAGGAGAATAGACTAATCTCCCAGACAGATGATCCAAATAGTTTATAACTCCCCACTTCTTCAGTGTGGGCTACACATTGTAACATCCTTCCAAAGAATATGGTCTGAATATTAGAGGAAAGAGTAACTATATAGTGGATAATCCCACAGAATATTCCAGCAGCCAGATGATCAAAGTTGACATCAGTAGTGATAAGTCATGTTGACAGTATGCTCCTTTGATAGGATGTGATGAAAATGGCACTTCACCTCTCTGATCTTCCTCCCAAAAACCATTTAACCTCAGTCTAATCATAGGAAAGACAACAGACAAATCCTAACAGAGGAACAGTCAACAAAATACTTGACCACTTCACAAACTTTCAAGGTCATCAACAATAAGCAAAGCCTGAGAAACTGTCAAAGCCAAGAAAAGCCTAAGGAGACGTGACACTGAATGTAATGTGTTATCCTGGATGGGATCCTGGAACAGAGAAGGACATCAGATAAAAAGGATATATGAATAATAGTAATTATAAGTATTAATCATAAGGCATCAATAATGGTTTATCAATTTTAATAAATATTCTACTGTAAGATGTTAATAATAGGGGAAATGGGTATGAGATACTTGGGAACTCTGCACTCTTCACAGTTTTCTAAAACAGTCCTAAAGTAAATTTTATTTTCTTAAAATGAAGAATAGACATTCCCAGATAAACACACACCAAAGAGAATTTGTTGCTAGCAGACCCCCCCCCCCCTTACAAGATATACTAGAGGAAGTTCTTTGGGCTGAAAACAAATGACACCAGAAAGTAACTTAAATCCATGTGAGGAAAACACATAGCACAAGTAATGGTAATTGTGTAAGTAATTATAAAGGACAGTATGATGACATATTCTCCTCTCTTAATGGATTTAAAAAGCAATTCATAAAGCAGTATGTATATAGTTCTATTGTGGGCTGGTAACATAAAAATGTAACATATTTGATAATGACAGCACAAAGGCAGGGTGAACAAAGCTATATTTGAGTAAGGAAATAGCACAAGATGGTAACTTGAATCCACAGGAAGAAATGGAGAGAAGCACATTATGGTAAACAGGAAGGCTAATACAACAAACTCCAGGAACATACTTCATCTCCTTTCTTCTGGCAGCTTTTAGACCCCTTCCTCACATTTACAAGATTAACTCAAAATGTATTATAAACCTAAATGTAAGACCTATAAAACTCACAACAGAAGACATAGGCCTGAAGCTTCATGATAGTAAGTAATGGTTTTATTTTATTTTATTTTATTTTATTTTATTTTATTTTATTATTTTTTTTTTTTCAGAGAGAAAAAGCGTGCATGCACATGGGGAGAGGCAGAAGGAGAGGGAATCTTAAGAGGTCCAGCAGGGCTTGATCTCACGATCCTGAGATCATGACCTGAGCCAAAATCAAGAGTCAGACACTTAATCGACTAAGCCACCCAGGCAACCCAAGTAATGGTTTCTTAGATATGACACTGAACTCAAGTGCAAAAGAAAAAAATAGATAAATTAGAGCTCACCAAAATTAAAAACTGTAAACAGTACCATCAAGAGAGTAAAAAGGAAACCTACAGAACAGGAGAAAATATTTGCAAGTCATATATCCGACAAGTTATTTGAATCCAGAATACATAAAGAATTCCTATAATTCAATTATAAAAAGACAGATAACTCAATTAAAAACTTATTCAGGGGCTAAGGGCTTGAATAGATATTTCTCAAAAAAGACACATGGCCAATAAGCAAATGAAGGGAAGCTCCATGTTAATAGTCATTAGGGAAATTCAAATCAAAACCACAATGAGGTATCACTTCACATCCACTAGGACAGCTATTAGAAAACAAACAAAAAACCCTGGAAAGTAACAAGTATTGGTGAAGATGTACAGAAATTAGAACCCTCATGTGTTGGTGAAATGTTGGTAAAATGGTACAACCCCTTTCTTTTTTTTTTTTTTAACGTTTATTTTTGAGACAGAGCAAGACAGAGCATGAACAGGGGAGGGTCAGAGAGAGAGGGAGACACAGAATCCGAAGCAGGCTCCAGGCTCTGAGCTGTCAGCACAGAGCCCGACGCGGGGCTCAAACCCACGGACGGTGAGATCATGACCTGAGCCGAAGTCAGACGCTTAACTGACTGAGCCACCCAAGAGCCCCAAGTGCAGCGCCTTTCAAAACAGTTTTGCAGTTTCTCTAAATGTAAAAATGTCACCATATTTAACTCACAATTCTACTTTTACCTCTATGTCTGAGAGAAGAGGAAACATACATTTACATAATACTTGTACGCAAAAGTTCATAGCCGCATTATTCTTAATAGCCAAAAACAACCCATGGGAAACAACCCTTTAACTGCTGAATGGATAAAACGTGGTCTATATCCATACAAGGAAATACTTTTAGCCATGAAAAGAAACAAAGTACTGACACATACTACAACATGAATCTTGAAAATATTGTTGAATAAGCCAGTCGTGAAAGACCACATACTATATGATCTCTTTTCAGTGGAGTGTCCAAGGGCACCTGGGTGGCTCGGTCGGTTGAGCATCCGACTTTGGCTCAGGTTGTGATCTCATGGTTCATGGGTTCAAGCCCAGAGTCAAGCCCTGTGCTGACAGCTCAGAGCCTGGAGCCTGCTTCGGATTCTGTGTCTCCCTCTCTCTCTGCCCCTCCCCTGCTCACACTCTGTCTCTCTCTCTTTCTCTCAAAAATATAAACAAATACATACATACCTACATACATACATACACACACACACACACACACACACACACATAGAATGCCCAGAACAGGCAAATTCACAGAGACAGAAAGTAGACTAGTGTTCATCTAGGGCTGGAGGGCAGGAGTGAGGTGAAGTGGGGAATGGACAAGGATTTCTAATGGGTACAGAGTTTCTTTCTAGGGTGACAAAAATGTTCTCAAATATTATGCTGATGGTTACACCATTCTGCGAATATACTACAAACCATTAAAATGTGTGCTTTAAATTTTTTTTTTCAACGTTTATTTATTTTTGGGACAGAGAGAGCCAGAGCATGAACCGGGGAGGGGCAGAGAGAGAGGGAGACACAGAATCGGAAACAGGCTCCAGGCTCTGAGCCATCAGCCCAGAGCCCGACGCGGGGCTCGAACCCATGGACCGCGAGATCGTGACCTGGCTGAAGTCGGACGCTTAACCGACTGCGCCACCCAGGCACCCCTAAAATGTGTGCTTTAAATGAGTGTATTATATAGTACATGAATTAAAACCCAATACAGCTGTTAAAAAAAAAAAGGTAACAAGAAAACTAAAATATACTAAGCAGTGAATGCCAGGCTTGTAAAAACCGATGCTATGTTTTACTTATAATCTAATAAATGTCCACCCAAACAAATAAATACCACAGAAATTCTGCATGGAGAGAGCACACAGACTACTCCTTGAACTTTGTTACCGGCCACTCTGTACCGAGATGGGTTTTTTTGCAGGTGTTGGTTCTCCATCAAGGAAACAACGTGGATGCCATGACAAAACTGAGTCGGCTGTAGTCATCCTGTGGCTTTTCAGCTATCATAGACAGGTTTGGGGCCACACATACTGCTGGGGACACTTATCCCATTCAAGACAAGGTCACTAATAACTGTATAAGTTATGAGGCTGACAAAGCATTGCTATCCTGGTTCTAATGGATCACCACAAGGGTTGTGACATCTATTTCACAGATGTGGAAACTGAGGCCTGTCTAATTAAAAGGCATGTTCAAAGCTAGAACCTGGCAACACCAAAGCTGATGCTCTTTCCCCCATCTTTCCAAAAAAGTCCTCTGAGTCACATCCTGCGCGTACTTAACTTGCCAAAATTCAACTGTATGCGCTCAGCAAAATAGTGAGAGTGTTAACTCACAGTGTAGATGTAAGGGGCTCACATATTTTCACACTGTGACCATCATCCCAGCATCCTCTATACCGAGTAAAAACTACATGTTTAAAGAACTTTCTCTCCTTTACACAGAAACTATATTTTGGCATGTGTACTTTTTCCTCATACTGATTTTTACACGCATTCTACACTTGTTGTGAGGTTGTATACAAAACACTTTGAATATGATACTTTATGGGTCACTTAAGGAATTCTCGAGTGTTATCTGGACTCTACATGATTTCTAGACTGATTCATGCTTTCTACGTGATTTTTGACTCTAGACCCTAACCTAGCAATAAAATGCCAACACTACTGGGCCGTGAGTTCCTGGTGCCATTTCTTCTTTTCGATGGCCCTGAGCTCTTTTGACTTACGGTCTAGGCTTTTCTAGACAAAAACCAAGGTGGCTTGGGTCTTGGTGTGCACTGGCTCAAGCCCTTGTAGACAGAAGGAGACAAACACCAGAAACAGCACATTTTGCCCTCTCCTACCTCCTCTGCTTGTAGGGTTTCGCTTTCAATTTTCTCAAGTAACTCATTTCTCAGCAAGATCTCCTTGTCCAGATGGATGGACATTTCCGTTGATCGCTGTAGCTTGCTCTGAAATATAACAACACAGCAAGTCTTTAGCAAAGATGATCGCTCAGGACTACAGGACATATACTAAGCAGGACAATACGAGACCGTCCAGGAACTTGGGCCTGTCCTTCTCACAGCCGCCTGTATCTTTAGAATGCCGGCACCCAGATGGGAGGGGGAGGTGAAGACCTGCAGCGTGGCCAGACACACCAGGATCTAAACCCTGCCCCACCATTTACTAAAAGAAACCTTGGGCAGGTCCTGGAACCTCTCTAAACATGGTCGCCTCACACGGCTGTGGGGAGAGGCTTAAGGGAGATAAACATGGCAGAGTGCTGAGCATGGTGGCTGACGACACTCACACAAACAGCTGCCATTACTAGATGAAGAGAGAGAGATACTCCCCCTGAGGTAGGTGCCATTATCCCACTTTATAGGTGAAAGAACTGACTCCTAAGAGGGTGAAACAAATTTGCCCAAGGTCGTAGAGACAAGAGGTTAACCAGGTTCTGAACCCATGGGCTCCATGGGCTCCACCTGTCTCCAATGCCTGTCTGAGCTGGGCCTGCTGGCATCATCAACTCCTGCACAGGCTGCCCTGCAGCTTCCCATCATCACCTGCGGCTACCTTTCACCAGCTCCCCCCAGGCTCCTGCTTCTCAGATTTGCCTCCTTTGCACCTTTGTCTCCCAGCGGGAGTCAGCCTGGAGTAGTTGGGACACACTCTGCTGGGCTGAAGAGTGGGCCAAGGGACAGAATCCAGCGACTCTGAGGGGATCGCTCAACAAGTTCTGAGACTCCGCTTACCCAGCACCAGGCACTGGCCAGCAAAACGACCTAGGCCATGCCACCCAGAGGCCGGCTTGGGGGCTACATGGAGGCGTAAGAAGCAAAGTAAAACTGCAACTGTGCTGAGCCCTAAGAAGGGGAGGACAGCGGTCGAGTTTCCCTGGGGGATAGGATGCTGGAAAGTGAGCTGAAGGGTTATATCAAGCGTGTCTAGGTAAGAGGGGAGGGAAGAACATGCCGAGCTAAGGAAAAGCCTGGGAGAGGAGGGTGCTGGGGCATTATGCCCAAAGTATCAAATCTTAGAGCAGGCAGAAAAGCCTAGAGCCATGTGCCTGGGGGACTCAGGGCACTGGGGGCCACCACCCTCCTTGTTCCTCTTCTCGCCAGACCTCCCTTCTCTAAGGCTCATTTCCTGCTCCACCTTCTGCATGTAGTTGCTCTGCCTAGGAAAGTGCCATGGGTCAGAGACCAGACTGAGGGGGTGGGCTGTGGGGCAGTGGGGGGCAGCGTGGGGGACCTGCAAACCAGCAGGTCACAGGGGAGAGAAGGAGAGCAGAGGGAAGGCACTAACCCCGCAGTACAGAGAGACAGGGCAGGAAAGGAAGGACCGCAAGGGCACCTGTAAGGCAGTCCCTGGCTCCGGTGGGGCAGGGCCCTCAAGGTGTGAGGACAGCAATTTGTGATGCTGAGCGGGACGCCGGTCACTTAAGGTGGCTACTTCTAAAAAGGTACATCTGCTCTCTCTTGCTGTGTAACAAATTATCACAAATTTTGTGGCATAAAGCAACACCCTTTTATCATCTCAGTTTCTATAGGACAGAGTCCAGGCACAGTGTGGCTCGATTCTCTGCCCAGGTAGGGTCCCGTGGGGCTGAAATCAAGATGTTGGCCAGGGCTGGCTCTCATCTGGGATCCTCTTCCAAGCTCACAGACCGTTGGCAGAATGCATCTCCTTGAAGTTGTAAGACTAAGGTCTCTGTTTTTATCCTGGCGGCCACAAGGTCCCCCTATATTTAAGCCGGCCACGGAGAACTTCTTGCTTAGAGAATTCCCTCCAGTGCTTCAAATCTCTGACTTCCTCTTACAGACAAAACTCTCTGCTTTCACAGGGCTCATATGATTAGGTCATGTCCACCCAATAATCTCCCTATCTTAAGGTCAACTATGCCATATTATATTATGTAATCATAGAACAGAACCTAATAATAGAATCCATCACACGCACAGCCTTGGGGATTGTACAGGGTATATACACCAGGGGGTGGGGAGTCTTGGGGGACATCTTGGAATTCTACTGACCACAAGGCACTAGTTTACATGGAGATCACTAGTTTATAGTCAATTAGGAATGACACATCACAGCTGTCATCATACACTTATATTCTACTAGATTCTACCAGGGAGAGCTTGACGGCATAAAGTCAGAGAAAAAGGTGCCCCTTTGGCTGAGGCTCCTGGACCAAACTCACAGAAGAGGCCGTGTCTGTTTCCTTTGCATCTATACCCTCAGCACTTAGCCTGGTGCCCGGCATGCCACAGGTCCTTGGTATGTTTGGTAACAGTTATTCTGCATATGAGCTGCTGAAGTGAACACCTGGTAATAGCTATTTTCGTGCTTTCACAAGGTCTTACACTTGGGTGTTTGATATTTATATGAAAGTGGTCCCTCCTGCCACCACCATCCCCCCAACCCACCATCCTCTAAACACACACCTGAATTGCCAGCAGCTCCTTTGACAATGCTGGCTAAGCACTTGCTTTGGCCAGGCACTGTCCTCGGTGCTAGGAACATGGCACAGGCCAGCCAGAGCTCTATCCTGGTGGTGAGTCGCAAAAATCTGTCTCTGAGAGGTGAGGCACCATACCCATGGTTCCTAGTGGAATACCCCTTCAAACTCAGGTGAGGTAGGACTCCAAAACTCAACAGTTGTTCTGCCTCCATTTCCCCTAGGAGACCTAACAACTGAGACATGGAAAAAATGAGCCGGCTCCTCCCTCAACCTGTCACTGAGTCCATTGTAGGATTCCTGTAGGCACCTCCTCCCAAGCTCCACCATCTGCTTACTATTATTTGAAACAGGCCTGCAGGAATGATGGCCTCTAGGGTTCTGACCAGAATAGTTCCCATCCCACTCACTGTGGCCTGTGTTGCTGCTGCATGGGTACGGCCAACAATTTGTCCTCTGCATTGACACTTGTCCTAAAGAGCTCAGGCCCTGGACCTGGAAGTTTCATTTTATAAACCAGTAGCTCCACTCCAAACCCCTAACTTTTCTACACAAGACCAGACAGGCTCTGTGCTACTTAAGTTGATTCCACGGGATAAGATCAAGATCCAATGTGATGCAACCACGTACTACCCAGCTTTCTACCAGTGAGGGCCTGGGAGTCATGGGGATTGGCTTCATCTTGAAATAACAGTGATCAGATAAGCTAACTACTGATGAGATAAGATCAAAATGGATGATCTATTGCAGATGGATGACACAAGAGTTTCAAAATGCCAGCACAATGCTGTCTACATGCTTTATGCCAGGGAGAAGCAGTTGGGTTAGGTGGGACACGTACCGGACTAGGAGTCCCAACCCTGTCACAAACTTGTTGCTTGAACCTGGCAATCATTTTCTCTTTGGGCCTCAAGGTTTTCATTTGTAAAAGGAAAATGTTGGACAAACTTAACAGTCTAATCTAAACATCTCCAAATTTACATTTTAAAATGACACCGTGTGGGCCAAATGAAGACCACCCGTGAGTTACCTGAAGCCTGTAGCCACCATTGTCACCAGGGCACTAGGCTAGGGGTCAGCAGCCTTGCTCTGTAAAAGCTGGATAGCAAATATTTATTTCTTTTAATTTTTTTAATTTAAATTTTATTTTATTTTAGAGAGAGAGCGTGAGTGGGGGAGAGGGGCAGTAGGGGAGAGAAAGAATCTTAAGCAGGTTCCATGCTCAGTGAGAAACTTGACATGGGGCTTGATCCCACAACCCTGGGATCATGACCTGAGCCAAAATCAGGTCAAACACTCAACTGATTGAGGCACCCAGGTGCCCCAGATAGCAAATATTTAAGCTTTGCAGGCCAAGAGGTAAAATTGAGGATATTATGTAATTACTTATATTAACAAAAGGAAAAACAAATTTCTACAAATGTTTTACTGATGAAATTTAAAATATAATAAGTACATTTTGGAATAGAGGTCTACTAATGAGTAGAATGGAATTTCTGGAGGAGAAACCAATTTTACTTAATTGGGTTTCAAAGATGGTGTTGTCTATAACATCAGTTATAGATGTTCTTCGGTAAAAACCATTCTTTGCTCACAGGCCAGTGGGCAGGATACACTGGCCAGTTAGCTGACTGCTGCATGAGACAATTGTTAGCAGGGTGACTGGACAGTCATGGCTATCATCCCTGCTTAATTATTAATAGTACCTCTTTCTCTCCCAGAAAGGTTCTGTGGGGATGAGGAATTATTTATTAGTTTTCTGATTTTTAGCTAAGAGAGTTTTCTTCTGGAGGGTTTTAAGTAGGGAAGTGCTTATTACAGGCTTAAACAGGGCCCTAAATGCGGTTAGTTCTCAAAACTCACTGTACATATAAATCATCTGGGGCATTAAAAAAAAAAACCAAAACGCATGGCCCTCACCCTCACCCCTTAACTCAATTGGCCAGGATTGGACTAGGGTGTTTGTACCTTTAAAAAAAAAAAAAAAAAAAAAAAGCTCTCTGAGTGGTTCCAATGCACAGCTAGGGTTGTGGGAATATTCGAGTTTTTAGGAGAAACGGCTTGTCAAGAGAAATCAGGGAGCAACAGTAAATGAAGGGGATCCAAGCCTTTTGTAAAACTGCAGTGGTGTCTGGGAACCTCACTGTGGCTGGCAAGGTGGGTGTGGGAGGCCTCAGCGACCTGGGCATCAGGGAGGACCTTACTTTGTATGCATTGAGTCTCTGCAGGGTGTTTCCAGATGCCAGCTTTAGCTGGATCAGTTCTTGATTCTTTGCTTCAATGGTCTCTAAAAACTGAGCATTCTCGATCTTCAGCTGTTGAAAATCAACGTCATGGAGGGCCTCGCCCACCTCCTCCTTCTACAGCTCAGAAAGAAGAAAAAACGACATGAGGTTGTGAGTTCTAAATATGACTCACATCTTGTAATTATGGATGAAATTCTGAAAATTGGTCATCATTTAGTCATTCAACAAACACAAGCTGGGGATCTGCTTGGTGCCAGGACTGGAACAAGGCACTAGGGTAGAGATTTGAATAAATACAATACTCCCTGGCCTCAAGGAACACACATTCAACCAGGGTTCACAAACAGGTCACTGTGTGGTATAGTGGGAGGGGCAGTGGGCACACAGAAGCCCCTCAGCCAGGCCAGAGAAGAATGGAAGCCTGGGTCAGTAAGGGCTTCCCACAAGAGGTAGTGCCTAAACAGTGCTATGAAGGAAAAGTAGGAAGGAGACCATATAAAAGTTGTTTTTAACCTGGAAAACCCAGGACCAGCAGCCCATAAATTCCCTTCCTGTGTTCATGTGACGTTTTTGTACTGTGGTTGTATCAGGGAGGGTTCCCTCCCTGACCTGGCCCACCTTACCTGCTCACCAGGTCTAGGCCATCTTATGTTTGTGGCAGGTGAGAGCCAAATTCGGGAACTGTTCCTCACCCCTACACTCTACTCATGCTCTACTACCTCCTAGAAGGCTTCTTCCCTTTCCCTCAAAACAACAAGAACAATTTCCTGAAGCCCCAGTAATGACCCATCCTTCAGCTCAAATACTCCCAAACCATCTTCCACACCAGGAGAATTCCCCCTGTGGCTCCTCGGTCCCTACTGCTGTTACCTCTGGACACCAGTTACACATGAAGCCTTTTCCTACCATCCCCACTCCCTGCTAATCTGTGAGCTCCCGAGAGCAGGGCCACCTCAGGGTCAGTCCTGTGTGGCAGTGGCTTTTAGGCTAAAAGTCATCCATGCCCTCCCTCTCTCACACGTCAATCCGTCTTCCAGGATGCCTGGGCCTGCACAAAGCCTGGAGTACCAGAATCGTTTCTGGAGGCAGCTCTCTCTATTTTCGGCACTGCAGCCGGGGCCACATTTTTTCTTACACTCATCTCAAATATCCTTCAATGACACCGCCACTCCAGCCCTCACTCCCCACTGGGGACCTCCAGAGCAGTGTGTTCTCTCCTTCCCACAGTTGCCTGCACACTTGGAGACAGCAGCTGGCCCTCCTGGTTCTTCTTGGGTCCTCCTCTGTTCCCCTTGCTCTCCGGCTCCCTCTCCTGGGTGGGCTCTAGATGACCAGTTCTTCCAAGCGTGCAGCTCTCCCCGAGACGCACTGCTCCAGGTCCGGGCTGCTCAGAACGAGAGGAGCAAGCCCACTGCTTTCTCCGTGGAGCACTGTGGTTCTCTGGGTGCTCCCCAGGCCACAGCGTCACCTCCAGCTGGGCTGACTTTATCCGGGACTCGAGGGCTAAGCCATGTGGTGCCTGTGCAGTTATCTTAGGGGATCAAAATGGAGGATCTTAAATTTGTCTTCAGTCACTTTGTGCTGTTAAAGATGTCCCAGCTTGTTGTCTTTGGGGATCCCAAGTCAATCAGGCAAGAGTTCCAGACATGTTAATTCTCCTGTACAACTTCGTGTCATTGTCAGTGGTCACCTCTAATGCACATGCCATCAGTGCCCATATTCAAGTTAGTTAAAAATATATTGAGCTAGGAGAGGATGGAGCCATGGAATCACATTCTAGAGGTCCCATGCAGGTCTGCCTCACTGCCTTTAATCAGGAGCCCGTAGAGTCTGTCGCAAAGACACCCAAAGCACACTGTACCTGTGCCGCCCAGCCACGTTCCCCAAAAGGGTCAACAAGTATGTCATGAGGGTCTTTCAAGCTCAAGGCAACTATGTCTATGGATCTGCCAGCACAGTAACTGTATGAGTCTACTATTACCGCTGTAACAAATCACCACAAACATAGTGGCTTAAAACAAAAATCCATTATATTCTAGCTCAAGAGGACAGAAATCCAAAATGGTTGTTTGGGCTGAAATCAAGGTGCTGGCAGAGCCACTCTCCTTCTGGAGGCCCTCAAGGAAAATCTGTTTCCTTGCCTGCTCCAGCTTCTAGAGGCTGCCTGCACTCTTTTGTTCATGACCACTTCCTCTACCTTAAAAGTTCATCACTCTGATCTCTGCTTCCGTTAACACATCTCTCTCTCCTGTCTTCCTCTTACAAGGACCTTTGTGATTATACTGGACCTACTCAGATAACCCAAGATAATCTCCCTCTGAGTCAAGGGGAGATTATTTTAAGAAAATCTCAAGATCCTTGTCTTAATCACATCTGCAAAATCTTTTTGCCACGTGAGGTAACAGATTCAGATTCCAGGGATTAGGACATGATCATCTTTGGGAACACATTACAGTGATACATCACAGTAACAAGGAAGGAAGGTGGGAAGGAAGGAAAGAAGGAAGGAAGAGAGAAGGAAGGGTGGGGAGAGAGAGAGAGAGGAAGGGAGGAAGGAAGGAAGAGCCACATACCTGCCTCAATTGTGAAAGCATCTTTTTCCTCTGCACTTTGAGAGAAACATTTTTCAAACATAATTTATCCTTCATATTATCCTAAAAAATACAAATAAACTTTAATCCATGTCTCTTCTTCTGCCCTGTTGGTTTGAAAAGTTGGTAGGTTTGGGGCTGCAAACCAAACACTGAACCTAACATTCAGTCACTTATTTTTAGGTCTGCTTACCCACGCTGGCATGGCTGTAGCACTTCACTCATGACCAAGAAGCAGAGGTAACTGGGTCTGTGTCATGCAAATTTTCTATTGCTTTTAAATTCAAGATAATTTGGGTATATCGTTTGGGTACAGGGGCCATTCCTGACCAAAATGATTTTATGATTCTTTGGTCTCTTATTCTCTTGGTAGTTTATATAATTTTTATCACTTATAACACATTAAGGATAATAACCCTACATATGTCCAGGATCCTAAGCTTGACATGCTACAAGATCTTTGAAAGTGAAGGAACATAATTTTATGTCTCCTTATAAATAATGGAACTTGAAGAGCTTGAGATTTATGCAGTGACCTGACTAGATAGGTTCTCATCACCTATCTCTAGAAAACATATCAGATCTTGAAACAAATAGTAACAATAAAAAAGAAAAAAACAGTCTGAGATATTATTAATATTCATCCTGCCTGATTGATTTTAGCCTTGATAAACTTGCATTTTAAGACACACAGTGGTAGTGATGCAATAAATCTACATATGTGGACACCATTTATGGTCTTATGGTGGACCAAATGGAGTGGGGCTGCTTCCCATGGATCATTCTAATGTCATCATCTGATGAATCTATTCTCCCTTGCTAAGCCCCAGCCTCCTGTCAACTCACCCTCCGGCGGTTCATGTCCTCAATGTACTTCATCACTTTCTGAGTGGCCAAAATACTCCCTTTCTTCTTGGATATAGTTTTTAGAACATCTTTTTTAAACTCATGCACTGCTCTGCAGACTTCAACCCATCTCATTTCAGCTTCCTCAATGATTGCCTGGAGGAGTCAGAACAAAGAAAGAACAGTTTCCAAAAATCCTCAAGGATATCTCCCTCTAAGGAAACCTAGGTTCCCAGACCTCTTTGCGTCCTAACACGTTTCTTCTTAAACTTAGGAAGATATCTGTAAGATACAAATTTGACAATATCAATGTTATTATTAAAAAGCAGGCCTCTGGGGCACCTGGGTGCCTCAGTTGGTTAAGCACAGGCGCCCCAGTGTCTCTCTCGCTCTTAAAAATAAACAAACATTAAAAAAAAAGGCCATAAAAAGGGGGTGTCCATAAAAAGGGAGTGAACAAACAAAAACAGTGCCTCCGGTATCTCTGTACATATATATTTCCATATCTGAAATATTATTTATTCATTAAAAATTATAACATTAATATAATGTGATAGGATAGGATATAAAAAACATCTGGAAGGATATACACCAAAACATTAGCCATAGTCACATCTGGAGAGATGGATTACTAGGGAGACAAATGCTCTTTTTTTTTTTTTTTTTAATGTTTTTATTTATTTTTGAGACAGAGAGAGACAGAACATGAGCAAGGGAGGACAGAGAGAGAGGGAGACACAGAATCCGAAGCAGGCTCTAGGCTCTGAGCTGTCAGCACAGAGCTTGATGTGGGGCTCGAACTCATGGACCGCGAGATCGTGACCTGGCTGAAGTCGGCCATTCAACAAAATGAGCCACCCAGGTGCCCTGGAAGACAAACACCCTTACCATACACTTCTGTAACGGTAATTTGAAAATTTGAAAAAGACATTATAAATGAATATATGTACTGACATGGAAAGACAGTAAGTGCAAAATACAGTTTACAAAATAATATGATACTTTTTATAAAGAAATTCATATATGCCTAGAAAATAATCTAAACTCTAGGAGATAAACACAAGAGTCAATACTAATTACCTCCAGGTGGTAACACTGTGGATGGTTACAAATGTTCTTTTAGCTTACCTATACATTCAAATTTTGCTACAATACAGACATTATCTTTAAATAAGAAAACACAAACACATAACAACACATTATTTGAAAGAATAAAAGGGTATCTGTAGCTGCAGAGCAAATCATCTTAGTTCAGGTCTTGACCTTGGGCACCAAGAAGCAAAAGCATCTTCCTTCACTGGCCATCCCCTTCCCTCCCCGTCATCTTCACATGCCAGAACTCAATCCACCTTCAATGCCACTTTCAACATGTCACTCTCTTGCTCAGCCATCCTTACTGGGGTCATGCTTCCTAAGACATCAAAGATAAAGCCCCCTGCCTGGATTCCAAGGTCTCACCGCCCTACTCAGGCCCGACTTCCTCATACATCCCCCAAAGCAGCCTCTTCTGTAATCACACTAGTCCCCTCGATGTTTTGAACTTGCCATGTTAATTCCCACCTCCAAGCCTAGCTCGTGTCATTCACCTTACCTAGGGTACCCTTCTTTTCCTATTCTTGTTCTCTATTCCTCATCATTCTTCAAGGCCATGCCAAGCCCTGGGTATAGTCCCATCTCCTCGAAAAAGTCTTCTTTGGCCACTCAAGCCCACATTAGCATGTTAAAATTCAACAATGCATGTTTGGAAAGAGAGAGGAGAGAGGGGGGAGGGCAAGAGGAAGGGAGAGAGCAAGGAAAGGATAGGTCTATGTGGTACAGATGATTCCATCAATAAAGGCATGAGTCTACTGATCTGTCCCTCTGGAGGCAATGAATGTGAGTCTATGTGTGCCCACATTTAGAAACAGAAAAATGTGGGGCACCTGGTTGGCTCAGTCAGTTAAGCATCTGACTTCCGCTCAGGTCATGATCTCACAATTTGTGAGTTCGAGCCCTGCCTTGGGTGACCTCGAGCACTGCTTCGGGTGAGCATGAGCCCTGCTTCAGGTGAGCCCTGCTTCTCTCTCTCTCCTTGTGGGATTCTGTCTCCCTCTCTCTCTGCCCTTCACTTACTTGTACCCTCTCTCTCTAAAAAAAAAAAAGAAAGAAAACAAAGAAAAAGGAAAAGAAAAGAAAAATTTGGGGAACCTGGGTGGCTCATCAGTTAAGTGTCTGACTCTTGATTTAGGTTCAACTCATGATCTCATGGTTGTAAGATCAAGCCCCACATCAGGCTCTCTGTGCTGGGCATGGAGCCTGCTTGGGATTCTCTCTCTTCCTCTTCCTCTGCCCACATGGCACACATGTATGCTTTCTCTCAAAAAAATAAAAATAGGGGCAGCTGGGTGGCTCAGTCGGTTAAGCATCTGACTCTTGATTTCGTCTGACTCTTGAGTTCATGAGTTCAAGCCCTGCATAGGGCTCTGCGCTGATGGTGTGGAGGCTGTTTGGGATTCTCTCTCTCCCTCTCTCTCTCTGACCCTTTCCCACTCGTGCCCTCTCTCTCCCTCTCTCTCTCAAAATAAATAAATAAGCTTTTTAAACTGTTTTAAAATAAATAAGTAAAAATAAATTTTAAAAAATTTCTAAGAATAGAAAAATAGAAAAATTTAGAAATAGAGCAGAAATATCTCTTTTTCATACAATATTGCTCTCTAATGCAAGCCAACAACTACATCCCATGGGCAACTGAACTAACAGTGATGTTTCTTCTCTGGAGGCAAACTGACCATTCTGGTCTCCAAGAAGACATGGACCATGGTCATGTATGCTACACACAGAAGGTGACTTAAAGGATTTTTCATCCAATCCATTGACTTAAACCTCAAAATCCTTATATTATTAAGGAATTACTATGTATTTTTAATGGTATTTATGGTTATTATGGTTATTTTTTAAAAGGATCCATATCTTAGAGATACATACTTAAATATCCATAAGTAAATGAAGCAATAAGTATTATCACTTCACAATAGCCCAGTCGCCTGTCATGAGAGGGGAGTTGGTAGGGATATGGAGGAAACAAGGGTGGCCATTATGTTGATGACTGTTGCATGTGGCTGTTGAGTACATTATGCTAGTCTCTCTACATGTGTGCATTTTTAAAATTTTCCATTTTGGGGCGCCTGGGTGGCTCGGTCAGTTGACTGTCCGACTTCGGCTCAGGTCATGATCTCATAGTTCGTGAGTTCAAGCCCCACATCGGGCTCTGTGCAGACAGCTCAGAGCCTAGAGCCTGCTTCAGAATCTGTGTCCACCTCTCTCTCTGCCCCTCCCCCATTGGCACTCTGTCTCTCTCTCTCTCTCTCTCTCTCTCAAAAATAAACATTAAAAAAATATTTTTTAAGTTTAAAATTTGTTGTCTCCTCAGGCAGGCGATAAATTCCTTGAAAGTAGGCCTTAAAATTGTGTTCTCCTACTTGTGTTTCTTTGAAAATAACAAAAGTTATATGAACATACTACGGGTACTACTCAATGAAGTGGAACTGGGGAGCCCAGGTAGGATGGGCTACAGAGGAAAAGGTATACCTCATGGTGCTGCAGATCTCGTTCAGCATTTGCTCTCATGTGCCTTATTTCATCCTTCATGTCATCCAGCTCCTTTAGTACAAGCTCACATTTTTGGTCGTAACTGAGGCCTATCGCACGGTCCACACCTACGCGGGATTTGGATCTGTACCTGCCTCGTAACTGTAATACAGGAAAAACAGAGCCATTGTCAAGTAGGAACTGATGCTCAAGCTAGGCATCAAAATGACCACTCAAATTGGCTGGAAATTACTCCAAATGACAGCCAGGGAGAACAATCTCAATGTGAAAGGATTCGGGATATTAGGCCTGAGGTGATGTTTGTTTCCCAAGCCAACCCAAGGCCCTCTGCTAAATAATTCAAAGGCCTCTGTGTGATAATGAACTGAAATATGAATAAGGGAAAGTGTCTTGAGGGTGGAAAGACTGTGAACCTGCTACAGACTAGCATTGAAGTCAGTGTCAGGGGAAGCCCCAGAGTCAGTGCTTCCTAAACTGAACACGGAGGAGAAATTACATCTGGGGGCGCAGTATTCAGCAAAAGAACCAAACAGACAAAAATATTTTGATTTCCTACACACTGAAGCCAAAGGTAACCAGCAGACGGCCCAGGGAACGTGTGGCCCTGAAGGTGAGATTGTTTGGCCCTTTCAAAAGATCTACATACAGTTTTAAATTTTCAAAGTTAATTACCCACGTTTGAAAAGCAGGAGATTCCACCAAAATAATCTAGATTCCCAGCCTCTCTCGTAAAATCAGCTGCTCTGGCCAAACCAGGCCACCTGACTGGACCTTTTAGACAAGGGAGGAACTCTCTCGTGCCCACGCAGACCCACTTCCCTGCTATATGTGGCTAGATAGGGCTCGTAAACATTTGAGCCCCCCAAGTTGAGAGAATTATTTCAAACAAAGTTACTCTGGGAGAGTCAGTCCACTATTAATTGAACCTGATTCCCTTCACACTCACTTGAAAGAGAAACCCTGCGAAGGAAGGACCAAAAGTAGAACAGGGAGAAAATCATATGCAACTTGGCCAAAGAGGGCACGCCACAGGCAGATACACAGATACCACTTGCATCGAAAGGGACAAACAGAAGAAAATAATTCTCAGGTCTCCTGTGCAAATTCTGCGTACCTGTGCAAATTCTGCTCTTGTGATTTTAATTTCTGATAACCGTGGATGTCGCTGATCCCTGGGCTCCAGTTTATTATAATATTTCTCAAACATCTCTGTCTCAGTTTTGAGAGCAGAGTTTCCATAACTGCAAGACAGAGGGTATGTGAGTAAGTTCTACTGATGAGAGTTCAAACCCTAAATCACTAGCATTTAACTTACTAGCTACACAGGACCTTTTGAGAGATACTTAACTTCTTGGTGCCTCAATTTCCCCATCTGTAAAATGGGAATAATAACAGCACTCATTATTTAAGGTTGCAATAAGGAATGCAAAACCTTTGGAACAGTGCCTGGTACCTGATAAGTGCTATTTAAGTATTTGGGTTTTTTTTTTTTAATCTGCTTAATGCGGGGTGCCTGGGTGGTTCAGTCGGTTAAGCATCTGACTCTTGATTTTGCCTCAGGTCAGATCACACAGTTCATGCAATCGAGGCCCACATCGGGCTCTGTGCTGCCAGTGCACAGACTGCTTGAGATTCTCTCTCTTCCTCTCTCTCTCTCTCTCTCTCTCTCTCTCTCTCTCTCTCAAAAAAAAAATAAATAAATATGAAAAAAATTTAATCTGCCTAATGAGCCACAAAATTGAGAACAGGGATTATGGTGAAAACTGTTGCTGAGATGAAGCTACAAATTCACCTTCAAGTATCTTCTAACCCATTTGCAAAGTTCCTTCTGAATTACTACAGGTGTGAAGTTACTATACATCCACAGTCTTCAGATGTTCCCTTTGGCTTATACTTCTCAGTTTTCTATTTTAATATTTGTTTATTTTTGAGAGAGAGAGAGAGAGAGAGAGCACAAGCAGGGGGCAGAGACAGAGAGGGAGACACAGAATCAGAAGCAGGCTCCAGGCTCTGAGCTGTCAGCACGGAGCCCAATGTGGGGTTCAGACCCACAAACCATGAGATCATGACCTGAGCTGAAGCCAGATGCTTAACCAACTGAGCCACCCAGGCGCCCCTGTTTCTCAGCTTTTATTTCCAGCACTCAAGAGATGAAGTATCCACAAGAGGTTTATTATTATAAATGGTGGAAAACCTTTGAACAGGTGGTTCTTGAGCAATTAGGGATGACAGACCTAGTTTATCCTGTACACATCAAGCTTATGACCTTTTTAACTTCTTCATACATGCAACGTACAGGTTTTATGTGTGTGTGTGCATCTATCTATCTATACATATGTATGAACAGCTTTAGGTATTTTCATGTATTACTGAGCGAACTCCTATGGGCTGAATTTTAAGATTAAAAGAAAAGGCTCATTGGAAAGCCCCAGAAATCAAAGTGCCTTTTTTCTTTCAGCGTGTCACGTTCCCAGGTAGGCTGTGGAGTGGCACCTGAGTCTGAATCCCAGCATCACCGCCGACTTGCTGCCTGATGTCAGGAAAGTGGCTAAACCCGTTTCCTTGCCCGCTCCCTAGGGTTACTGTGCCATTATAGAAGGCCATAGGTGCAAAACAGTCTGCACGTAACAAGCATGCAAAAACAAGCATGCAAAAAGCGGTAATATTCCCAGTTCTGACCTACACTATTTATAGACATACAGGGGCGCCTGGGTGGCTTAGTCGGTTAAGGGTCCAACTTCGGCTCAGGTCATAACCTCCCAGCCCCTCAGTTCGAGCCCTGCGTCGGGCTCTGTGCTGACAGCTCAGAGCCTGGAGCCTGCTTCGAATTCTGTGTTTCCCTCTCTGTCTGCCCCTTCCCCACTGGCGCTCTGTCTCTCGCTCTCAAAAATAAATAAACATTAAAAAAACAAAAGTTGTAGCTATTACTAATATTACCTCAGTTCTGACCTACACTATTTATAGACAAAGAAGTAACATCTGTTCAGCTGCTAGAACAGGATATGCTGTGAGACCAAGAAGTTGTACAATTGACCTCTGAACTCCCAGAAGCCAGCCGGCCGGCCGTACCTGAGCTCTTCCACCAGCCCACACAGCTGGATAATAGGCAGCTCGTTCTCCTCTCCCCCCTGTAACTCGGTGGCAGGGGTCTCAGAGTCCTCATCACTCATCACTCTGCCCAAGCGGCCCTTGTCAATGCTCAGTGAGGCCAAGAGCGCCGTGTGCGACCGGCAGAGCCGCGCGCGGGCTGCGACCTCCAGAGTGCGTTGCCGGAGCGACCGGACGCGTGCGTGCGGGGCGGGACTTCCACAGGCCCCGCCCAGCGCCCCTCCGCCCGTCTTCCCGCGGACCAGAGCGCAGTCACCTACTTCCTCAACAATCGTTCATAACGCGCTGATAATAGCAGGTACTGTTTGCGCGGCACTTACTATGCCCTTGGCACCACGTGAAGCATAGTTTGTGAAAATCCTTGCAACAACCTTGTAATCTTACCTATTATTCTGTTTATTCTCCAAATAGAGGAAACACCCAGAAAGTTCACTCGGTTTGTCAGCTTCTTCCTTCCCCCTACCTCACTGTGAGTCCTCTACTCTGTTCACCATCTGATGCTTCATACATACTAACTGCAGTTTCTCTCAGATACCTATATCCTGCATTCCTAGAAGAAAAAAAAACCTGACTATTAACTGGTATAAACTCAAGAGACATCTCTAAATAGGCACTGAACACCTATTATGTATCCTGGGGGAATGTATGGAGCAGGCAATTCCAGCTCTCGCTTCTGGTTAAATGAGAGGGAAAGAACCCTCAAACCAGCTGTTGCAAATGGAGTGAGGATAGCAATAATGTCGCGCTTCAAACATTTTCATACTCATCATCTCATTTAATCCTCAAAACAGTCTTATGAAATTGGTATTACTGTCTTCATTTTACAGATCGGGAACTGAGCAATAGAGTAGCTTTGATGAGTTGTCCGTGGTCACAGAGGAATGGAATCAAGCTCTGGCAGAACACAAAGTTCATGCTGTCAACTTCTACATTGTGTGTGTGTCATGGCAAGGATAGGCAAGGCAGCAGGGTAGCTACCTGTCTGTTCCCATTGGGATGGAAGAGGGCAGAGGGCAGAATGGGCAAACGCCTCCTCTGAGGTGGGGGTGGATGTGGTTAGAAAACAAGTTGTGATAAATGCTTGGAGTGGAAGTCAGCTGCCTTCCCCCACCAAGGGACATGCCTTAGCGTCAACACGTAGTCACTAAACTCCAAAGAAAGGCTTTTGTGTTTGGGGGTAAGGTGCACAAATTTTGGGCCGGAGTGGAATTACTGGAGATGACAGTAGAGAGGCTGAGCCCTGCCATCACCTTCTTCTCTCTACTGGTAGGCCTCTCTGCACTCTAGAAGCAATGCAGACCACATTTAGAAATACTTAATATTGGGGAGCCTGGGTGGCTCAGTCGGTTAAGTGACCAACTTTGGCTTAGGTCATGATCTTGAAGTCCATGAGTTTGAGCCCCATATCGGGCTATGCCCTGACAGCGTGAAGCCTATTTTGGATTCTCTCCCCCCACCTCTCTCTGCCCTTCCCACACTTGCACTCTCTCTCTCAAAAATAAATAAATAAACATTTCTTTAAAAAAAAAGCAATACTCAACATGCTCATATGTCAGGTGATACAAATGGAGGCCAGTCCCAGGAGGGCCTGGAGCAAGAAAGGACTCTGCAGCAGGTCCACACTATGATACAAACGGCCCCATCAGTTGTGTTACATGATAGAGCAGATCCTATGGTGTTGGAGGTATCAGTGGTGGGAAAAGATGCAGTGTGAAGCTTAAAGCAATATCCAGTGGAAGAACCACAATGCAGAACCTGAGATTTTGGAAAAAGACCACATCAGGGAATTTCATGCCCTCTGAGAAACAGCTCCTGGCCTGTTACTAGACCCTGGTAGGGATGGGATGCTTAACCATGGATGCATTCAACCCTGCTTATCATGACCTGGGTTCTGTTGGACCCACTGAATCATAAAGTTGGACAGGCCCAGCTTCAGCTCATTGTAAAATGGAAATGTTCCATCCAGGATGGAGTCCCAGCAGGACCAGAGAGCATGAGTAAGCTTCATGAGCAGGAAGCCCAGAGCCACTTGTCATCAACCACAGTTGCACGAGTACCCCCACTCCAGTTCACACTCATGACCATATTAGGGGAGGGGACAGGGTCATGATCAGCTAAAAGAGGAGGGAAAGCCTGAGCTTGGTTTAGAGATGGGCTGATTTGGAATGTGGGTACAAGCCAAAAAAAAAAAAAGGACAGTGGCTGCATTACAACCACATTCGTGGGAAGCCCTGAAAGACAGTAGAACAGGAAAATCTTTTCAAGGGGCAGACCTGTGAGTGGTGGACCTGGCCATCTATTTTGGATGGAAGGAGAAGTGATCTCAGATGAGAAGTGGTTACAGGGACTTGTTAATGGGCAACTTTGGCGTAGGGACTCCCCACCAGCCTGGCTGAAATGTTGTTAGATGCTATAGTCTGAGAAGCTTCCTCTCCAGACTTCTCTGTCTTCTTTCTCAAATGTGAGACCTGTGTTGTGGTCTGAACACTCTCCCTGTCTACTCCTGCTTTGTCTCCTTTGTCTATCACAGGCATTTCCCCCATTAAATAAATCCCTTCATGTCTAATTCCATCTTGGCTTAGAGGACCTGAACTCACACAAATAATAAATTTCAATCTTAAATATATGATTCAAATTTAGTAGCACAGTACATGTATGAACTAAAATCTGTGCTAACCAGACAAAAATACCTTGCTGTTCTCACTCTGTTTCACTGCATTGCAGTTTTTAAATTGTGGTCACAAAAAAAACCAAACACCGAACATAAAATTTAACATCTCAACCATTTCTAAGTATAAAGTTCAGTGGTGTCTGGTAGATTCACATTGCTGTGCAGCCAGTCTCCAGAGCTTTTTTATGTTGCAAAACTGAAACTCTGTACCCATTAAACAATAGCTCTCCATTGCCCCCCCCCCGCCCCCACCCCTGCCCCCACCCCTGCCCACCACCTTTCTATTTTCTGTCTCCATGAATTTGATTGCTTTAAATTCCTCACATAAACTCAGTCATACAGTATTTGTCTTTTTGCGACTGGCTTTTTCACTTAACATAATGTTCTCAAGGCTCATTCATACACAGCACGTGTCAGAGCTTCCTTCCTATTTAAGGCTGAATAATATTCCATTGTAAGTACACACCAATTTTTGCTTATCCACTCATCAGTCAATGGACACTGGGGTTGTTTTCGTCAGTGCTTTAAATTTTAAACGCAAATAAAAATTCCAAAATTTATTAGGTAGTATGCTGTTCGATATTTATGTATGTGCAGTGTATTGTAGGTCAATTATAACTTAATAAAGCTGTAAAACAAGAGAACAAACACGCCCTCTTCTCTATCCCAGCCTTGTACACCAGAGCACCTACTCAGTAGCTACACTTGGATGTGTAGTGGGCATGTCAAAATTAACACATCGCTTTTTCTCCTCCCTCCAGATCTGCTTTTGACCCATTCTTTTCCATCTCAGTAACTGGCATCTCCATCCTCCTAGGGACTCAGGCCAAAAAACTGGGAGTAATCCCTTACTAACCCTTAACTCCCCTCTTTTTCTCACCCCTGCATTGGATCTGTGAGCAGATCCCACTGGCTCTGCATTCAGATTAAATCTGGAACTCTTCTTATTACCATGACCACCCCTGTCCAAGCTACCATCATCTTTTGCCTGAATTATTGTGGTTGACCCCTCACTTTGCAATTTATTTCATGTCACTTACACCCCCCAATAAAACCTGGGGGTGGGGTAAAAACACTACCTATTCACCAAATTTTCACCCCTTTTGTACTTTACCTCCTTCAGGTCTTTGCTTAAATTAGTATCTTTGCAATGAGCCTTCCTTAATCATCTAGGTAAAATTGAACCCCATTCCTACCCCCTCCCCCCGACCCTTGGTATTCTCTGTTTTATTTTTCCCATAATGCTTATCTTAAGTAAATTGTTATATATTTTACTTATTCATTTGTTTATCTGCCTTTCCTCCCCAGCCCCACCCCACCCCCACCAACTAAAATATAAGCTCCACGAGGACAGGGAATTTGTTCTGCACACGGATTTATCCCTAGTACCCAAAACAGATGCCCCACAGATATTTGTTAAATAAATGCAAGAATGTGGGGCACCTGGGTGGCTCAGTCAATTGAGCATCCAACTCTTGATTTCAGCTCAGGCCATGATCCTAGGATCGTGGGACTGAGCCCTGCATAGGGCTGCATGATGAGTCTGGAGCCTGCTTAAGACTCTCTCTCTCTCTCTCTCTCTCTCTCTCTCTCTCTCTCTCTCTCTCTCTCTCCCTCTCTGCCCCTCTCCCCAGCTCACACACTCTCTCTTTCTCAAATTAATATATATATATATATATATATATATATATATATATATTAAAAAATAATAATAAATGCAAGAATGTGAAGGCAGGGCTATGAGGAATTTAAGAGCTCAGGTTCTGGGATCAAACAGACTCAAGTTGGAATCTGAGCACAGTCGCTCTTTTGTTGTATGAGTGACTCTGGAGAAGTCCCTCATCACCTCTGTCCCAAAGTCTCTTTCTCCAGAGAAAGGTGAACAAATGGGATAAATGGACAGCTGGGAAGATTCACTAAGGCAGGAGGAGGTATAGAAGAGAGGTGGCAGGAGATGTCATTTTTGGTCTAGTTCTGACACTGCATTGCCACTGTCTTCACTCCTACCTGGAGAGGGACAGTAAACCTTGGGGACCAGCATGGAGGCCATTGAGCTAGCACCAAGCTGAGAATTTCCAGACACTAGGGAGGAAAGCTAAGTCAACTGGTCATGTCTCCCTCTTCTGGGCTTAAGTCAGAGGTTGAATCCTCCTCTGAGGTGGCTGGTAAGGAAGGAAAGGTGGAGACTGTTTGCAAAGATAATCTTCCATGCACTGCCCCCTTTGACCTCCTTCCATTTATAATCCAGAATCCAGCCTTGCCTGTAAGATGACAATACGTTCCTCTCCCCAGGGTGGGTGGGTGTAGCTGGTATCAGAAAGTATTTGCTTCTTCACAAGAGCACAGCCAGCCTCAGTCGTCTGACTGCCAACTTCACTGGCTCTCTTGCACACCCACATCCCCACCCCACCCCCAACATCTATGCCCTTCGAAAATTAAGACACGTAATCTCCACTTTATCACACCCCTTGTAAGCACCAGTTATCTGGACAGCTTGTTTTCAAAGAACATAAATTACTAGATTCAATGATCTTTCAAGAAGACCTCCTTCTTCTTGGCCCCTACTGAGTCCTGGCAATTTAGCAAGCAAAATTCGTTGGTTTTGAAATAAGAACGGAGGATACAAAGGGTGGAGTGAGTACATTCAGGCTTCCTGCTCATGGCCAAAGAGTTCACACGAATACAGCCCACTATCACATCAACTTCTCACCTGTGCTGCTTGCTGATTCTCCTCTTGTCCCCTTCACATCACCACCCCTCCATCTTTGGGCTAGTGTGTCTCACACTCCAGCAACCTGATCCCTCGCTCCTCTATTCCCTAGGAGTCTAGTGACCAGGGGCTCCATTTCCCAGGATCCCTTGCGGGCTGACTTCTGGCTGGCTTCAGCCAATGAGAGACACCCACAGGAGACCGGAGGGTGGGAAGAGAGAGCCTCCAGGGGATTTCTTCCATGTTGCCTTCCTGCTTTGGCACCACAGTCCTGGTGGGCCATAACCCCTCTGTGACCACACCTCCTGTCTGGCATCCTTTCACTCATAGCACCAACCCACAATAGACACTGGTTTCGCCATCCCTCCCCTTCCCTTCATACCTAGAATGCTGCTGGTCCCTGGATACCTCATCATCCTTGTTGATTCCTTTAGCTCTGCCCATGTAAGGATAAATAGTCCCTTGACTAAGGTCTATTCGGTTGAACTGAGTGGAATTCTGTTTCCTGCAGGACCCTGACTAATAAATACATCTGGACTCCACCTACCTGAAGAGTTCATCTCAGCTCCAAAAACAATCCATCCAGTAGCCAGAGAAATTTGCTGTGCATATATCCTTGGGAGAGACTACTGTTGCATATGAAGTCACTCAAAACTGTAGTCCATCAGTTCCTTTTCTAAGAGTCAGGCTTTGTTAGGGAGATGTTACTAGGTATCTAAAAGAAGTGGGAAAGAGAGTGAATTAGAGGTGGGGGTGGCAGGAGCAGAGTGTTTTAGTTGTCTAGGGTTCCAGGCTGGTTTGGCTACTGGCCACTTAACTTGAATAAGTCACTCAGTGTTTTTGTCCCTCAATTTCCACCTTTGTAAAATGAAGGTGACATATTTTAAGTGACTACCCTATGCATCTTACAAGTTTACTATCAGGCTGAAATGAGATGGCGTAAGAGAAAGTAATAGTTTGGAAAGCATGACACCATGATGAGTGCCCAGGACCTCCTCCATCTGGAAGGAGTCACTACCCCAGTTTGACAACAATCTGTAGTAGAATATTAAGTGAAAAACTGACTCAGCTTGCAGGCCTTAAATAATAGTGATGATAATAGGCATTATTATTTCTTAATATATTTATTACCAATTAGGTAATATTATTGCTTAATGAAAACACTTATAACAACTATTGTTTCAGTTACTATTTATTGATTGCTAGCTATGTGCCAGACGTTGTGCTAAGCACGTTCTACACATTCTCTCATTGCATCAGTTTGATGGTTCTGTGAGATACAGGTACCTTCTTAACCCCCATTTTACTTGTGAGGAAACTGATGTTCAGAGACATTAAGCAACTTTCCCCAAATTACTTAGGTATTCTGAGGCTGAAATTCAAATCCAGGTTCATCCAACTTTGCTCTGTCCTCTCATCGTATCCGCCTGTTAGAGCAGTAGTTCTCAGTGGGGGATGGGGGGACAAAATAGCACCCCCAGGAGGAAGTTTGGCAGTGTCTGGAGATATTTTTGTTTATTTTAACTCTGTTAAAATGTTATTGGCATCTAGAGAACAGAAACCAGTGGTAGCGCTTGTTCCCCAGGGCTGTCATAACAAATGACCACACACAGGTGGCTGGAAACAACAAGACTTTATTGTCTCATGATTCTGGAGGCTAGGAGTCCAAAATCAAGGTATTAGCAAGGCTGTACTCCTTCTGAAGGCTCTAGAGAACAATCCTTGCTAGGCTGTGGTGTCTTGTAGTTCTATCACAATCCTTCCTTGGCTTGTAACTCTTTCACTCCAGTCTGCCTCCGTCTTCACATGGCCTTCTTCCTTGTATCTTCCTTGTATCTTCTACCTTGTATCTTCCTTGTATCTCCTTTTCTTATGAGAACACTAGTCATCAGATTCATGGCCCACCCTAAATCCAAGATGATTTCATCTCAACCTCCTTGACTAATTACATCTGCAAAGATCCTTAATTCAAACAAGGTCACATTCTGAGGTTCTAGGTGGACATGAATTTGAGGGGACAGTATTCAGCCCACTAACCCTTCAATGCACAGGACAGCCCCTCACAACAAAGAATTATCTGGCCTCAAATTGCAATAGTGCTGAGGATGAGAAACCCTGCTTTAGAGGGAGACATTTCTTGTCTGAGAAGTGAGAAGAATGTGCCTCTGTTAATCCACACAGCTACAAACAGAAAGGGTCTCAGAGCACCTTAAAGTCCGGAGGTCACCCTCTCCTTCCACTTTTCTGAACCACTTCTTCTTCTGATAGCCTCCAGTATCTCCATGTGGATGCTGCCCCCTGCCTGGCATTCATACAGCACTTTGCATTTTGATTTAAGAATGATACGGTCAGATCCACCCAAAGTGTTAAGCTTCAAATAGTATTAAGCTTCCAAAGAAATGCCTGCCTTCTTCTTTCACAAATGGGAAGATGCTCAAAAATCAGAGAAAGGAACTCGAGCTTGTGGGCAAGTGACTATTTGCAAGTTATGGGAGAGGGACCAGCTCTGCGAAGTGGATCATCTGATGGCTGCCAGGGCACTTTCCTCCATTCTTTCAAGAAATATTTGTTGAGCACCTACTGTATGCTTAGCCCTGAGGATGCAGCAGTGAGCAGCAAGGCTGGTGTGCCTGCTCACATGAACCATCCAGTCTGATATGAATACTTATAATCCAGTGTGATAAGTGCTATAAGAGGGAAATGCAAGGTGCTTAGATTTCAAGTGGTCATAAAGGGTTTTCTGGAGCAAGTGAAGTCTAAGCTGACATTTAGAGACTGAGTGAGATTCAGATGCAGGTGGGTCAGGCTAACTAGTCCAAAGTCAACCACAATTTTAGCCCCTAAGCAAAGACCAAGGGAAGAGTAGCATTGGGAGAGGAGAGAGCTTGTGCAAAGGCCCAGAGGGGAGAGTGAGCATGTTTGAGGAACTGAAGGAAGGCCAGTCTATGCTTCACCCCCACAGAACAAAGCAGAGAAGGTTACTGCTAAGGTCCACCTTCTGGTTTTCCTCCTTGCCTTCTGAGGGCTCCCTTTGACTTCCCTTTCCAATTTGAGCTGTTATTAGATGCTTTCTCTTGGTGTCCATGTTGAGCACAATTCCCTTCTCAGTTTCAGGGACCCCCATCTAGGTCTGATCCCCTGGTCAGGACAAAAGGCCTTTGATCTTATCCAGAAGCAAAAGGGGACATCAGGCATGACCAGACATCTTTGGTATCTTACAAAATGTGTAGAAATTGCTTTTGTCCCAGCCAGGGTGAGGCAGAGGCAGAGGCAGAAAGTCCTGGGAAAGCATCAGAGCTGGGGCAAGTTCACTCCCAAGGTAGCCCCCACTTTGGAAATCAGAATCAGAGGCACATAGCTGAGGCCCAGGACAGTCAACATCACTGTGCTTCCTGCTCTCTCTGGATCATGGAGGAGCAAAAGTGTTAAGAGCCTGGACTCTGGAGCTAATGACCTGAGTTCAAACCCAGCCCCAGACCATTCCTAGTTGTGTGACTTGAAGTAAGTCAACTCATTTCTCTTTATATTAGTGCTGCCCCCTAGAGCAGTGTGTGTGCATGCGTGTGTGTGTGTTCTCTCTTACATGAGAGAACTCCTGTAAGAGTTCACGGGACTTGACACCCAAAAAGTACCCAAGCCTTTGGCTTTATTTTTTTCCTCATCTTTCACCATGAACCCAGGCCCACCCTCCTCTTTCATCCAGTTTCCAGGGAAGCTCCCTGGGCTAAGATGAATGAAGCAGGAAATGGAAAAAGAAAATAGTCCTTCCATTAGGGTATTCACTTTTTTTTTTTTAATTCTGGTATAATTAACACACAGCATTATATTAGTTTCAGATGTACAATATCATGATTCAACAATTCTATGCATTACTAAGTGCTCATCATGATAATAAGTGTGATCTTAATCCCCTTCACCTATTTCACCCCTTCCCCCACTCACCTCCTCTCTGGAAACTACTAGTTTGTTCTCTATAGGTAAGGGTCTGTTCTTTTGTTTTTCTCTTTTTTGTGTGTGCTTGTTTATTTTCTTTCTTAAATTCCATTTATGAATGAAATCACATGGTATTTTTCTTTCTCTGATGGACTTATTTCATTTAGCATTATACCTTCTAAATCCATCCATGTTGTTGCAAATGGCAAGATTTCACTCCTTTTTATGGCTGAGTAATATTCCACTATATATATACATACGTGTGTATATATACATACATACGCACTATATACATACATACATGCACACGGTATATATACATACTATATATATACTATATATATGTATGTATATGTATCACATCTTTTTTATTTATCTTCATCTATCAGTGGACACTTGGGTTGCTTCTATAATTTGGCTATTGTAAATATTGTTGCAATAAACATCAGGGTACATATATCTTTTCAAATTAGTGTTTGTCTACTGGATCACTTTTTTTTAAGTAAAGTTCTTATTAAAGAGTATCATACAGGAAGCTGTGCACAAACCATAAATGCACAGCTTGACAAAATTTCAAAAACTGAACACACTTGTGTCACCAACACATGGCTGAAGAAACAGAGCATTACCAGCACCCCCGCAGGCCCTCCCAATACTCCTTAACTGTCACCACCACCTTGTAGAGTAACCGTGACCCTGACTTCTGAAGCAGACATAAGTGTTGCCTCTTTCCCTATTTATATAAATGAAATCATGCAGCCCATGTGCTCTTTTGTGTCTGACTTCCTTCACTCACCATCATGTTGATGGGAGTCATCTACATTGATGTGGGTAATCAGAGATCGTTCATTCTCATGGCTATACAGTGTTTCACTCTGTCCATTCCGCTGTTGATGCGCTTTTGGGGAGTTTCCAGTATGAGACTATTGTAATAAGTGCTACTATGAACATTCCAGTAAATGTCTTCTGGTGAACATATGTATACATTTCTGTCACATATACACTTAGGAGTGCAATTGCTAGCTAGTAGATACTGTCAAACAGCTTTCCAGAGTGATGATAGCAGGTGTTCACTTTTTAATTTTTTTTTAACATTTATTTATTTTTGAGACAGAGAGAGGCAGAGCATGAACAGGGGAGGGGCAGAGAGAGAGGGAGACACAGAATCTGAAACAGGCTCCAGGCTCCAAGCTGTCAGCACACAGCCTGACGCGGGGCTCGAACTCACGGACCGTGAGATCATGACCTGAGCCGAAGTCGGTGGCTCCGACCGCGCCACCCAGGCGCCCCATGGTGTTCACTTTTTAAAACAATCTGTGACACAGGGCACTATGACCTCCTTCCAGACACACACACATTTAGGAAGCATGGGTCTGTGCCAGGCACTGAATGAGCTACCAGAAGGCCACCGTGGAAGTGCCATGGGCTAGTCCTGGCCCCGTGTGCCCTGAAATCTATCTCCTCTTCATCCTTCTCCCTTTCTCCTTCCCCTTGAATGTGTTGTGAGGGGAGGGCAGGGGTAACCTAGGGAGACTTTCAAGCTACATTCCCCAGGCTCCCGTGTCAGCTGGTGGGCCCTGGATGGAGCTCAGCAGACAGGAGAAAGGAAAAAAACTGGGATGGGGGCTTTCTCGCTCTCTCTGTCTGGTTGTGGCTGCGTCTCTTCCATGGCTCCAGCTCCCACAAGACAGGCCTGTTGTGGTTCCGGCTTCCTCAGGTGACCCTGGCCTTTGGGCTCCAGTGACGTCACCTGCTCCCTTGCCCCTCCAGCTGACAGGTAGCCGTGACTTTTTACACTTGGTGTGTCATAGTCCTCCCCCCTCTTCCACCACCTAGGCATCCAATCAATTCCCTGTAATCATACCGTTTTTAGATGCTTTAGAATGATTTCCTTTTCCAGGTTGGACCCTGACTGACCCTGGCAGAGACCTCCAGGGTAAAATGACAAGTCTTATTCACCAAGCCCATTGCGCTGCTGGTAGCAGATGAGACATGTAGGTGGGGGGTGGCCATTGCACCTAGGTTGCCTGGGTAGTCATCAAGACTTTCACCAGGAGGACTTTCATCAGATAGGGGCAGCTGCTCCTCCCGGAGCAAGGAGCAGTGTTGGCATGCCCACCTCGGTGTCCTGCTAGCCAAGGCCACTCCTTCCAGGGCATCCCTCTGTCTGGTTCTATGGAACGGAGGTCTGTGGCTGGTCTCAGCATGAGCTGCCCGTGGTGGCTGTTTGCCTTTGTGGGGAGTAGCCTCAGACTGAAGAATGGCATCTTAGATTTCATGGTGATCCTCGCGCCTTATGCACAGTAAATACTAATAATTCACACATGAGCATTTACTATGTGCAGGCATGATTCCGAGCACTTGAGGTCTTAGTAAGACATGTTATTACGATCCCATTTTACAGATAGAAATTGAAGCATAGGAGCTAAAGTAACTGATACTCCACTGATGTTTGTTGATGACAATAGCATCAATAATTAGTGTGGCAGAGTGCTTAAAAACACTGGCCTTGGTGGATGCCTGGGTGGCTCAGTCGGTTAATTGTCTGACTCTTGATTTCAGCTCAGGTAATGATTTCATGGTTCATGAGATCAAACCCCCACAGCATCGGGCTCTGTGCTGACAGCATTGAACCTGCTTGAGATTCTCTCTCTCCTTGTCTCTCTGCCCCTCCCCAACTTTTGCATGCACACATGTGCATGTGCGCTCTCTCTCTCTCTCTCTCTCTCTCTCTCTCTCTCTCAAAAATAAATAAACTTTAAAAAGAAACAAAAAAACCTCACTGGCCTTGGAATTCAAAAGACAATGGTTTGAATCTAGATTCTGCCCCTTGCTTATTTGTGATTTTCCTCTGTTTCCTTTTCAGTAAAACAAGGCTAATGATGCCCACCTCCCCTGATTCCTGAGCAGATCAAATAATGAGTGAGCATCAGTGGTAGTAGAGCTTGCAAAATTCAAACCTGTATGTTTATGTATACATATGATATATAATGCAAAATTATACTTTATTGTGTATATGCTACAATTCAGGGTTTTGCAATCATATGCTTATTTATGAGTAGTAACTGCCTGTAAACAAGTTATGATCTTCAGATTTAACAAGCCAATGATTAACTTATTTTATCTGATAAAATAATATATATAATGAATTTGCCTATGTTATCCCAGACACTAGTCTCAGATCATAAATTACCCCTTTTGGGATCACATTAATAATCCCAATCCAAGAGGTGTATTTTTAATACTGTGCTATCTAAATTTTTGTATTTTGAAATAATTTCAGTTGCAAAATATAATAAAGAATTGTCAGACACCTTCTACACAGATTTTCTACATTCCCCATAGGTTAATATTTTACGACATTTGCTTTATCATTCTCTCTTTATACATACATATATATATATACACATATATATATACATATATATGTACACACATATATATATACACATAAATATGTGTGTGTGTGTGTGTGTATATATATGTAGGATGTTCATCTATATCCCTTACCCAAATGTTTCCTTTTTTCTTAAACATTTGAGAGTAGTTGCAGATCTGATGTCCCCCTTTATCCCTAAATACTTCAGTGTGAAATTTCCTAAAAGCAAGAACATTTTCTCGTAAGATTATGAAAATAAAGACATAAACATTGATTTAATATTGATATCTAACATAGAGATCTAACCTAAATTTTCTCAGTTGTCCCACTAATGCCTTTTAAATTTTTTTTCAACGTTTATTTATTTTTGGGACAGAGAGAGACAAAGCATGAACGGGCAAGGGGCAGAGAGAGAGGGAGACACAGAATCTGAAACAGGCTCCAGGCTCTGAGCCATCAGCCCAGAGCCCGACGCGGGGCTCGAACTCGCGGACCGCAAGATCCTGACCTGGCTGAAGTCGGACGCTTAACCGACTGCGCCACCCAGGCGCCCCCACTAATGCCTTTTATAGCAAAATAGCAACATGAATTTTTCTGGTCCAGAATTGCATTAAGTGGCCACATGTATTTAGTTTCCTTCAATCTGAAACAGTATCTTAGTCTTTGTCTTTCCTGACCTTGACATTTGTGAGGAATAAAGGCCGGTTAGTTTGAACAGTGCTCCACAATTTGGGTTTGTCGTACGTTACGTTGTGATTGCATTGCAGTTCTGCATCTTAGGCAAGAGTATCACAGAAGTGATGTGTCATTCTCAGGGCAACTTGTCAGGAGGCATTTGATCACTTGGTTTTAACTTTGATCACTTGGTTAAGGTGGTGCCTGCCAAGTTTCTCTGCTATAAAATTAGTGTTTTTCCCTTTGTTGTTTGTAAGTATCTTGTAGGGAGATACTTTAAGTCTATATAAATATCCTGTTTCCCATCAGACCTCACCCACCAGTTTTAGTATTCGTTGGTAACTCTTGCCTAGATAGATTGTTACTGTGACAGCTGCCAAATGGTGATTTTTCTAAATCCACCATTCCTTTTATGTCTATTAGTCTGGATTCTACTTTATTTACTTACATCAATATGGACTCATGGATTCTTATTTTATTCTAGGAGTTGTAATCCCTTACTATCATTCTTTGATTTGATGCTTAAATTACACCAACTTTGGCCAGCCAATGGGAACTCCTTAAAGCTGGCTACTTTGTCCTTTTGACATGTTTCCACCATTTTGTGTGTGTTTTCTTACTTTCTGGAAAACTAGATGTTCATATATATTTCCCTTACTCAAATCTGGAATCAGCCATTTCTTCAAACAACCCTAGTTTATTTTAGTGGAGAATTTAAACCTTAACTTTAAAAAATGATGAAGGAAAGGAAGAAGGAAGAGGTGGAAGAGAGGTGAAATGCCCAAAAGGGGGGCAGGGAGGTTTACAAATATTATAGCATATGTTTTGAGTGTTTACATTTAACAAATCAATTGTTTTATTTATTTTTTAAATGATTTTAAATTTTTTTAAAAATGTTTATTTATTTATTTATTTATTTTTGAGGTGGGGGGCGGGGCAGAGAGAGAGAGGGAGAGATTGAATCCCAAGCAGTCTCTACACTGCCAGCTGTGGGGCTTGAACTCACCGAAGGTGAGTGAGATCATGACCTGAGTCAAGATCGAGAGTCGGATGCTGAACCAACTGAGCCACCCAGGTGTCCCCAAATCAATAGTTTTAAAACCAAAAGTATGATGCAAATATAATTGTGCTCCTCATAAGATAGTTATACCAAAAGTCTGCTTTTGAGGTTCTCCTGAATGTGGGTCCAAATCACTTCCCTGCCTCCCCAGCACACTCCATAATGCCCTATGCCAATAGCGCTTAAATGGGGAGGGGGAGGGAAATCCACCATGTGATGGTGAATCTCAGGGAGCTCAGGTCTTTCTTCTCAGAATTGACCTCAGCCCCCAACCCCTAGAGCGACTGTGCTAATATCTGTTTTATATATGAATAGATTGGGATTTTACTCAGTTTTATTTGAGGAAGCTTTAGGGCAGTGGGGTGGGAAAGGTAGTTAAGGCGAGCCAGGCTATTTGATTTCAAATCCTAGCTCTGGTGAGTGACTTAACTGCTCTAGGCCTCAGTTTCGCCATCTGTCAAATGGGGATGTTTTGCCCCCAGAGCCTTTTGGAGACGGTGACACTGATATATGTCAAGCACAGGGAGCAGCAGCTGGCATGTGAGAGTTTTGTGCTGGTGTCCTGACTTCTCAATGAGGCCGATGCCTTTAGAGATGTCTTTCCAGTCTACATGCATCACTAAAATTGGGCCCTCAGGATTCCACCTGCCCTCAAGGATTGGTGCCCACAAACTACAAATCATGGCCCACTCCAGCCCATCTTCAGTCCTGGTCACCTGCAGGCACCTGTGCCCCAGACACCTTTCATTCACCTTTCACCTTTCACCTGTGTCACTCAGGACCCTTTCCAGTGCAAGTGACAGAATCCTGACTCCTACCAGGTTACACAAAGTTAAGGACCCATCGTCTCCAAGGGTCCTTTCTCGACCTTTAGGCACGGCTGGATCCAGGGATACAATTACTCCACCAACCCCCTCAATCTCTTCTGGACTCAGTTTTCCTCTGTATTGGCTTCACTTTTATGGGGCAGCAAGATGACCAATGGCCCCAGCCTCACGTCCTACCAGCTGAGCGACCCCAGAAAAGAGAATGTCTTTCCTAGTAGCTTTAGCAAAGGTCCTAAGGGCTGATGCCTATTGGCTTGTTTGGGTTACATGCTGTGCTAGGTCTCTCCTATTTGCCCCTCCATGGCCTCTCTCCACCTCTGTGCCTTGGGAGCCCAACCCATGCAGATCACAAAAACAGACACTCTTGCCTTCTGGGTTTAGATTGTGCTCAGCAAATGGGAGGTACATGTAAGAGACTGGAGGATAGGAAGAGGTTACCGTCAGGGTGTGGATTTTGCCCCTCTTTCCCTCCCAAGTTGCTATGAACTGTCTGTGTCCACTGAAGGTCCCATCTCCTGCCAAGGGGCATTTTCCATATAACACCATTCCTCATGGACCCAGTAATCAATTATTCCCTCTCCTTACCTCTCTAGTTTAGGAGGGATGATGGCTCCTAGCCATTGGAGGTCCCCGAGTACCACACCAGTTGTTGTTGGCTTCCCTGCATCCTGCCTTCACCTTTGTAAAAGGCCCGTCATTATACTTTCCTCAGGGACCCTGCTGAATGTGTCACCTGCATCCTGCTGATGCATATGCTCACCTCTGGAGCACAGGTGAGGTCTTAAGTGACCACAAAAGAAGGACCAGACAGAGTAACAAAGAGGTGAGTGTCAGAGTGCTTTGTCAACCCCAACGCATGGGACCATGGTGGGGGTGTCAGGCTGGAAAGCCAGGGTCCCTCTTGGTCCTAGTTTCATCCTCCTTCCTCTGAGTTTCACTGAGTGACAGGGTGAGAAAGAGAACTAGATGTGGAGTCCAGGGCCAACCACCCCCTCCCTCTTATATGTCCCACTATGTGTGACCTGAACAAGGAACTCCACTTCTCTGAGCCTCTCTTAAGCGAAGAAATCTTACCTACCTCCCCCACAGGGCTGCTAGCAGAATTGGATAAAATTGGCTAGGGGGAGGGATGGCTGATTTCTGGAGTTCTCTATCTACTGTGTGTTGTGGGGCCTCAGGACTTTGGGGGCCCTCAGGGGCATCACTTTCCTTCCCATTGTGGTTCCATTTGTTTCCATCTTGACCACAGAATATCTCAGTTCTCTGTCAGCCACTTTCTACATGATCTTAGAGATAATCTCCTGCACGCCCATACCCCTGTCACCAGCAATGCTACGAAAGTCAAGAGTGATAACATCTGTTTATGGTCTCTCTCTGCCACCCTACCAGCAGGAGACTGTAATCTCCTTGAAGGCAGGGACACCGTGTTTTGTCCACTGTCACATGCCCACATCTAGGAGAAACCAGCACAGATCAAGTGCTCAGGAAGTACATGTTGAAGGAACAGAGGCAAACAGTCATCGAGAAAGACCAACTGTTGTTGTGTTACTCCTGTATGTTAAAAAGCAAAATAAAGAAGCATAAAAAGAGGGTTATAAGAATTGCCCACATGGCCAGCCTGACTATGGTAACACCTATATAACAGGCTTGTTGTAAGACTGACATGAGATTGTGCGTGTAGGGCACTTGGCGCCCTCCCCAGCCAAGGGCAAGAGTGCCATCAATGCTGGGTGGATGCAGAAGCAGTGACCCATTCAGGGACCGAGCTTGTCTGGGGGCCCTCTGCTCCTGCTAGCCTAGCTGCAGCTGCTTAGCTAACATTGGATCCCAAGCAGGGAAACCATTGTCTCAGGACAGTGTCTTGTGTCTTAAGGAGGGACGCTGTGGCAGACCAAAAAGCAAAGAGGGCCTGTGGCGTTGGCTGAGAGATGCTGCACTCAGTTACTAACTTGTCCTTCAGATAAGTGGTCTCATATTTTAAGATTTCAGTCTCCTCATCTGGAAAATGGGGATATTTACACTCAGTTCTTTACCTTATGGGTGGTCCTGAGGGCCAAATAAGAAAGTGGCTATACTTAAAAGCTTTTTTTAAATAAAAGGTCCCTAACAAAGCTCAACGGATGATTAAAAGCATTTGCTGTCTCCAAACCACCCCCCACACACCCATAGGCCCAAGGGTGCTTAGATCCCCATTTTCAAAATTCATCCCTAGTCCCCTTCCATCCCTCCTCTTCTTCCTTTGCTCTAATCAATGGATCTTGATTGATCAATGAACAGCCCCACCCCTCCAATCCAGGCTGGCTCCCAGATAGCTTTGTGTAAAGGCCTGGATTAAAATGGTCCCTGTTTCTATTGATTTGGAAAGAACTCCTCCTTTAGGATTGTTGAGACAGGACGCTCTGTGGGCTCCAGCCCCAACGGCAGCTCACGTGGAAGAAGAGGAGAGATCCATCTCCACCCCTCCTGAAAAGTGAGTCACCCTGTCAACATGCCCTTCTGATGTCACAGCTGGTTCTACCAGATCCCTCTGGAGCTGGGCCTCACCCCTGCCAAGATGGAACCTTCACTCTCCTCCTTTGTCAAAAGCAGGAAACACTTGCCAGACAGAACTACCAGGACCCCAGAGCCCCATTCTATTGAAAAGTCTGTCATACTATCATAGTTTTTGTCAAACAATTATTACTGAATGACAGGAAAGAGAAAACTTTCCCTTCCTCTCTGCCCTCCATCTCAATCCATGCCCTAGAATAATCCATTATTAATAGCTTGGTGTGGAACATTCCAGATTCTGTATAATGCATATTCAATTTTCTTTATTAGGACTATATTATTTTTAGAGTAGTTTTAGGTTCACAGCAAAATTGAAGGGAAGGTATAGAGATTCACCATATACTTCTTGCCACCCCCCCCCCCCGCCAACATGCACAGCCTCCTCCATTACCAACTTCCCCCTCCAGGGTGGCACATTTGTTATAGCTGATTAGCCAACGTTTACATATCATAATCACCCAAAGTCCATAGTTTACATTACAGTTCACTCTTGGTGGTGGACATTCTATGGGTTTGGACAAATGTACAGTGACATGTATCCATTATTCTGGTACCATGTATTCTCACTGCTCTAAGAATCCTCTGCACTCCGCCTATTCACCCCCTCTCTTCACACCCAACCCCTGGCAGCCACTGATCCTTTTACTGTCTATCATTTTGCCTTTTCCAGAATGTCATATAGCTGGTATTATATACAGTGTGAAGCCTTTTCATACTGGCTTCTTTCAATTACTAATCTGCATACAAGGTTCTTCCATGTTTTTGCATGGCTTGATGGCCCGTTTCTTTTCAGCCCTGAAAGATACTCCATTGTCTGGAAGGACCACCATTTACTCATCCGCCTACTGAAGGATGCCTTGGTTGCTCCCAAGATTTGTCAATTATGAAAAAAGCTGCTATAAATATCCATGTACAGGTTTGGGTGTGGATATAAACTTTCAGCTCCCTTGGGTAAATATCAAGGAGTGTGATTGCTGGATCACACGGTAAGAACAGGCTTAGTTTTGTAAGAAATAGTCAAACTGTCTTCCAAAGTGGCTTTCCCATTCCGTATTCCTGCTAGCAATGAATGAGTTTCCTGTTGCCCCACATCATCTGCAGCATTTGGTGCTGTCAGTGTTCCAGAATTTGGCCTCTCTAAAATGTGGGTAATGGTATCTCATTGTTGTTTTAATTTTCCTTTCCCTGATGGTATATTACGTGGAACAACTTTTATGTTTGTTTACCATCTAAATATCTTCTTTGGTGAGATATCTGTGAAGATCTTTGACCCATTTTCTAATTGGGATGTTTGTTTTCTTATTGTTGAGTTTAAGTGTTCTTTCTATATTTAGTGCCTTGTATAATAGTGCCTTATCAAATATGCCTTTTGCAAATATTTTCTCCCAATCTGTGGCTTGTCTTCTCAGTTTCTTGATGAATGTTCAGTTTTAAAAATTTAATCTAATTTTACAAGTAATACAAAAATTTATTTTCTGTGGGGGAAAAACAATGAAACGGTACAAAATCTGCCTTGATTTTTATCCTCTGAGTCCACTCTCACCACAGCCCACGGGTTATGCCTGTTATCTCTTCTGAGTGTATTCTTCCCCATCCTGCTCTATGTGTTTTTAATCGCACATGTTTCTATTTCCGTGGGGAATAAATAGCTCTATTTTGCGTGCATGTGGTTTACATAAATGTTGGCATATCACACCTATTGTTTGCCAACTCTGGTCATACTGTCTTGAAAATTCATCTGTGTTAGGATGTATACAGCTACCTTATTCTAAGCATAGCATTGTGTTCCATTAAATGAATGTATTACAATGTATTTAGCTTTTCCCTACTGGTGGATGCTTAGGTTGCTCCTGATGTTTTCTTCTGTCCCTTTATAAAAACAATCTTTTAAAATTTTGGTCAAATTCATGCATATTCATGGCATTAAAAAATCAAATAATATTATAAGGTTTCTAGCAAATGTTAGTAATGCAACACACACACACACACACACACACACACACACACCCCTGAGTCCTGCTCCTCAGAAAGTTACTATTCTTTCAGCTGTTTCTTCTGGCATTTACCTCTGTATTTCTGAATAAGATGTTTATATGTTCTTTCTTTCTTTCTTTCTTTCTTTCTTTCTTTCTTTCTTTCTTTCTTTCTTTCTTTCTTTCTTTCTTTCAGGCGGGGAGGGCAATAGAGAGGGGAAGAGAATCTTAGACAAGCTCCATGCCCAGTGCAGGACCCTATGAAGGGCTCGATCTCACAACCATGAGATCATGACCTGAGCCAAAATCAAGAGTCAGGTGCTTAACTGACTAAGCCACCCAGGCACCCTGTGCTATTTCTTGGTTTATCAATCCAAGACATAATCTACTGCCTTCCTATTGAGGTAGCTTTATACACACCATTCCCATGCACTTGCCTCCCCTCTCCCCATTCTTCCTATATAATTGCATGACAATTTTCTGGTTAAGTCAGTATTCTTGGGGCACCTGGATGGCTCAGTTGGTTGAGCATCCAACTTCAGCTCAGGTCATGATCTCACCGTTCACGAGTTTAAGCCTCACGTCGGGTTCTGTGCTGACAGCTCAGAGCCTGAAGCCTGCTTCGGATTCTGTGTCTCCCTCTCTCTCTGCCCCCCCCCCACACCTCACTCATGCTGTCTCTCTCAAAAATAAATAAACATTAAAAAAAATTTTTTAATCAGTATTCTCTGTTTACATCAGTGCGATCTTTTATTTTTTCCTGCCAAGCGGTGGTTCTTAACTTTAACTGCCCCCAGGGAGCTTTTAAGTCACCCAGGGAGCTTTTAAATAACCCTGAAGCCCAGCCTGAACCCCAGATCAATTAAGTCAGGTTATCTTCAACTTTTTCCTTGTCAGCTTTCCATTGAATGTTTTACTTCTGCTCTTACATTTTTAATTTACAGTAACTCTTTCTTGTGTTCTGATTGCTTTTTGCAGCAAACACTGTTGGCATAGGCCCTTGGCATTCACCCTTGAGTGCTGCCCACAGCTGCTTACTACACATAGCTATGCAGCTCTGCCCAAGAGCTATTTTCTTCCAACCAGCATCCTCAGCCTGAGTGCAGGACAAGCTGGAGGTTACTCCCCACTGGAGGCAGTTAGTGGGCCCTCGTGCACTGGCTGGGATACCTCTGAGGCATGTTCTATACCGGCTCCTGGGGTTCTCCAGAAATACCAAGCTCCAGGCGCCCACAGTAGTAGCTGGCTAGGGTAACACACCTTTTGTTGGCTTCCTTCCCTTCCCTGCCTCACTTCCCAACTCCTTGACCCACATTTCCTAGGATCACCTGCCAAAAATCCGTTGACTGGGATCATTATCTCAGAAATGGGCATTTGGGAAAACCCAAACCCAAACACTCCTTTTTTTTTTTTCTTTTTAAATAGAATCTTATTTGTGTTTCATGGATGTGATACCTCATTATCTCTCTGTGGGTATTAATTATAGTGAGTCCTAACATCTGTTTAAAAAGTTTCATTCCTGGGGCACCTGGGTGGCTCAGTCATTTGAGCATCCGGCTTCGGCCCAGGTCATGATCTCACGGATCATGAGTTTGAGCCCCACATCAGACTGTCTGCTGTCGGCACGGAGCCCACTTTCGATCCTCTGTTCCCAGCTCTCTTTGCCCCTCCCCCACTTGCATGTGTGTGCTCTCTCTCTCTCAAAACTAAATCAACATTTAAATAAAGACACATATAAAATAAAATAAAATGAAGAAAAGGAAAGAAAAAGCTTCACTCCTGCCTTGGCCCATAATGATCTACTGTTTACTTTTCTGGAGTTTCTCCAATTTCCCACTATGATGAGGACACGTGCCTGACTGGCAGCATCCTGAGAGCCAGGGGGCAGGAAGAGCAGGGTTCTCCCTGGTCAGTACAGACTTTCACATAACATCCCTGGTTTTAATGTAGTGTCTCTCCCGCCTTCCGCTGTGCCTAGTGTCCTTAGGTCCGGAGCCTCCCTTGTTCCATTTTTCTGTAGAACAAACTTCTGCCAGGGTCGGGAGGGGGTAACTTATTGGCTCCCCTAGATCTGAAAGGGGCCTTTGGTGGTTCTTCCAGTTATAATTGATAGGTTAGAAATCACCCAAAACTAATCAAAACAACAATATTCTTTTTTTTTAAATCTCTCATCGTTTCTGTGGCTGAAGAATTTTGGAAAGGCTCAGAATGGGTATTTCTGGCTTGGGATCTCTCACGCGGTTGCAGCCAGAAGGTGACTGAAGCTGGAATAGCAGGGGCCAGGCACCTACTGCCCTGTCTCTCTCCGTCTCTCTGTCTCTCTCAATCTCTCTCTCTCTCTTTTTCTCTCTCTCTTGTCACAGGGCCACTCCGTGGGGTTCTTCCGTATGGGCTTCCTCACAGCATGGTGGTCTCAGCACAGTCACACTGCTTAAGTTTCCAGCCCAGGGTCCCAGCTTCAGACATTACAGTGTCACTGCCCCCGCACTCTGTTGTTACAAGCAAGTCACAAGCCTGCCCCAGTCAAGGGGAGGGGACATAGACCTCACCTCTCAACAGGCGGGGTGTCACAGTCACACTGTGGAACACAGGTGCAACGGAAGATACTGTTGTGGCCCTCTCGGGAAAGTACAACCTGCCACAGTGGTCTCACTGCTTCTCACGCAGGGTCCTAGCCATGCTTCTGTTGGCAACCCCTCTCTACCTCCCACACATCACTCTGACTCAATTCCTGGCAGTTTTGGTCCATGAATCTTCCTGCTTCTTGGGAGGCCCCCATGCACAGATGTGCAAGCTGGGCAGTGCGCCTAGCCTAAGGGCTAGCGGGTGGCCCCACGGCTTGCTGCCACCCTCTTCTGCAGGCATTTTCAGCTCTACTAACTCATCTCCTGTCCACCTCCCCAAATTGGTCAACACCTCTCATCTGCTATTGCCCTCTCTCCTGTTCTTTTTGGCTCTTTTGTGAGCTAATAACTTTTTGGTTCATTTGCTCTGGTTTTGGTACGGCTTTGGGGAGGGGGCAAAGGAAAATCTATATCCTCAATCTATCATTTTTTTTTTAATTTTTTTTTAACGTTTATTTATTTTTGAGACAGAGACAGAGCATGAACGGGGGAGGGTCAGAGAGAGAGAGGGAGACACAGAATCGGAAGCAGGCTCCAGGCTCTGAGCCATCAGCCCAGAGCCCGATGCGGGGCTCGAACTCACGGACGCGAGATCGTGACCTGAGCCGAAGTCGGATGCGCAACCGACTGAGCCACCCAGGCGCCCCCTATCATTTTTTTTTAAGTTTATTGATTTTGAGAGAGAGAGCAAGCGGGGGAGGGGCGGAGAGAGAGAGAGAGACAGCATCCCATTCGGGCTCTGTACTGTCAGCACAGAGCCTAACACGGGGCTCCAACTCACAAACCGTGAGATCATGACCTGAGCCAAGCTCAAGAGTTGGATGCTTAACTGACTAAGCCACCCAGGCACCCCTATTATTTTTTAAAGTAGGCTTCATGCCCAGCATGGAGTCCAACATGGGCCCTGAACCCACAACCCTGAGCTGAGATCAAGAATTGGATGCTCAACCCACTAAGCCACCCAGGTACCACTCAATCTATTATTTTAATGAAAAATGCCATGTTTCCATATTTTCCCCTAATAGAAATCACTGCAATAATGCCTCAATATGCACATAAGCAAGTGTTAATACCTCTTTGTAGAGTTTACTTTTACAAAAATGGGTCATGCTATAATTGTTGGGTAATTTGCTTTTCTCACTTAATATATTCTGGACATCTTTTAATGTCTATATATATAGATCTGCTTCATTCTATAAAATAGCTGTGTAGTGTTCCATGGGAGGAACGGGAATTCTATCCCACAGGAGAGAAAAGGGGGGAAATGTACCTTTCCCTCACTCTTTACGCCGGAGGGACAGGATGACTCCCCAAAGGAGTGCCCCAAGGTCAGAGGCAGGATGTGGTGGGTGGGGATGAGGTATACAGAGCTTTAACCATATCCTTGACGCCACATGCATGTACATAATTATCATTACAGCATGCACACTTCAGAGTCTGTTTTTTTCCCCTTGGCTTTATTGCTAAAAACCAGGATTTCTCAATTTGGGCACTAATTGAGAAATTTGGATTAGATAATTCTCTGTTGTGGGGCTGTCCTGTGCATTACAGGATGTTCAGTGACATCCCTGGCCTCTACCCACTAGATACCTAGCACCACCTCCCCACATTGTGACGACCAAAAATGTCTCCGGACTTTGCCTAATGTCCCCCAGGACAAGATCACTCCCAGTTGAAAACCACTGCTATAAACTGATCTAAAGTCCTCTTGGCAGCCTGTAACCTGGTTAGCTGGCTCTTCTCCCTTTGCTTCTCTTACAACTAGTTACCTAGGTTTTTCTAGGAGAGGATATATAGTCCCAACATGCCATTCCCTGAGTGTCCAGGTAGGGTTAATTCCTTTCCTTTTTTTTTTTTTTGTTTATTTATTTATTTTAAGAGAGAGAGCACACCAGGGAAGGGCAGAGAGAGAGAGAAGAGAGAGAGAATCCCAAGCAGACTCCACTCTGTCAGCACAGAGCCTGACTGGGGGCTCAATCTCATGAACCGTGAGATTAGGACCTGAGCCGAAATCAAGAGTTGGATGCTTAACAGACTGAGCCACTCAGGAGCCCTGGGTTAATTTTTCTTACTGGCAGGTTTCCCACCCCCCCACCCCCACCCCACCTGAAGTTTATTTGCTGCTATCCTTAGAAAGAATTTTGAGAAATTTCCAAATGTAATACATGTTTATTGTTGAAAATTGAAAAATATAGAAAAGCACAAGGAAGAGAATTAAAATATTCCCTCTGGACCCTTTCCATAATCACTGATAACATAATTTTGGTGATTATTTTGACAGCCTTCTAGTCTTTTTCTCTCTCTCTTCCTCTGTATAGATTGTAGGTCTGTCTACATACCTATGTGTGTGCATAAATTTTTAAGCAAAACCCCCTGTTAAGAAAATATGATTAACATTGTAACATGACTTCTTGCTTTAAGTACCCGGAGTCCTTTGTAATGTCTCCTTGTTTGTGTATCCAGAGGGCTCTGCCTTACTGCTCAGGTTCTGATCGCACTGATAAAGAGGTCACTTGCCTGTACCATTGTTGAAATACAGCAAATGACCTCTGTTCCCTGTCAAAGTATAACTTAAAGAACATTACAAACATGGCATTCCTACAACCGAGCACACACCCCAGATACATTTAACTTGTTAATGAGGGAATCAGCAGGATGGTAAAAACCAGTCCAAAGGAGAAGTGGAGGAAAAGAGGTTATACAATCCATCAGGAAAAGCGTACTAAAATCAGCATGCTAGGTTAGAGGTAAAAATGACTCATATCCTACAGGGTAATAAAACTGTAACCTTTTAGGTTATCATTTTTGTAGACAAAAATCATTTGTATCTCTACCAAACAAAATTCTACACAACCTTATAGAATCAGGGCCCCAGGCAAAAGGAAAGTTCAAATCAAACAGAGGTTCAAATCAAACAGAGGGATTAGATAACAAAATAATCCTGGGGTGGTCTGTTAGGCAGTGTTCCAGTCTGCAATGAAAGGATGTGCACTTCTCCTTTTGCCTCATTTCCAAGTTTGGGATCTCTTTTCTTTTCTTTTCTTTTCTTTTAAGATTTTATTTTTAAGCAACCTCAACACCCAGCATGGGGCTTGAATTCCCAACCCCGAGATCAAGAGTTGTACGTTCTTCCGACTGAGCCAGCAGGCACCCTGGGATAATTTTTCTTAATATCCCTTCTTTTCTCTGGTTCCCCAGGCAAATTCTATGCAAGATTTCCCTGAGGCAAAGTGGCCATGGTTTCTGCGGTCCCCTGAGCATCCCTCATCTTCCTCCCTTTTAACCTACATTCTAAACAGGTGAGATCAGTCCCCAGGGACCTGGGTATTTCCAATTAGTCACTGTACCTGGCCAGATATAACTCACATACCACACATTTATTTGAAGTGTACAATCCCATGATTTCTGGTATATTCAAGAGTTGTGCAATCAATTTTGGAACATTTTATTCACCCCAAAAAGAAATCCTATAGCCATTAACCGTCACTCCCCATTTCCTACCAGCCCCTAGCAACCAGTGATCTACATTCTATCTCTATGTATTAGTCTTTCCTGGACTACATTTTCTACAAATGGAATCATACAACATGTGGGTCTTTTGTGTCTAGTTTCTTTCATTTAGCCCAATATTTTCAAGGTCCATGCATGCCGTAGCATGCCTCAGTACCTCATGCCTTTTTATTGCTAAATAATATGCCATTGGATAGATACACTACATTTTAATCAGTCGATGAACATACAAGTTGTTTCCATTTTTGTCTATTGTGAAAAATACTGCTGTAAACCTTAGTTATAAGTTTTTGTGAGAACATATGTTTTCATTTTTATTGCGTATATACCCAGGAATGGAATTTCTTAGTCATAGGATAACTTATACCTCACCTTTATAGAAGCCGCCAAGCTGTTCTCCAAAGTGACTTTGTCATTTTACATTCCTACCCTCAGCGTAGGAGGGTTCCAGTTTCTCCACGTCCCTGTCAACACTTGTTATTATCTGCCTTTTTGATTATAGCCGTCCTAGTAGGTGTGAAGCAGTATCATTGTGCTTTTGTGGTCTTGCTTTTTTTTTTTTAATTTTATTTATGTAATTTGAGAAAGAGAGAGAAAGGAAGACAGAGAACCCCAAGCAGCCTCTGTGCAGAGCTGGACGCTGGGCTGGATCCTACAAACTATGAGATCATGACCTGAGCAGAAATCAAGAGTCAGACACTTAACTGAACCACCCAGGTGCCCCTGTGGTCTTGCTTTTTAAACTAGTCTTGCACAGAAAACAAATTCGCACACAATCAAGGAACCAAGCACAGTGGCCTCAAGGTTCTAAGCCTCTACTAGTGGGATGAGTCTGATGGATGAGTAAAGACTGTCCCGCTGAACCATCCTATGGAGCTAGCTCCCAAAGGGGCAGGACGTCTATACCAAACCCTACCCACCCAGGAGAGAGCATCTAGAATGCATGATCTTCTGCCCAAACATGGGTCGCAGTATCCTTCTGGTAAAAGGGAGGCGGTAGATGCCCAGGATTGTTGTGTGAGGTGAAAGAAAGGAAAAATGCAGGCTAGGCCTGGGCCAGGCCCCTTCAACAATATCCCCAACTCTGCAAGGGGTCATTTGTGTGCTGGTGGGAATCAAATGACCTCCTTCACTACTGTCAGTCACACTATCAGGGTTACTGGCACATCCCCAAACTAAGTAAATATGTTGCCGCCTTTTGAAAATGTGAATACCTCCGGGAGGGGTAGGCATCTTGCAAGAAGTCAGTAGCTGGTTGTGAATTAGCTTATCAGATGCCGCCTCACACCCTGATGAGACAGGGCTTGGAGGAAGTGGGAGTTTTGACTCCCCAGACAGGGGAGGGGAGGAGTGGGAGGGAGCTGTGGTGGAAAATGGGTGACTCTGCAAGAGAAGTGACATTCCAGGCGGTGTGTGGGGGGGCGGTGCAGAATTGGATAGATGGGGGGGAAGGAGCCTGCTGGGAAAAGAGTTCACCTTCATTCATCAATGATAAACAAAGACTGTGATTAGTTCATTGCATGCCACACGTGCTAAGTGCATTGCACACAGTTTTTGCTTTATTCATTTAATGAGCACTCACAGAGCCCCATGTACTGTCACCCATCTCTCACAGGCCACATCTCACAGATCCTGTTGGCTCCCCCTAGAAAATGATTCCCCAATCTGACCATTTCTCACCACCTTCCCGGCCACCCACCTCCTGTGTTGTACTGCAAATCTCCCGTGGGTCTCCCTGCTTCCGCGTTTGCAGTCAGAGCAATCCTTTACGAGACAACGTCCCTCCTGAATTTGAAATGCTCCAGTGGCTTCCTGTCTTTGTCACTATAAAAACCAAAGTCCTTGCAATGGTGTACAAGATGCTGCCTGAACTGCCTACCCTCTCTTACCTGACTGACGTCACCTGTCAGCCGGCTCAGCCACAGGGATCCGGCTGCTCCTCAGACATCTGCTCAGGGCCACTGCAATGACTTCAGTGTTCTGCCTAGAATACTGTTCTCCCAGAACCTGCCTGGCTTGTGCCCTCATTTCCTTGAGTCTCAGCTTAAATGTCACCTCCTCAACAGACCTTTCTTAGCACTCTCTCCTCCATCTAAAAGAACCCTGCATGTGCCAGATTGCTCACTGTCAGAAAAGAGGGTTACAAATATAGAAAGGGAGAAGGCTAGAATGAATTCTATGGTGATAGATTGGAATCAGAGAGATGGAGTGAACTCATGGTTTTCAATAGATACAGATATATATAGAAATAAATACAGATGGAAATGGGGTGTGTGTGTGTGTGTGTGTGTGTGTGTGTGTGTGTGTGTGAACATACACATATTCTCTAGCTCAGTCCACTGGAGAAGGCCTGGGAGCAACACTCCAATAACAGCAAGCACACCTTATGCCCAGATCTTGACTTGTAAATATTATTATCCATTAAAAGGAATCAGGACCCCTTGGAGAAATGGTTGATTCCAGGCCTGGGGCAGGAAAAGTACATGAAAAGCCTGGAACATTCTTTGTGCCAAAAAAATAAGAAAGTGCTCAAAGGCTAGTGTAACACATCAAAAGGATACAGGAACTAGCTTGAAGGGTTTCCCAGTTGCCAATAAAGGACAGTTTGAATGCTGAAATAACTAATGACAATAATTGATTATAACTCACTGAATAAAATAGGAATCCACGAGTCCCTACCAACAAATAAATACAAAAGTTTGATAAGGACCAGGATAATTACACAGTTTTCAAAATACCTCCCCATAAAGTACATATTTCTTTAAAAAGGTAAAAAGAATCACTTAACGGTGCAGAAATCTGGTAGATGCTACCTTGGTAGTCAAGTGATTGAGGTGGATACTTCAAGTAATAGGACAAACAGAAATTGTCCATCATCTGATACGGTGCAGTGAGAAGTACACAGCATTATTTCTGTGATTATATATGTATTTTTCTGTGATAGAGATTACTTCTGTGATTACACACACACACACACACACACACACACACACATATTTAACGTTTATTTATTTATTTTAAGAGAAGAGAGAGAGAGAGCGAGCACTCACCCTCTCCGTGGTGTCAGCACGAAACCTGACATGGGGCTCGATCTCACAAACCATGAGATCATGACCTGAGCAGAAATCAAGAGTCAGACCCTTAACTGACTGAGCTACCCAGGTGCCCTGGTGTATACATGTATCAAATCACTGTGTCATATACCTGAAACTAAGACTCAGTATATCTAGATTTAAAAGAAACATAACAGCTAAATGGCTCTGTGTTTCTGGAGAGGATGTTTTGGCTCTAAAGGACACTACTGGGGCAAATGGCAAAATTAGAATGGGGTCTATGAATTATGGTGTTGGCAGAATAACACAATTATTGCTCTAATTAGGATGAGTCCCTGCTTGACTCCACAATGGTTTCACCACTGCCACAGATGTCTAGTGTGCTTGCAGCCAAGACCACCTCATCCCAACCATCTCTGCCACTGTCACCTGTATTCCCTCCTCCATGTTCTCAGTGAAGTGATTGGTCCCCACCTTAGGGGTGTGGAGTTTGGATGTTTTTCTTGGGCTTGGATTGTGCTTTCTGGGGCTGGCAGTTCATCCACCAGGACTTCTGTCGTCCTCTGTGCTCTCATGGGTCAATTTGCTGCCACGCTCACACATTCATAGGGACCTGGGCTTCCCAGGTTGTCTTCCAGTCAGACAGGAAGACTTCTGCAAGCACCCAGAAATGATGCATTTCCTAAAACAAAACATAGAGCTTGCAGGTGCAACATCTTTTGGTTTCATTGTTGTTGTTGTTTGGTGTTTTTTTATTCCTCGGTATAGCAGCTAGTATCTATTGGGGGAAATAAAATGCAGGATACCAGAGTGTATGTATATATTTAGCAGATAAGTTCTCAGGCCTGTGACAAATGCATAGGAAAAGAACTGGAAGGAAATACATTAAGTGCCTTTGAGTCTTTTATATTCAGAAAAAAAAAAAAACAACAATGTTTACAGGCTGTTGACTATCCTAGCCCTTCCCCCAACAACTTGTGGGTTAATGAGGGTTTTTCACCAGTTGGGAAGGGTTAGAGAGTAGGGCAGTAGGGTCTTAAATTCTGTTTGTTACCAAGAGTCCACAGGGAATGCTGGATTCTCAAGTCTGGGAGTCTTTAAGGCTCCAGACAGGTGAATAAAATATGTTAATTAGGCCCCCACTGGCTGCACTCAGGCTTAGAATATTTTTTTATATTTTTAAAAAAGTTTATTTATTTTGAGAGAGAGGGCATGCACACAAGTGAGGAAAAGGGGCAGAGGGAGAGAGAGGGAGAGGGAGGGAGAGACAGAGAGCAGTCTCCATGCCCAGCACCTGGCCGATTTGGGGTGCAGTCCCACAAACTGTGAGATCATGACCTGAGCCGAAATCAAGAGTTGGACACTTACCCAAGTAAGCTACCCAGGCACCCTGGGCTCAGAACCTTCTAAACAGATATCCCAAGCTGAGGAAGGATGGGGGCTGGAACATAAGGGGAAAAGCCCAAAATCCGGAGATTCCTTCATATTCTTTGCCTCCAACAATTAGAGCAGCTGGTCCTTCTGGAGAGCAAACTTTCCTACCTTAAAATAACACCACCTGCAAAGTGATAAGCAAATATCTGTGATTTCTAGGGGTGATAGACTCTCAGGTACAGCTCACGTGCTTTGTTATTTTTGTTTTTGAGCGTTTGCTACATCCATAATGGAAGGAAATGCTAAATTTCATTTAGAGGTTTGTGAATAAAGATGTAATTATTTCCATCCAAGTTTATGAACATATTCAGTCCTGAGCCACACCTAGGTCAAGGGTCCTGAGTTTTCACACAGGGAGTCTGATGGCCCAGAAATTACTCCAGCAAAGGACCTGAAGAAAGCCCAAGGAGGAGATGACACAGGCTTAAATCAGGGCAAAGGCTATGGACACCCAGATGGGAGGCTACAAGTAAGCTGCCGTCTAGATGGAAAGCCACCTGGTTTGGTGATGGAGGAGGCATGAAAGATGATGGTGATTCTGGACAATTTGGAAAAGCAGTTAGGAAGAGATGAATGTTTGCAAAGTACAGTGGCCTCACCATGGGTGTTGTACCTGCTACTATAGAGTTTAGCCCATTTCCCTCCAAATGCCTACCGCAACCTTGCAGAGTGGGTGTGGTCCCCAGAGAAGTACCATATACCCTCCAAAATGCCCCCTCCCCCATCACCTGGAACTCCAGGATTAAGGACCCATTGTGCAAGACCTCTTAGTCTGACCTTCCTTAAAATGCAAATCCCTTCTGGAGAGCTGTTATTCACATTTTAGCCCCAAAGAGTTTATCCATCCTTCCCTGAGAGTATTAGGAGAATTGGAGTTCACTGAGCTTCCAGGAATAGGTGGGTATTGAGGGATGGGGGCTAAAAGTGTGCCCCCTTTCCCAGCCAGGCAACGCTGAATAAAAGGGGACCTCATTGACGCACCAGCCAAATATTTCTATCACTTCTAGCCTGGGCAGGCTGTTCCCCAGCCCTTCCTGTCCCCTCACAGGCACTTTCTGGGTGAAGGGCAGAGTGGGTCACACTTTAAGAGTAATTAAGAAAAAAAATCAAAAAGTGATAGCCCTAAGCAAGTGGTATATAAATGTACTCAGGTGAAGTGCAGTCAGTGGGGGCCTAATTAACATATTCTATTCACCTGTCTGGAGCCTTAAAGACTCCCAGCCTTGAGAATCCAGCATTCCCTGTGGACTCCTTGGTTACAAACAGAATTTAAGACCCTACTGCCCTACTCTCTACCCCTTCCCAACTGGTGAAAAACGCCCATTAACCCACAAGTTGTTGAAGGGAAGGGCTAGGATAGTCAACAGCCTGTAAACATTGGGTTTTTTTTTTCTGAATATAAAAGAGGGGCACCTGGGTGGTTCAGTTGGTTAAGCGACCAACTCTTGATTTGCAAAGGTCATGATCTCACAATTGTCAAATCAAGCCCCATGCTGAGCTCTGTGCAGAGCATGGAGCCTACTTAGGATTCTCTCTCCTGCTCTGCCACTCCCTTGACTTGCATGCACAGGCACACTCTGTCTTTCAAAATAAATAAATAAACTTAAAAAAAAAGACTCTAAGGCACTTAATGTATTTCCTTCCAGTTATTTTCCTATGCATTCAGTACGTGCCTATGAACTTACCTGCTAAATACATATACATTCTGGTTTCCTGCTTTGAAACTAAGCAAAACAATACACAAGAATGTGGGTTGTATTATGTGTCCTGACGGCAAAGGGCCTGGCAGGATACATACCACACTGTGGGAATGTGGAAGGAAAAGAAGGGCAACTTTCACTCCTTGCCCCTCGGATCTCTGCGTTTCTTGGGAAATGTTTAGTAACTCTATACTACTGAATGAGTTTCCTACTGCCGCTGCAACAAATCACCACAAATTTAGTGGCATAAAACAACACAGATTTATGCTCTTGTAGTTAAGAGCTCAGAAGCCCAACACGGGTCTCCTTGGACTAAAGTCAAGGTGTTGACAGGGCTAGCTGAATTCCTCCTGGAGGCTCTCGATGAGATTTCGTTTCTTTGGCTTTTCCCAGCATCCAGAGGCTGCCCGCAATCCTTGGCCCGTGGCCCCCTTCCTTCTTTCAGGCAATCACACTATTCTCTGCTTCCATCCCCACATGTACTTCCCAGACTCTCCTACCTCCATCCTCCTCTTATAAGGACCCTTACAACATTAAGCACACCTGGACGTAATCCAGGATAATCTCCTCTCCTGCATTTAGTCACATCTGCAAAGTCTTTTTTCCCAAATAAGGCAACATATTCACATATTTACAGGCTACAGAGATTAGGAAGTAGATATCTTTGGGGAACAAGGTTGGGAAGGTGGTGTTATTCTGTGTACTGCAATTATTTGTGTAACTTAAAAAAATACTTATTAAAAATCTCATATAATAAAAATTTTCTCATCACTAAAAGTTCAGGATAATCATAATTTTTAGTGATGCCTAATGTTGAATTGTAGGGATACGCTACAATTTATTTAACTGTTCCTGTAATTTGGGATATTTAGGTTGTTTTATTTTTCACGATTAAAGGTGATTTTCATGACAAACATCTTTGGGTCTTTTGGGAGGGGGTATATAGAATTAGAAAGGGATTGCAGAAATGGAGTTGGTGGTCAGAAAGGCCTTAGTTCAAATTCAGACTCTGCCTCTATTACCCACGTCTTTGGAGTCTTAGTTTCCTTAACTGCAAAAACAGGATCGTTACAACTCCAGTCTCAGGATTTTTTAACAGTTTTCTTGAGATACATTTCACTTACCATATGATTCACCCATTTAAAGTATAATTTGGGGGCGCCTGGGTGGCTCAGCTGATTAAGTGTCCAACTGTGCTGTCAGCTCAGAGCCTGGAGCCTGCTTCGGATTCTGTGTCTCCCTCTGTCTCTGCCCCCACCCCACTCATGCTCTGTCTCTCTCTTTTTCTCAAAAATAAGTAAGCATTAAAAAAATTTTTTAAAGTATAAATTCAATGGGTTTTAGCCTCAGGGTTTTTGCAGGATTCAGTGATATTGAACACACAAATTGTCACCACTCTTAATAATTCTTTGCTCATAATTTACATTATTTCCTTAAGCTAAGTTCTTAGAATCAGCCATATAAGATAAAAGCCTATATGGGGGCACCTGGGTGGCTCAGTCAGTTAAGCATCCAACTCTTGATTTCAGCTCAGGTCATGATCTCATGGTTTGTGGAATCGAGCCCTGCGTCGGGCACTGAGCATGGAGCCTGCTTGGGATTCTCTCTCTCCCTCTCTCTCTCTGCCCCTCCCGTGCTCAAATTCTCTGTCTCTCAAAATAAATAAACATTAAAAAATAAGCCTATTAATCTCTCAAATGTTTTAGAAATAGACTTTGTGAAGATAGAAGGTGTTCTGAGGTCTTTAAATTTTTGTGGGGTGTGTGTGTGTGTGTGTGTGTGTGTGTGTGTGTGTGTGTGTATAGAATTTGGAAGCATAAGAGTTGGTATGAAATTGTTGGGCTATTTGACCCAAGATGCTCTCTCTCATTCCCCCTTGTGTAACCCTGAATTGTACTCAACCCCAAACCCACACCCACAGGGTAACTAGGAGAAGACGATTCTGGTTCACTGTAACCTAACCCTGCAGAACCATCCACCTGTACCTCTTCATATCCAAGGGAGACTCAATCCAGTGAGGACTGCATTTTACCAACATCAATTGCCAATCTTAATTCACACCAAGGACACTGTATGGTGGGCTGGCAGGAAGTCTCCACCAATGCTATGGGGAGCCCAATCTACCCACCAAAAAATCATAAAAACATACTCTGTGTGGCCGTGGAAGTATAGGCTGCATGTTTCAGGGCTGAGTTAGTGAAGCGTCAGCCAAATCCAGGAGTGTGTTGCACCAGAGCGATGTGTGGGTGAACCCTCAGCATCCTGGCAGGTGTGAGAGCAGGTTACGTGAGATGGGTGTGGGTTAGGTGATGAGGGATGAGAGGAAGGTGCAGGGAGGGTGTGTGGGGTCAGAGGTAGGAGGGGGTGGAGGCAAGGAATGGGGCCCCTGCAGGGGTTGGACCTAATAGTCAGACCAGTGGTTTGGAACCATTTTTGGGTCACAGCCTCCTTTGAGAATCTGGTGGATGCTAAGGAAAGAATACACAAACATACACACATACACACAAACACGCAGTGACCCACACATTTTGCCTAGCATGTCAGGGGTTCCTGGAACCCAGGAAGCTCGTCCAAGGGCTAAGGACTTTTTCCCCATTTATTTATTATTATTTTTAAGTGTGTTTTTTTTTTTTTTTGAGAGAGAGAGAGAGAGAGAGAGAGAGAGAGAGCGCGAGCAGGGGAGAGACAGGAGAGAGAGAGAGAGAGACCCAGAATCCAAAGCAGGCTCCAGGCTCTGAGCTGTCAGCACAGAGCCCGACGCCAGGCTTGAGCTCACCAACTGTGAGATCATGACCTGAGCCAAAGTTGGATGCTTAACCAACTGAGCCATCCCGGTGCCCCTCCAAGGGCTCAGGATTAAAAACCTCTGGCCTAGACTGATTCACAGGGACGTGTCAGGAAAAAAATCAAAATGCTGTGTTAAGAGCTTGAGAACGTTTGTGTCTTCTTGTGTGAAAGACACAAGAGAGGTTTGCAGGTTTTAGACTCAAATTCCAAAGTCCACTTACTCCATAAATGCCTTATGTATCTTCTTCCAGTTTTTGTTTTGAAAATTTTCAAATCCACAGAAAAGTTGCAAGCTCATGTGGTCTTCAACCATATTCTACAACTGTCAACATTTCTGCTTAATTGCTCCCCTCTCCCCATGAATGCTTGTGCTCTTGGGAACCCAGGTTTTTCTGGAGAACCATCTGAGAATAAGTTGCAGATGGTATGACACTTCATCCTTAAACACTTGGCATGTAACTCCTGAGATCAAGAGACTCTCTTGTATAACCACAATATAATCCTCACACTCATAAAATTTAACACTGATGCAGTACCATTATGTAATGTACATCCTATATCCAAATAGCCTCAGAAGTCCCATTCCTTAGGGTCCTTTTTGCTGTATTCTTTCTCCTTCCCTCCTCCCCTTCCCCTGCCTTCCCTCCTTTCCTTCCTACCTTTTTCATTTGGGATCAAACCCAGAATTACATACTTCATTTAGTTATATCTCTCAGGCTCCTGTAATCAAGAACTACTCCAGAGTTTTGTTTTGTATTGTCTTCTCTTGTGACACTCATATTTTTGAAGAGATCCAGGCTTAGCTGTTTCGCAAAATGTTCCCAGTTTGGATTTGTCTGATTGTGTCCTCATAATTAGATTCAAGTCAAGCATTTGGGGCAGATGCCATGTCCCTGCTTGGTGCCTCACATCACAGGGTCAGTCGGTCCCTTATTGATGATGTTAAATTTGACTGGTAGTTAAATCAGTGACCTCCACTTTGTAATTAGTAAGTGATCTGTGGGGTACCGCTGTATCTGCTGAAAGCCTCTAAATGTGGCAAATGCTGGGTGAGCCAGTGGTGACCATAGAGACTTAGCCTTTGCTCTCACGCTGTTTTTACAGTGGAGGAGACAGAATTACAATTACAAAATATGCAGTTTCCTGAAGGATAGGGTGCTAAGATAGAGAAGTATCAACTCTACCATTTAAAGTGAAAGTGAACTCAAAGGGGCACCTGGCTGGCAGGCTCAATCCATAGAGCATGTGACTCTTGATCTAGGGGTTGTGAGTTCAAGCCCCCATTGGGCATAGAACTTACTTTAAAAAAAAAAGAGTACAGATTTAAATTTAAAAATCCATTAAAAAATAAAGATTAAAAAAAAAAACCCTGAACTTAAAGAGCGGTTGGGAAAAATGACAGAGTAGAACTTTGAGCTCATCCTGTCCCACATTTACAACTCGATATAATCCACATCCAAGTAAATAAAGTGAACTTAAAGGTGAGACCGGAGGAGGAGAAAGAAGGCAGACATGGGAAGGTGGGGGTGGAGGAGGTAGAGGCAGCCCCGGCCAAAGAGCGAAAGGAACCAAGACCCGGGTATGTGGTGGTATCAGGGAGGGAAAAGTGATAGGAGAAAGGCTCTAGGTCTGCTAATAATGATACTGAGCACTTAGTAACTGCTACACACTGTTCTAAGGGTTTTATATGGTTTACCTTGTCTAAGTCTGTCCATAGCCCTGTGAAGGCCATTATTGGTTTTATGCTGTAAAATCTGTATACAGCACAGAGAGATTAAGTTATTGGCCCCAGGTCGCCCAGTGTGTAAGAAGCACAGCTGGGATTCAACCTGGATTGGATCCGACTCTACAGTCAAGAAGGAGAAGCAGGGTCTTACCTAGAAAGCAATATAGAAAAGGATTGGAGTCCCAGCAACCTGGGCCCCGTGGGAAGTGCTGTTGATACAGAGTGTGGAAATGGGAAAGCAAGACAAAAGAAAGGCCCAGAAGATCAAAGAGAGAAGTGTGTTAAGGACTAAAAGGCAACATAATAAAATAGGACAAAGTTTGGTTGGCCACCTCACCCTCAATCCATGCCCAGCCCCTGGCCTGTCCCTTCAGGCAGGACTCACTATTCTTCTGCTCTCTGTCCTCCCCAAAACAGGACATTTACATTGTCTCAAAGTATTTCCCCACAAACTGCTTATTAATTATAAAGGGAAAAACAGGAACTTTGCAGCAAGGAACCTGGCCCACTCCAGCCTAACCAAGTGACAGAAGTGAGCATTCAGAGGGTTTTTAGGGAAGACTCTGGAAGGGAATTTGGGAGAAAGTGTCAAAGAAGGGTTTTGTCAGGAAGGCCCTGGTTGAACAGAGAAGGGGAAATCTTGAGGCTGAGGAATACATGGTTGATAGAGCAGGGTCCACTGGAGAAACAGGGGATGTCTCTGGGAGGGAGGGAGAAACGTTGAGGTGGGGGGATGTTCTCCTTGTTAAGAGTGATTTGATGGGGACGGTTTGGTTAACAGGAGGGTCAGAACGGGGCGGATAAACTCTGGATGACTAGAAGGGGGAGAGCTAGGGGTAGGGGGTCTCCAGGACAGTCCTGAAAGGGCACACGAGGGGCAAGGCCCGAAGGCAGCGGTCGGTGGGTGGGGGAGACCTGGCGGCCAGCGCACCACGCCACACCTAGGACTGGCAGCTTTGGGAGCGGGTTCGGGGCGTCGGGCAGGCGGGCAAGGGCGGGGGCGGCGGGCGGGCAGGGGCGGGGCTGGGGGAGGGATCGGCACCGCCCGGCCGGTCCCCCCGCGCTGCAGGGGGCGCTGTGAGGCTGGGCGGCCCCGGGCCGGGCGGCGGCCGCTCCTAGTGAGCGCGGCCCCTTTTCCGGGTTTCCTCCTCCTCCTCCTCCTCCTTCTCCTCCTCCTCCTCCTCCTTCTTCGCCGCCGCCGCCGCCGCTGCCCCTTTCCCGGCCGGCGGCCGCCGCTGCTGGTGCCGCCGCTGCCGCCGCCGCCGCCGCTTCGGGGCCGCGAGCCGAGCGGAGGCCGCCGCGGAGCGCGAGCGCCGCCCGCCCCGCCGCCTCGCCGGCCGCTCCAGGGCCCGGCCGGCTCGGCCGGAGCCCCCCGCGCCCCCAGCCCGCCCGCCCCCGCGGGCCTGGCGTGGCCTCCGGCAGCCGCTCTCTTCCTCCTCCTCCGGCGCCCCGCGGCCCGTCGCCTCCTCCGCCCGCCGCCCCGCGCCCCCCGCCGCGCCGCCGCCGCCCTCTGCGCCCCGCGGCGCCCCCCGGTCCCGCCCGCCATGCCCGGCCCGGCCGCGGGCAGCAGGGCCCGGGTCTACGCCGAGGTGAACAGCCTGAGGAGCCGCGAGTACTGGGACTATGAGGCTCACGTCCCGAGCTGGGGGTAAAGCCGCTGCCGCCGCCCCCCATCCTCGCCCGGCCGCCCCCCCGCCCCCGGCGCAAACCGCACTCGCCCCCCACCCCGCGGTCTGCCTCCCCCGCCGCCCAGCCGCTGGCCAGCGCTTTCTCGGGGCCTGGGGTGGTAGACAGACCCCCACCCCCACCCCCCCGCCGCACATATCCCCGGATCCCTCTCCCCCCTTCTCCCCCCCTTGCGCACCCCACTCTCCCCCTTACCCCAAGAAATGCTTTCTTACTGAGAAGTGTAGGGTCCAGGGACCGGAGCCTGGTGGTAATGAGGGAACAGCCCTTCCTCCTTACACTTTTGGGTTTCTATTTGGGGTGGGCAGTCAGCAGCTGTCCTCTGGAGCTATTAAAATTCTCTGCCTTTTTCGTTTTTTGAAATGAGGCTGGGTGGGAGGAAACCTTTTAAAGACATCCACATTCTCAAAGCAGGCGCTGGCTACCTTTGGGATGTGAAGTATAATGCAGTTGCTGTGGAGCCCCAGGCAGACGGGCACCCTCTGAGCCTCCAGGATAGATCCTTTGCTCACCCTTCTAGATTGGCCCAGAGCCGTGCCTTCCTACCTTGGCTCCCCAAGTTGTGACGGACCAATTAGGTTAGGAGCTGTGCGCAGTGAGAGGAGCCAAGTTTATGTTGTGGCTTTCATTTAGGGAATGAGTTGTGTCCTGATGTATGGATGCTTCCAATGCTTGATTAATGGAAACGGCTGGATGGGGGTGTAGAGTGGGCATAGGCTTGGTTAATCCCAAGTCTTGGCATTTATGTGTCACTCTTGCCTTTCACAGTAATCAAGATGATTACCAACTGGTTCGAAAACTTGGTCGGGGAAAGTATAGTGAAGTATTTGAGGCCATTAACATCACCAACAATGAGAGAGTGGTTGTAAAAATTCTCAAGGTGAGTGTCTTTTGAGTGACATTAAAATTTTTCCTCACTGGTTAGGATATAAACTCCCCCACATTCTAGAATGAGCAGTGCAAACTCTGGTTTTACATCTGTTCTGTCTGATGTCCCTTCCCTACTCACTCTCCCACCCATTTTCCTGTGAACTTTTGAAGAAAGTATGTGGACCTGTTTCAAACCCAAGGATGATAGTTCAGGAACATCTTTGTTCCAAAATGTCATTTTGGGCTCCCAAAGTGAGAATTCCAAAGGGGTTCCACTTGAAATAGGTATTCAGAAGAAAGAAAAGCTTTTTCATAAAGAATCCATTGATCCAAGGGTTCCTTGAGCAGTGAGTTTGTTACCCTTGATGCTCGGATTACTCCACAAAGAAAGTTGGGAAAAATTAGAGCAGCTCCAAAGATGAGTTTGAAGCTGATGTCTTTTGGCAATGCACATTTGTCAGGTGGGGTGGATACAGTGAGTCAGTAGTGCCTGGAAGGTTCATTGTTGCTTATCAAATAGTAAAGGTGAAATTGAGAGCAGTAAAAGAGTACATGCTAAAATTATAGTTGGAACAAAACAATCTTAGTGTCTGGTTTAGTAGCCTAAGTTGGATAAAGACCTTTTGTCGTCTCTTGGGTGAAGACATGATTTTAATGAGCATGAGGAGTGGCTAAATTCTTTTTCAGATAACTGGTTAGATAGTTTTAATAATGTTTTATAGAGTGTACTAAAAAAGCCTTAGATTCTGTAGAGGGTCCTCATCATTGCCAGATCATTTAATGTGTTGCACGTCATTTAGCAAAATACTGAAAAGACTAAAAAGAATGATTAATACAAGCACTTTTGCATATACAAGATTTCCAATGTGGCCATTTTGCAGCTGTGAATAAGGACATGGGATTGAAAAGCTGTTTTTGTGTCTTAAGGCCAGAGTTAGGGCAGCTGTGTCCCTGTTTAGCATGAGGGGTCAGGTTTACATGGTCTGAAAATCCCTTTTCAGGAAAGTGATCAGCTCTGTTTCTCAGTACCATCTGAGCCTAATGATGAAGAGGCAGAGTTGTAGTAGAGAGAAATAGGGAACGTTATCTGTGCCATCAGAAACGCTATGGGTGAGAAGTGAGGAATTGATACTGAAGATGTGGAGTTTGACTCCCCTCTTCCCCAAATATGAATTGGACCTGAAAAGCCACGTGGTCTTTCTTATTATTTTTTTTTCCTTTCTTTACAAACATAAATGTTTAAAGAAATGTTCCCTTCAAAGAAGTTGCCTGGGGAGGCCATACACTTTTTTCCTCTATGCATAAGCATAAATGTTTTTAATATAAGCTGCTTAAAGTCTTTCCGGGAAGTAAGCAAGGAATTAGGAATATTCCTCTGCTGTGCCTTTGGAAGAATGAACTGACTCCAGAACAATTTCAGAAAAATAATAACTTTTGTGCGATAGTATTTTTAGAATAAGTGTGTAACTTCCTGTGGTGTCTTTTTCGAAGGAATGGCCTTTAGGTAAATATAAAAGTGGCAGTGCGTTCATGCGAGAGAGAATCACATTACTCTTGAGTCGTCCTTCTACAGAACTTCATAGCATCGGTTGCTGGAGAGTTTTTCCTCTAAAGATTCACAGGATATGTTTAGGGAACCCAATATGTAAGGTGAAGGTTATTTTTACAGACAAGAAAACTTGCCTGCTACCACGATGTTGAAATGACCCTTAGCCAGAACTCTTTCCTATTTTTCTCCTCATTTTAGTGTTGGTTGGTAAGATCTTAATGTTGAGCACAGAATAAGTTCCAGTGTTTGGGAATAAGATTTGGGAGGCTCCTTTGATGCTCTAGCTAATGAAGTATTTCTTGTATCTTTTCCATACAAGTTCTTTTCAGGGTGCAGCCTGAACTACCTCTTTCCCACTGGTGCCTGCGACACCCAGTTCTTTCTTTTTTTTCAAAGCCCTGTGGCATTTCTATCCAGATTTTGTTCTATCTGAAGGATGGGGTAAGAAACTACTAATTGTACTGTGGTTTTCTTGTTTTCACAGGCTGAATTAAAGTAGATTAAAAGTATTGTGTTTTAAAAAGAACAAGGTCTTTATCCAAAGTGGTGCACCCCTATTCAGATAAGTTATGACTGATAATCTGCTGTTACGGTGTTTGGTCATCGGAAATTAGGTTCTGGACAGAGTGCCAACTGCTCATAATTTGGAGGAATCTAGAAAAAAACTTGCGCTTCGTGAAAGGCCTACTCTATTTCAGCTGCAGGAAGGAACTTATAAGTGTACACGCAGTGACTGAGATACAGGGTACTTTCCCTGAGGACGGGGCTGTCTTCCTTTTTGGTTGATAACATTTTCCTTCAGTTCTGTCCAACATACGAGAATGGTCAGATGAACGACCACAGAGGAATTCTACCGTTTAATTTGCATTGGTAGATTCTTTCGTAGTTTTTGATCAAAACATATTGGAGCTCTTTAGAGGTTTTAGGAATTTAGAAGTTGGTGATCAAAATTTTACTGTCTATCTTGAAGTGAAATTCTGAGGTTGAAATCTTAAAACGCTCCAATCAACAGGCGGGTTAAATCTTTTTTGACAGAAATTGTTTTGAGGGGAAGGGAGGAGGGTGGATGGGAAGAGTTGACATAGAAGGGTAAGAAAGCCACTTCAGTGCTGACAGTTTCATCTTCTGATTCTGAGAAACCCATTTCTCAGTTCATTTGTAGGACCTCTTAGGAAGGTATACACAGAAATAAAAGCATTTGGTCCTTTTGGACAGCTTGTAGCATTTTGTGAGCACCACCTGTGTATGGATTTCAGCCCTTCTTGGGATCCTTCAAAATAAAACTATTTCGTAAATAGAGGTTAAGAGCAATACCAGTTGTAAACAAACGCGGCGTTTTGAACTCATGCTGTACTCAGTTGGAAATTCTCGTATAAGAGAGTAAGTTGGCAGTTTCTTGATGGTCTTATTTACGAAGAGGGGCAAATCCATTTTTTCCCCAGAGGTTAATCCTCAAGATTAAAACGATGGTAACGCAAATTTATCTTTGAAGTGTTCTTAGCGTGTTTGTAGATGTTGTGAAACTTGTGTGCTGTGAGGAGGTAGTGTTAAAGCAAGGATGGGAGGGCTGTCCCTGACACATCTTGTTGGTTACTTCATAGCGAGCGGGTGACTGTGTGGGTTACATGGAAGTGCTGTCTGCTCCATGCTGGTGCCCGGCTTTCTCTTTTGTTTCTGCTTTCTCTGCTGGTAGGTTTCACCCTCCATGTCCTTTGTTAGGCAAATGTACCAAGACATCATCTTCCTGAAGCAGAACATTGGTATTAGTTTATCTAAGGTTGTTGTGATTTTGAGTCCCACCAATGTCATGGTGTAAAAGTAGTTAAAACAGTATTATTAAAATGGTACTAAACCCCAGAAATAATACACATTTTAAAAATGATGTGAACTAATCTGTACTGTTCCTAACAAGGTTGTAGGGTCAGGGATTGAATTTGCAGTGAAACAGAATCATGAAATGTGGGAGCAGAGAAACCTTAGAACCCAAACCCTTTTGAGAGAGAAACTGAGACCCGGAGAGAGCATGAAGTTTGCTCAGGGTCACAGCGTGGAGCGCTAGGGTCCTCTGTTCCTGTCATGGAGTCTTGTAGATGTGAGGAGCAGTTAGGACAGTGGCTAATTACTTCTTGATGTGTTGAACTGTCCTGGAAGGATGGATGGACACTCACTAAAAGTCAGGTGTGGTTTCTAATGATTTGGGGGAGTTATTCCTCTGGAAGGAAATGCTAGACTTTGATGGGCTGCTGGGTGGAGTGTGGAATAGCCCAGAGAGCTTTGGGACCCGGACAGGGGTTCTCTGGTTTGTAACTGCAGCTGGGTGTTTGATGCATAACTGAAATGTTACTTTGCTCTCTTGGTTGGAAGCCACAATAATCAGTGTTTTTACACGTTTTTAACCCCTACAGTTCCAGGTCTCATCATGACGACTTGCCAGGTTAGGGGGCCACCAGCTTTATCCCTCTAATACATTGGGGTTTATTGGAGGGTGAGCCGTGTGTAAAAAGAATATCTTGTTATAGAGTACCCATTTGCATGTATAGAGCGTGGCTCTGGATAGTTTCTAGAGCCTGATTTTAGGATCTGCCACCTTATGATCAGGGTGGTATAGTGTTAAGTGCTGTGTAAATGAAGGTCAGAAGACTTGGATTCTAGAACCAGCTTCTTCATTTATACCCACTTGACTCTATTTTCTTATCTATAAGATGGATATACCTTTCTTGTATAAATCACAGTGTTCTTGGGAGAATTAAATGAGATATGGATAGGTGGGTAGGTAGACAGCAGTGGTTTAGTGATCTGCAAAGTGCTTCTTTCCTGAAAGTGGCCCTGGGAGTAGACTACCTGCATTCAGATACTCGTTCCCGGCACTCAGATGCTCTGTGACCTTGAGCAGTTATTCAGACTCTGCCTCAGTGTCTTCATGTAAAATTGCACCAGTAGTTCTCATCTCAGGATACTACTAAAAGTGGATTAAATGTGCTTAAAACAGTGCCTGGCACTTAGCAATAAAGTATAGGTCCAATAATATTTCACGTGGGCCGCATGAATGATTTCGAAGGGCAAAATCAAAAGTAGGAAGGACTATACCAGTCTCTTGGTGAGATTCAAAAGGCCTGCTGTATGCCTTGCTTTTTTAAATCAACAAAAACAAAAATCCTGAGAATAAAGAGTCTTGGGGAATCGATAGTGTAATTGGAAAGGTGGGACTTGAAAGATGAAAGGAAGAATTGCTGTGAAGAAACAACGTTGCTCAGATGCTGTTTATATTTGGGTCAATTGCAGTGGATTTGAGAGATGCTCCCAAGGTAGTAAAATAAATGCTGTCATCTGGGCTGCACTTTCTTCCTTACCCTGTCCTGCATCCCTGGCAACCGTTGTTCATTGTGATTGTTTATTGAGGGTGGTGAAATTAATAGCTAAGTTGTGGCTGTGGCACTGGAATAAAAGTAATTCCAGATTTGAAAGTGCTGAGCTATCTTTTCACCTGTCTTGAATTTATTAATTCAGTTGTGCCTAGAAAGAAATTAAAATGGGACTTTGCCTGTTGACATTTGCTGGGATTTTTCGAGGTCCTAATTCTTAGGCCCTTTGTATGTGTTATTTTGCAAATTGAATCACTGTCAGGTGCTAGTAGTTGAAATCATGCTCAGATCTGACTTTTTAAAAATCAGCTTTGCTAAATAGGATAGATTACTGACTTTATTAACTTTTGACTTTCCAAGCGGCTCATCACTATATTTGTCTTTTAAGTTTCTCAAGTTGGTCAATAGAGAGAGAGAAGTATCTTACTCTTGGATCACATTGAACAAGGTTTTCATGAATAGCCGGCACTCTCCACCATATGGTCAGAAATCTTGGGGAAAGTTTCTTCTATCCTCTCTTTCTTTCTCTGTTTTTTCCCTCTTTCCTTCCCTTTCCTTCCTTTCCTGAGCTCATGAACAGAAAAATTTCAAATTGAGTTTTTTTCCTTTTACACATTCTTTATAGGCGTGTGCCAAAATTCATTTATTATTGAAACTTGATTTAATACTTTAATTGCTTTTTCTTTTTTTTTTTTTCTTTTACCTTTTTGCCATTTTTATCTACTAGACTTTAAGTAAAAAAAATTGGTGTGGGGATCAGGAAACAGCTATAATCTGATTCATTTTGAATCTTTGAAACAGATATTCTCTGACTTGGAATAAATGAACCTTAGGTGGGAGACACTTTGTCTAGCAGGATGAAATGATGAGACTGTTATGGACGTGTATGTATTTTCTCCGCTTCATGTAACTGTGGGTGGATGAGTACAAACACTGGGCTGCATGGTCAGAGCGTTCTAATTTCTGTAAAATCCATGATCTATTTTCCATAGGATGCCAACGGTCTTCCTTTATAAATTCTAACTTTGTCTCCCTAATTCTGTTTATAGAATTAAAATGATCACTTTCATTCCCTGGGAGCTTGTTGGTTTTTTTAGCTTCTGGAGCATCTCCCAGGTTCAGAAGAGTAAGCTTGAGGCTAAAGAGAGTTACCTATAGCCTGGTTCCTGTAGAGAATAGATGTCTGCACTTTGGAGGGGAGTGTCCTGAGCTGTCGGTCACTTTCCTTTCTTATAATCTCTTCATCTTTTGTCAGGATTTGAGGACTTTAGGTGCTTTGTGAGTCCATTGTGCCACTTCAGAATTGCCCTGCTGTCCCGTCTCTAGGTGAGGAAGTTGTTGGACAGGTGACAGTTGGGCAGCAAAATATGCTTCAGGGCACCTAGGTGGCTCAGTCAGTTGAGTGTCCAACTCTTGATTTCAGCTCAGGTCATGATCCCAGGGTTGTGGGCCCCTCGTCCGGCTCTGTGCTGAGAGCATGGACCCTGCTTAGGAGTCTCTCTTTCCCTCCCTCTGACCCTCCCCCCCCCAAAATAAAATTAAAATAATTTTTAAAAAATGCTTCACTTGCTCTGTAAGTTACCTTAGGACATAATGAAAAGATCCCTTGGTCTCAGCTGCATTGTCCAGGAAGTGTGCCTGCTTGACCTGTTGCTGAATAATAGAGCAAGGCAAGGCTTTATATGGGGCATTGTCATGAGGCAACTTATTTAATGGGTTCCTCCTGTACGAATTCACTGTTAGGCAGAGAGGAAGGTTTTTGGTGTATCCAGATTTCTGGCTGTGGGGTATTTTTTCCTCTGTTACCAGCCACAGATCTGTAACTGCTTTCCAGGAGTGGGTGACAACTCTAGAATTTTCTTACATTGAATGTAATGGTAGCATTGGCTGAATTTATAAATATAATTGCTAGCTTTTATTTTTCTTTTTAACTTTTTGACAATTCTAGACTTAAAAGTTGCAAGAATTCCCATGTATCTTTCACTCAGATTTCTTAAATGTTAATATTTGCTTTTGCTTTTTTTATATATAAATATATGTGTATACGTATGTGTATACACATGATTATGTGCTTGAGAGTAAATTGCAGTGATGCTTATTTTATTACGCATTTCCTAAAGACAGGGACAATTCTTAAATAACCCACAGTGCTATGATCAAAAAATCAGAAATTCACATTGATACAGTGCTGTTAGCTAACTTACAGCCTCTGTTCTTATTTGCCAGTTGTCCATATCATGTTCTTTATAGTAAAAGAAAATCCCAGGTCATGTGTTACATTCGGTTGTCATATCTTTTAAATCTGGAACAGTTGTTCAGTCTGTTTCATGACGTTGACAGTTTTGAAACTTACTTATTTTGTAGTGTGTCCTTCTCTGGCTATTCTCTGATCAAGTTGTACTTCATGTTTGAGTGCTTTATTTTCCCAAAGTATTGAGCTCCCTAATGAAAAAGGGAATGAATAAGATCCCTTAGTGGAAGTAGGAGAGACACAGTGGCCAGTTCTACTCCACTGGGAACCCTAACAAAGTGGAGCGGACGTGATTGTGGCAGCTGGCTTGGAAGAATACTGCTAGATTCCAGTCTGTCCGTCAAGCACCCTGTTAGAGGTGATGCAGGTGCTCTGTGTTTCATAATCTCCCGCTGTTTTGTTATGTGTTCAAAGCTGTAGCTTAGTGACCAACAAAAGATGACAGTTTCTCTGGCATATGTATTATCTCTCCCCGCCCCCACCACCCCATACACGCAGGCATTTAAAATCTTATTTCATCGCAAACCCATTCGACTCTGCCTTTGCTTTCATAGTAGTGTCTCCATGATAGAATACTCCTTTTCCTTAGTTCCCTTTCACTCATAGCCACATTTGAGAAATGAGAGCGCAGTGGCCAGGAGTGAGGCCTGCAGAGTCACTGTCTAGATCTGAGTCCCGCCCCTACTCTTCCCTGTTAGCTCTGGGACTTTGGACAAATGGCTCAGCCAGGCTGAGTCCACAACATAGGCATTTTGTGACTTATTACTAACTAAAAGCGTGAAAAGAGTAAATCTCCCGTTTATTGAGTACTTACTACGTGCCAGTGTTCTAAGTACTTTATAAAACATAATTGGTTGTGATGTGTCAGTTTTTCCAGAACTACTTTCATTCTTCAAATTCTTTAAGACAAGAAATAACACATGTAAGGCTAGTGTTTCTAATTGAGATCTTTAATTTTTCTGTCCAGCAGATGGAAAGGTTAGCAGGTAGAAGTTTCCAATCAGTACCATATCAGAGATCAGTGTTCTTTGCTGATCCGTTTTTTTTTTTTTTTAGGAATGGGATCTGTTGAGTAGTTTTACTGGCTTTGTGCTGATTTCAGATTTTAGGTGTTGAGGAAATGGGAGTGGCAACAGGAAATGGGAGCCAGCAGCTGGGAAACAAGCTTGTAACTTGATGTCAGTGACCTGGTCTTCACTCGTGGAAGACAGAATTCCACGGAACTCATTGGTAGAGCAGGTGTCTCCCCATTTTGTTTCAGTTTTTCCATTTGTGAGCGCATGATATACAGCTGTTCAGAACTATAATGTGTTCCATTTGGCAGTTATCTAGAAAGCATTTTATTTTTAAAGTATGACATGGGTGTTCAAAATTTGTAAGTGCCCTAAATGTAGCTGCTTAAAGATCTGACACATATGCCATATGAGTCTGTATTTAACTTAGTCTTAAATGTTCTTAAGGGCAGGCCCCATTTTATCTTGATATTTATTTCTTTTCTAATTTAGACACACTCGTTTACATAACACCATGGTGTGCAAGATAGTGCAGCATCCACTTGATTAGCTGACATTGCTTTAAAATTTTATTTATTAACTTCAAAAGGAATCTCACTTCCGATTACTCTTGTGTATTTAAGCCAGTGAAGAAAAAGAAGATAAAACGAGAGGTTAAGATTCTGGAGAATCTTCGTGGTGGAACAAATATCATTAAGCTGATTGACACTGTGAAGGACCCTGTGGTAGGTGCCTGATGGTGGGGGGAGAAGGAGAAAGTTTGTGTGTGTGTGTGTGTGTGTGTGTGTGTGTGTGTGTGTGTGTGTGTGTGTCTCACACAGAACATCAAAATCATGAGAAACGTCATTACATAGTGGGAATGATCATGTTTTTCTTTACTACTGAATAATTTTGAAAACGAGAAAAAATCATGATGGTCCAGTGATAAAGTAGCCACCACCACTTTTAGGGAACCTAAAAGTGTGTATAGAAAAATCCCTGGCCCAGGTTTATAACCTCCTCCTGATTCAGCCCACAGATGTTCGCTGAATGTCTTCTTTAAGTGCCTACTTTTCTTCCGATTTTGAAAGCTTATTACCACCAATTAACATTGTTGTACTTCACAATGACAGCGTGACATTTGAAAATCTGGGTTTGGAGAAGGAAATACCGAATGTCTCCATGCGGACACCTGGCCCGGAGAGTTGGACAGATCACAGCCCCGCAGCCCCTTTGAGGAAGGCACCTTGCTGCTTCTCATACTAAGCTTTAATTCAGCATCCGCCACTGGGGCTCATATTGTACATGCTGATACAACTAAACTGTTTCTGTTAAATATACTTACTTTGTAGCCATTTTAGATGTACTGGTGTTTAATTTTGTTTTCACTTCTTGAGAAGTAACTTAACCCTAAGTGTTTATGATTAGCTAGAGTTTTTATGTTCCACTTCCCGCCCCATTTCTGTTCTTCACCTGTTCTGCCTCACCTGTTTTCCTGTCCTCCCAGGATAGCCTTCTGTTTGAGAGGTAGGTCTTTGCTTCTGTCTGATGAAGACCTAAAGAAACAATGTGCTGGGGCGCCTGGGTGGCTCAGTTGGTTAAGCAGCTGCCTTCAGCTCAGGTCGGGTCATGGTCTCATAGTTCGTGAGTTCAAGCCCCATGTCAGGCGCTCTGCTGTCTGCGCAGAGCCTGCCTCAGATCCTGTGCCCCTCCCCTGCTCTCTCGCTCTCTGTCTCAAAAATAAATAAATAAGTAAACTTGAAAGAGAGAAAGAAAGAAAGAAAGAAAGAAAGAAAGAAAGAAAGAAAGAAAGAAAGAAAGAAAGAAAGAAAGAAAGAAATGATGTGCTAACGTGCATTGAGTGCTTGCTGTGTGCAGACACCATTCTGTACAAAGCCATTCAGTCCTCACATGTTGAAGCACATGCCATCACGGGCCACAGTGTTACTTGCACAGATAAGAAAACCAAAGGCTACAGGGGTTCAGTGATTTGCTCAAGATTCCCCAGTGTTATTAAACTGAAGAATAAGGAAAATTTTTCTTCTTGGACCCTCAAAAGACTGAGAAGAATGGTTGTCTGCTAGAATCTAATTGGCATTAAAAGTATATCCCAGGGGTGCCTGGGTGGCTCAATCGGTTGAGTGTCTGCCTTTGGCTCAGGTCATGATCTCACGGCTCATGGGTTTGAGCCCCGCGTCGAGCTCTGTGCTGACAGCTCAGAGCCTGGAGCCTGCTTCAGATTCTGTGTCTTCCTCTCTCTCTGACCCTCCCCCACTTGTGCTCTGTCTCTCTCTATCAAAAATAAATTTAAAAAAAAGTATATCCCAGCCTGATCAGCTCAGATTGATTTTATAATGACTCACTCTGAAATCCATAATCTTTGAAAACGGCCTGCAGTGTGAGCCAGTATGTATTACTGTTACACCAGGAGCATCTTCATTTTGCTTCTTTTTTTTTTTTTTTTTTTTAAGTTAGTGATATTTATCTTACTGTTTTTGTAATTTGTTGTCTGAGGCATGTGTGTGTTTTATATAATATGTAACACAAATCAAGGTGGATGAAAATTGACAGGGAGCCCTCCTCCCCAGACCTGTAGGGAAATGGACTTGCTCCCAGGCAGTAAAGAGATCTGGTGGTCTTGATGAAACCCTGTCATCCTTGGGCTATTGAGGAAACCTTTGCCTACGGCTGCCGGGGCTGCTTGTTCTGACAAAGACTTGTGTGCATGTACTGTGGCCTGTCTCCTAGGTAACTTCCACCTGCTTCCTTGAGCAAAACTTCCTGGCCATAGAGATTTCCAAGGTGACTTTCTTCCTGTAACCCTTTAAGCCTCTGCTTTTCTCCCAGTTTGAAAGCTTATTGCTGCTAGTTAGCATTATTTTACCGTAAGTAAACCTGACGTTTGAGAAATCTATTTACACAAGGAAATATTGGATATTATGTACTCATTGCATTAACGATTATAGTGCTTTAGAAATACTTGGTTATGCATGAATTTTGGGGGGAACATATCTACTTTGTACAGTCAGACATTCTCCGGTGGTCTCTAGCCAAGGCAGTAATTTCACATTATGGCTTGCTGATAATCATAGATAGTTCCCTTTTGGATCCTGAAAAGGCCTATGATAGATTCCCAAGACATATGATAATTCTGTAAAATGCATCTGGGTTGCTAAACCAAGATGAAAACATGTCACTCCTTTTGTGGTTGGCAGACTGGAACACTGCAGAGTGTAGATCTTCACATGATGTGCCAGGCCCACTGACAGGTTGGTCAGAGGATTAAAAAAAAAAAAAAAAAAGCAACTTACGAAAAATGTCAACCATTTACAAAAGTAGAGTGAATAATATAATGGACCGCCCTGCGCACATCACTCAACTTTAGCAGTGCCTTAGCTTGTGGCCAACTTTGCTTCATCTGCCTGCCACCCACTTTCCCACCACCCACCGTCCCCACTTATTTTGAAGCAAATTCCAGACACACAGTCTCAAGAGGATACTTTCTTAAAAGGCTCTCCCTGATGAGTAAATCCCTCTTTCATTTAAGTGGGATTTGGGGATGGATGGGTATGACAGAAGCAAAATACATTTATTGTTTGAATACTTATAAGGCATTACTATTCTCTCTTGCAGTCAAAGACGCCGGCTTTGGTATTTGAATATATCAATAATACAGATTTTAAGGTGCGTATATGCTTTTTCTTTCTGGCATGGCGGTGAGGGGGGGTGGGGAGGTGGCGATAAATACTGTTGATACTTCAGAACACGAGGGGTTCAGGAAAAGTCATGGTGAGATTGGGAATTAACAAATTGGATTCCTTATAGCAGGAGTACAGGATGCAGAAAGTGGGTGGGGTTCTTGCATTTGGTGAAATTACTCATCACCCTTTGCCTTGCTTACTCTGAGAGTAGCTGCTAGTCTAAGCTAATGCCTCATCTATAATACTCCTGTTTTAGACAACATAGTTTTGGGTAGATACTTGATTTGCATAGGAATCTTCCGTTGCTGATAAGTCATAAACAGATATAGGGCTTACATAAAAAGAAGCAACACATGGGATTCAAGCTGTCAGAGTGTGTGTGTTCATGTACACTGTATACAAAGCAAATGACACAAAAAAGCTAGTTAAGAGACACTGTGCTTTAGAAAAACTTTATCTTGGGTTATTTACATTTCTTGTATTTATAATGCAAATTAATTTAGACTTGAAGTGTAATTCCAAAAGCATGGTTTTAAGCTGGTTTTTCATGAGTTTGTTTTTGTTATTATTCAAACACTGAAGCCTTAACTTCTGCCAAGGTTTTGGGGGCCAAACATTCTGGTCACGGTAGAACATAATATGAAAACCAATATAAAAACAAAATAGTGGCATTGATTTTGAGAGGTGTTTGGAGAACTTTTAGGTGATTTATAATTCACTGTCAGTGAATGAAAGGGTTGTGGTTTTATTGTGATGGAAGTTAGGGGCAAAACCAAATCAGCAGTTGAAAGATGCTGGTATTAGGAGTGAAGCTTGTGGGTGAAAATAAAAGAGCTTTATCTCACATTTAATTTTTCTTAGGTAATCACTCTAAAACAACTTTCAGGGTTAATTTGTGGAAAATAAGTAAAAGTGGCTATTACAACTGATAAAACAATAAGCAAGTTTTATATACAGTGTAGCTTTTCCATATGTAACAAGTTCCCTTGTTAATGTGACTCTTCAATTTTTTTTTTTAATTCTTTAATTTAGAAAGAGCCTCTAATGTGACTCCCTAAGGGTGAAATCAATAGTGAACTCATAAAAATAGGATGTATGGGGCACCTGGGTGGCTCAGTCAGTTAAGCATCCAACTCTTGATCTCAGCTCAGGTCTGGATCTCAGGGTCATGAGTTCAAGCCCCACATTGGGCTCTTACTGGGTGGGAAGACTACTTTTAAAAAAAAAAAAAAAAGGAGGGCTACATTTTCCATTAGCGTAGCAGTGCTTAGCTGCTAAAGTAGTACTCTGCTGATCCACAAAGCCAATCACACTTTTGCCATTGAATGACCCAAGTTTATCAAGGTGTACGTATATGAGTGGGAATGTGTATGCATTTCTTAATGAAACCAAACATTTTCCTAAATACAAAAGTTTGAAAGCTGGTCTTAATGAAACTTCATAGCAAAATGCCTAAGTTAAATGCTTCTGCTTCCTTAATAAGTTTTTACCAGTTGTCTAGCCATACATATAAAAATTTCACTTCATCATTTTGTGTTTCTTGAATTGACGCCTGCTCTGTTGATTTAACAGCAGAAATTTTTAACTCCCTGGAGAAATCTTACTTCGTTTACATCTCAACTCTCAAAGAGATGTTTTAATGGCACACATTCTCTAGGAGCTTCCTTTAAAGAGATCGTGGAAGATTAATGTTATTTGAGGCTTGCATATCTGAAAACATTTCTGTTTTATGTTTCCAATTAATGTGCTTGCCATGGCATAGAATTCTGGGTTGTAATTAATAATTTTCTCAGTTTTGAAGAGCTTTTTCCCTTATCAGCCCTGAAGCCATTCTGGTTTCACCTTATGTGATCTGGTTTTGGTTTTGGTTTTTCCTTTGGAAAGCTTTTAGGGTTTTCTCTTCAGCCGCAGTCTGTGAAATTTCACAAAGATGTTCCTTCGAATGGGTCACTTTTATCTTTTGTTCTGTGCACTTGCTGGGCTTTTTCAATCTAGAAACTCACGTCCTTTCATTTTAGAACAATATTTTTAACATTCTTTGATTTTCTTCTCTTCTTTGTTCTCACTTTCTAGAGCTCATTCGAACGTTAGACTTTATTTCTTAGCTCTGTTCTATTCTCTGAACTTTTAAAAGTAGTATCCTGTTCTTTTATGTAATATCTTCTATTTTCTCACTGAGAATATGTGGGCTTTCTCCCCCCCCCCCCCCCCCCCGCATGATGTTTTCTTCTTCATACTCTTTCTCAGTTTTTCTTTCAGATTCCTTTTTTTGTGCATTCTTGTTTTTTGTCTGTTATAGTTGTCTGAAATGGCACGGACTTTGTCTACTCCTGTTTTAGAGGACTGAAATTGCTGATGACGGCTTGTCAACTCCTGTCTTGAGGTGGCGAACCTGGCCACGGGCATCTCAGCCTCCAATGGAGGAGAGCTCTGGGAAAGTTCTGTAGACTTTCACGTAATTCCCTCATTTTTGGTGTGGTGTTTTAAACTTGTTTTCCTGTTTTCAGCTGAATCTGTTTACTCTCTTTCCTTGGTACCTGGGGTCACTGATTCCTGAGCCTTTCTGTAATTGCTTTCATGTGAGATGGTTTGTTTCCGGATCCCCTCCACTTTGGGCAGAAGTTCAGCTTCTTTGGTCTGCTGAGTCAGTTGGACATTTTTTTTCTAGCTTCGAAATGTTGTCATCTCTTCCATTCTCTTAGTTGTGAGTGAATCCCCCCTCCCCCACCAAAAGCCCCATTCCTTTTACTGTTAATTTAGAGGAGCTTCAGGAAGAAGTATAGGGAGGATGTATTTGGTCTGCCGTGTTAAACTGGAGGTCCAGTGAATGTTCAAGCCCTGCCGTTTTAGTCTACTTAGAAGATCACCAAGCAGCAGGTAGCAGAGGTGTATTTCGGAAGAACAGATCATGATGAGACAGTCATTGTCTTTTCCGGGTGGTAGGACAGACCACAGATAGAGAAATCAGTTAGTTTAATGTCCTTTTTATTTTGTCATTGTATCTGTCTTAATTATAAAAGCTTGTTTTTATTTTTTTCATTTTACTGTTAAGTGTATTAATAACTGGACTTAAGGTATCACCCAGGGGAGTTGGTCCCTGGTTTAGCATCCCAGGTGAATCAACAGGGATACAACCTGCAGCCTGTTCTTTTCAGTATTTTTTGTTAACACAATTGATAATAAACTTTTATCTATAATTTCCTTTTATTGCAAACTCTGATTTTGGCTTCAGGATTATATTGGCTTCATAAAATAAGTTGGGTAGTGTTTCCTTTCTAGTCTCTGAAAGTTTATATGAAATAAGGGTTATCTAAGTAGAGGTCTTTTTGGGAGGGAAGGGAAGACTTTGAACTACACTTTTCTTTTTTACTTATTTATTTTTAAAGTTTATTTATTTTAAGAGCACAAGTTGGGGAGGGACAGAGAGAGAGAAGAGTTGGACTCTCAAATGACTGAGCTACCCAGGCACCCCAATAATATTTATTATGAAAGTTGACCACTTTCAATTTTATTTACATAAAGTTAATAGAATTTTCCTAGGGCTTAAAGACTGTAATGTGTTTGTAATTATGTTTTCCTTTACATTTTTGACATTATTTTTGCTTTTTCTCTTTTTTTTAAAAAAGTATCAGTGTTGCTACAGAGGTCTTATTAATATTTTCATGGAACTGGCTTTTGGTTTTGCGCAAATGTTTTTGTTTTTTCTGTTTCATTGTTTCTGCTCCTATCTCAGTTCTTTCTTTCTTCTTCCCTTCTTTGTTGCTTTTCTTTCTTGGGTTTTTACGGTTTTCCCCCTAACTTCTTGAGTTGAAGTCCGCTCATTTCATTTGTTTCTCTCTTGATTTGTGGTGACTGGGCTTTACGTGTGTGCCGCCCCAGGCACCACCTTAGCGGCTGCATGCCGTGATCATGGAGCTCATTTCCATGTAGTTTTCAGATTAGAAGTACAAAGTACTTGTGGATTTGGGTTTTTCTCCCCAAACTTTGTACTTGGAAAAATTTTAAACCTACTAAAAATCGGAAGGAGTGGTCAATTAATACCCTCATGTTATTCCCCTAGATTCACCGGTTGTTAATATTTGCCACATTTGTGGGCGTCTGAGCGCCTGTCAGTTGAGCTTCGGACTCTGATTATGGCTTAGGTCTTGATCCCAGGTTCGTGGGATCGAGCCCAGTGTTCAGCCCTGTGCTGAACATGGAGCCTGCTTAAGATTCTCTCTCTTTCTCCCTCTGCCTCTTTCCACTGCTGGAGTGCTCCTTTCTCTAAACAAACAAAAACCACCTGGGGGGGGGGGGGGTGGAAAACACTTAAAAAAACTAAAAATATTTGCCACATTTGATGTTTTCTTCTCCTCCCCCCCCCCCCCCCCGGCCCTTTATCTCTTTTTACTGAAATCCTCTTAAAGTAAATTGCAGGCATCATGATACTTCACTTCTAGATATGCTAGCACTGGAACTAGGCAGGACCTTTTTCCTACATGACAGTACTATTAGTACAGTTAAGAAATTTAATATCTATGCAATAATGCCACCTAACACACAGTACAGAGTCCCTATTGAGAAGTTTCCCAGTAATTAATTATCCTAAGAATGTCCTTCATAGCTGTATGTTTGTGAATAATATGATGGAGGAACCACTTGTTTTTTTCAAAAAAAATATTCTTTTATTGTTGATTTATAATTTGGCTATCTTTAGGTCCAGAGGAATGTGACCTACATAATGTTGGTTTTTGGAATTTGTTGATGATTGCTTTGTGACTTTAGTACATGGCCATTTTTTTATATCAAGTTTGTTAATTTAGTTCAGATCTTCTATCGTCTTACTCATTTTCCCCTTGATACTTCGTTTTATGAAAGAGCTGGTTTGGTTGATTTCTCCTTGAAATCCTCAGTTATGCTTCATATGTGTCAAAGTGATAATAAAAGATACATAGTGACACTTAAGAAAAAAGAATTTCCAAACAAAGGAATAGGAAAGGCCAGTTTCTAAAAGTGGAATGAACAGTTACAGAACACTCCCAAACTCACCATTTTCTCCAGAAAGTTAAAGTGCCATTTGTGTAAGAAAAAGTTTCTGTTGAGACCTGCTTCTCAGCTTTCTATGCCTTTGGAAGAGTATAAATAAAAACGAATAAAAGGGCACCTGGTGGCTCAGTTGATTAAGCGTCTGATTCTTGATTTCAGCCCAGGTCATGATCTCATGGTTCATGATTTCGAGCCCCACATCAGGCTCTGCACTCAGCACAGAGCCTCCTTGGGAATCTGTCTCTTTCTCTCTCTCTGCCCTTCCCCTATTGGCGCTCTCTCAAAATAGAATAAAAATAAACTTTAAAAAAACGAGTATGCATTTTAAGCAAAATCTATCATTTGGACATTTTAAAGATTGATAAAGCCCCCTGAATAGGCTGCATTTTTTTTTTTTTTTAATTTACATCCAAGTTAATTAGCATTGCAACAATGATTTCAGGGGTAGATTCCTTAATGCCCCTTACCCATTAGGCCATCCCCCCTCCCACAATCCCTCCAGTAACCCTCTGTTTGTTCTCCATATTTAAGAGTCTCTTATGTTTTGGCCCCCTCCCTCTTAAAGTCCTCATATGAGTGAAGTCATATTTGTCTTTCTCTGACTAATTTCGCTTACCATAATACCCTCTAGTTCCATCCACGTAGTTGCAAATGGCAAGATTTCATTCTTTTTGGTTAATAGACTGCATTTGAAAAGGAAGCAGACCCATTTTGCTCTGTAGAGAATTTCTAAGTCACTCCCATAGAAATGGGCCTTCACTAGCTGAGATCTTGAGGCCTTGTTAATGCTGTTAGAGTTTGATACAGAGATCTTCTTTATAAGACATTTTCAGGTCATTAGTCATAACTTTGATTTGCTTAATCAATGATTTGTCCTGCTTCCTTAAATTTCTGAAAATATTAACCTTGGTTTTTATTCTGGATCTTGGGGTTACACATTGATGCCAAAATAGGTGACAACTGCATTAGGCACCTTTCACTTTATATCCCACTCCCCCTGCTTTTTCTTCTCCTTACATGGGGACCCCTGGGATTTCTGGATACAGACCAAGTGAGGTGTGTATGTGAGGGAATCTGCCAGCTGTGTGTGCAGCGTGAGTTTGCTGTGTTGCTGATTCCCACCTGTGACTAGGAACCTTCCTAAAGTGGGTAGTCATCCTAAATGGCAGTCACTGGGGATGGGGAACCTGGTCATGATGCACCTGAGCTGTACCCGCAGTCCAAGGACCTATGGGTATATAGCAAAAATGAGGCCCACGTGGCCATTCCTTTCTGGGCGGTTGTTCTAAACCCAAGGAGATTTGGAGTCTGTTAATCAAATTGACTTTTTTTTTTTTCCATTGTCCTCCTCAGACCTTCACAGGTTAATGAAAAGTCCTAGGAAATTTCCACCTTTAGCCCTTTGGGTAGTCCTCAGATAGCCCTGATTTCTAAAAAAATGCCTGTATTTGAAGCTTTGGAACCAATGTAGGATTGGTGAATAGTCTTCCTCAGCATCTTTGTAATATTCTGAGAAGCATAGGCCTGCTTTGTTTTTGATAAGTCACTTATTTTATAAAAATATAAGCAAAGCTAACTTCCTGCTGACAATTTGCCATTGGACACAGCTGGGTAAGAAGAATGGAGGAAAAGTGTGGCTCATGTGAACTTTCCCTTTATAACTTGTCATAGACTCTTCGGACTTGTATTTCCTGGGAAACCATTTTAATTTTGTTCCACCGGTGAACATCATCGAAGACAAATGTTCATCAACTGCCTTCTGGGTACAAGCTGAGAACCACCATTCATGGGGTGGGGTGTATACAGGGTATGCTATTCCACTGTTCGGTTATCTTAGCACTTAGACTGTGGACCAGGTTGTACAGTGGCTTCTTGCATATTTGCAGGAGGGAGAGCAAAGAAGTTGAGTCACCAAGTTGGTGACTACCACCGGCCCCAGAACCCGTTTTTCCCTACCAATGTATGCACCTGATATGTGCGGGCGCTGGCATGAGACTTGAGGGGTGAGCAGAGGGGAGCAGCCTCTTGGTGCTCACAGCCAGGTTAGAGAACCTTAGGTCACTGCTAGTATCTGAGTAGGGAGCATCAACTCCGGGGACGCTGCTGCTGTCACTGTCCTCTGAACACCCCAGCGGACATTAAGTAGCACGGGTTCAGAGAAGGAAGGGACCACTGTTAGCTTTGTAGAGAGTAGATGGGATGGGCTTACTTATAGGCCAAGGGAGAGGGGCGGGATGTTAGAGATTTGGGAGGAGGTGGGGACACTGGAGAAGGAAGAATGGAGGAAGCAACCAGGTTTATTTGGTCTGAAATGGAGACAGAGCTGTGAAAGTTAGTCAGAGCCAGACTGTGGACCCTACTGAGTCCTAAATTTTAGTCCCAGGTGGTAAAATGTAACATGTAGTTGGGTCTCCTCCTATCCTAAGCTCCTGAGAAATGAGAGTAAATGTCGGCCTGTCATTCAGGACTCTGTAATGTATTAGGCCTAATACATTCATTCATCTAGTGTTTTTTGTATTACGTAAAATTGATATTGGTTGGAGTAGCTAGAAGTACTATGTTGGCGGTCCAAGGACATTTATTATTATTATGCCTTATACCATTTGCACAGATGCTTGGTATAGATATCACGTGATACAAGAGGAATGCCTTCCACAGACAAAAATCCAAATGATAAAATAGCCCATATTTGTTTTCTGGAAATAAAATATTCCAGCCCCCTCTGAGGGTTAGAAAATGCTCGCTTCACTGTCACAGTCTATTTATTGACATGAGGTTCAACTTAGTGCGTCTCTGGGAGGGATCTCCCAGAGGAGAGCTGGGAGAGCTCCTCCCAAGGAGGAGCTGATTTGACACCCAAAGAGATAGTATCTTTAGCCTGTGTCCATCCATACTGGTGCTGGGACGCTGTCTGCAAAGTCTTCCCTGCCATGTGGAGCTGGGGGACAACAGAACGCTTGGGTGTTTAGCTCCTGAGCAGAAGTGGTGGCGTGTTGGTGCCATGTGCCCGGATACTTTCCTTCCCACCCCAGGTTAGTTTCCAGTAGCGGAGCAGCTCCCAGCTCCGCGGGTGTCCCGGTCCGTGTGTCCTCATTCCCTGTGCTGCGCTGAGCCAGCTGCTCCCGGAGACTGATGAAGTCAGATATTCTTGCCAAGCTGGGGGGGAGAATTACTCTCAGTTATTAACAGGGAAAAACAAGTCCTGGTGTTCTTAGATGTTAAATTTGATTCTTGGCAGATTGTTTTTCTTAATCTTTTTGAACAGGGGTTATATTTATGTGGATCTAAAATTATAAAATGGTATGTGATTAAAAGTCTTATTTCCCTGAGCCCCAGCAGTCCATCCCCCACATGCATACATGTGAAACCATGTTTTATTAAGGTCTTCATATCATTCGTATGAATGCAAACAAATAAGGATGTGTAGTTTGGCTTTCCCCTCTTCCACAGACACGTTATATAGGCTGGTCACTGCTCGTTAGAGAGTTTCCCTCCATTGCCTGAGTCTTCCAATAAAGAAACAAAATAAGTTTAATAAAGGTGCACTGATTAGTTTTATAGACAGTGCTGCTTTGGACTGATGGGGAAAGAGCTCTGCTTGGAATTGATTACCAAAAATAATAGTATAGTTTCTGATGAGGTTCTGTGATGACTCTAATGAACCTGGATGTATAAATGCTACTCTGTCTCCTAGAAATTGAAATTTTGAAAAAACTCAGAGTGGGTGTTCCTTTGGATTATTGGTAATGAGAACTCTTTCATGTGTCCTTTTTGCCTGGAGTCATTTTCACTTCCTGTCACTCTTCTTTTTTTTTCCTCCAGCATCTCACTCCCCTGCTCCTCTCCTAAGCCTCTTACCATCTCCAAGGGCTATCGCAGTCACTTTCCTCCTGTTTCTGTGAGCAGATACACTCATGAGATGTGGCCACTTGCCACATGGGCTGATGAAATTCTTCAAGTCCTGCTCTCTCCACTTAGTTCTCTACAGCACACTGTGCTGCTATGCTATGCTTGTAGTAAGAATATGAGGACAGTTGGACAACTTGGACTTCGTTTCCGTAATAATAATTGTGGGTGTTGAAATCCTGGAGCATTAAACAAGTTTTTAAAAGATCCATGTTGGCTTGAATGTTTCCCTTGGAATTCCTTTTTTTTTTCTTCCCCTTAATAAGAGACTGAAGTATCAGACCCTCATCTTTGGTCTTTGTCCCCATTTGTTCCAGATCAGATGGTAAAAATTCCTGGGATTCTTTAGGGACTTAAGTACTAAGTTTATAGAGAATGGTGACCAATGTTTGGGATGACAAGATATGATGAGACTAAATTAACTTTCTGTTTTCTGAAATCTGTTTCAGCAACTATACCAGATCCTGACAGACTTTGATATCCGGTTTTATATGTATGAGCTGCTTAAGGTAAGTGACATTCATAATAAGCAGTGGATTTTTTCAGGTCTATTCGTTAAAAGAGAAGTTTTTGGGGGGACAAAGAGATCTCAGACTCTTTCTTGATACTTAGAGAATTTAGTGAAGTGGGAGTTTTCTTGTTGTTGTTTTTTAACTTACACTGAGATCTCTGTTGCAGGATCTTTACATAGAAACTTTCTCAGTGGAACTGAGAAAGATGGCCAAGTCAAGAGATACTAGGGACATTATACCAGAAATCAGAACCTCCTTCATAGCTTTTATTGGCCCTTGGGTTTTCTTTTTGCTGCTTAATTAATACTATTGGTTTTCACTGTATAACAAATCACCCCAAACTTAATGATTTTTTTTAAAAAATCTGTGGGTTAGCTGGATGAGTCTTTTGGTCTGGGTCACCTTGACTAGAGCACATTGGTCCAGGATGGCCTCGTTTACATATCTGGGATGGCAGCTGGAATACCTCAAGGCTTGTCCTCCAGGGATTTCGTCTAGGCTGCTTCTTCCCATGGTAGTCTCTGTCTTCTTAATAGCATGAGAGGGCAAAGTTTGATGTGTAAGCACTTCTCAGGCTTCTGCTTGTATAAATATCTACTAAATGCCCTGTTGGCCAAAGCAAGTTATGGGCCAGGCCCGGATTCAAAGGGTGGAGAGGTAGACTATTTGATGGGAAGAGCATTGAAGTCACAGTGTGGAGGGAATGCGTACTGGGATGGTAGGCATTTTCGGCCTTCTTTATCTTGCCATCTCTCATAATCCCCTTCCCAACCTACTCTTTGGCCCTGACTAACCTTGACGCGCAAGAAGAGGTGATGGATGGTCCGTCTTTCTAGGAGACTTAGTAATCCCAAGATGGAAATTCTGAAACACTAATGGTTGATGGAGGAATGTTTTTTTGGTTTGCTTGTTTGTTTTAGTTTTTTTAGTCTAGGTAAACACTTAGGTAAAGAATTCTAAAAAGCTTTGTAAAATGGGATAGACGAATGGTTCCTAAGTTGTTTGGGGTCATGGATCACTAGGAAAACATAAAACCTCTCCAAAATGCCTGTATACATATACAGTGTTACCTAAAGTCTTATGGGGGTTGTGGGTCTCAATTCAAGACCTCTGAAAGAGTAGAGATGACTGAGTTACTGGCATTATTGAAGAAAATTGCCAAGGTTGAGTTTTGATGGGATTGCGAACAGTTGCTTGAACAAAATCCCAAATTAAGGCGAAGCTTTAGGAAGTGGGACTTTGAAGAACTGGCTGTGGGAAGTGAATGTGTTTTCTTATAAGCACTTGCACAAACCACTTGTCATTGGTACCAAGGTGGTGGATTTAGGTGGATCACTCTTACAACTGATGGGTCTTTCTTTTATCAGTAAGATCAGAAACATGTGAGGGTAGAGCTGGGTTTATCACACCTTTCTCCATGTCCTCTCCAGACCAGAACGAAGGCCTTGGTAGGAAGAGGTTTGCAGTGTTGTGGTCTTGTGAGCTCTCAGGCTTAGCTCCTTTCCTGGAGACCCTTTCCAGAGAACGCCATGCATTCACCCTATGAGAGCTATAATCCAAATCTGTCACTTGGTTATTTTTTTTAAGTAAGGGGTTAAGATTTTTGTGGTTTTCACTTAGTGCACACCAAAGGTGAAGATTTATAACCCAGCACAGTTGTCCTTAGATCGGGTGAAGACATCCCAGTGGCACAGGTCTTCGCAGGCTGGTCATTCAGGTGGTTCTCTGTGTCTGATGTCCCTAGCAGCTAGGCAGTAAGGGCTTGCTTTCTGTTAATGTGGCACACAACCCCAGATGAAGCTTGAAAAATGCCTTTCATGCTTAATGGTCAGATAATATCAGATTCTAAACTGAAATAACTTCCCCAAGGAATCTAAAAGCATGTCAGTAACTCCACAGGGAGTCTGACCAGTGAAGTTGGCAAAAGAATTCTCTTACTGTACTTGTTCAACTTTTGCTTTCCTCAGATATTTCTCACATCCCAGGTATTATGATCCTAATTAGTTCATTCCTTTGGGTGAAGACCAAGCAAAATAACAGAATCAACACTTGCTAAATTTTCTCTTCGGGTAAAAAAAAAAAAAATGGGGATAGGGTAGGGGAAATATGTAGCTTCTCCCAAAAATGTAGAAGAAACTGAGGCTGAGGGCTATTGAGTCGTTGCTGGGTACACTGTCTGGTCTCCTGATTCGGATCCAGGGAGGTCTGTCCTCAGGAGCCCTGGTTTCAGAAAACATTGCCACAAAGCCACTGTGGAATCTTGCTACAACTGTTTTTGTGAAACAAAACAAAGAAAAAAGTTAAATTGAAGTAGAAGCTCCATAAATGAACAATTCTTAAGTGTGCAGGTTTTTGGATTTCACATAAGTAAAACCTTCACCCAGATATATGTGGTACTATGCTGTCCATTATAGTAGCTGTTGCCCACAGGTAGCTACTTAAATTTTAATTTCAATTTAAAGTTCCTTTGCTTAATCACAGTAGCCACAGTTTGTTTATTCAGTAGCCTCATGTGGCTAGTAGCTGCCATATTGGACAGTGCAGATATTTAGAATATTTCTGTCATTGCAGAAAGTTCTGTTGGACAGGGCTGGTCAAGAATATTATGAGTACACCAAAAGGTCTCATGTGTCCCTTCTCTTCAGGATCCCCTCCTCTACCACCAAGTTTAGTTTTGCCTGTTTTAAACCTACATATAAGAAACATCATACCCTGTGTCTGGGGAAAGCAAGATTTGCTTGTTCCCAGAATACCAATCCTAGGGATCATTTTCGGACTTACGCACTCTCTCCTATGTAAAAATGCCTAGTCCAGTTCTCAACCAAGTCAATTTGGCGATATGTGGAACCACTTTTGGTTGTCACAGTTTGGAGGAGTGCTACTGGCATCTGGTCGGAAGAGGCCAGGGAGCCTCGTAAACATCCTGCCCTGCACAAGACTGCTCCCCACAACCGGGAATTCCCCGGTCCAACACGTCAGTGGTGCTGAGGTTGAGAAACCCTAATTTTGTCCCTAGGAAAACTCTGCCAAGAGCACTCAGTGCCGAGCACATAGTAGGTACCACAAGATGATGGATGGCTGCAAGTATTGTTACCCAGGGAATAACATTTGAGTGGGCTGCAGTGCTTTTTGAGACCAGCCAAAGTGCCCAATTTGAAATTTATGAAAATAGATACTATGTTAGAAAAGGAGATTTAGAGCAAATTTTTGCATTCTTGAACACCAAAGACAAACTGCCTGAAGAAAAAACGGGCAAAAGATTTGAATCAACATTTGTCCGAAGAAAATAGAGGATGACGAGTAACACCTGAAATGTTCAACTTTGATGACTCATTAAGAAAATACAATTCAGGGGCGCCTGGGTGGCGCAGTCGGTTAAGCGTCCGACTTCAGCCAGGTCACGATCTCGCGGTCCGTGAGTTCGAGCCCCGCGTCAGGCTCTGGGCTGATGGCTCGGAGCCTGGAGCCTGTTTCCGATTCTGTGTCTCCCTCTCTCTCTGCCCCTCCCCCGTTCATGCTCTGTCTCTCTCTGTCCCAAAAATAAATAAAAAACGTTGAAGAAAAAAAAAAAAAGAAAGAAAGAAAATACAATTCAAATCCACAATGAGATCCCACTTCAAACCTGTCAGAATGGTCGTAATTAGATGAACCAATGACCAGCATTGGCGAGGATGTGGAGAAAGAAGCCTTCATACGTTATTGATGGGAATGTAGAATGGAGCAGGCATTTTGGAAGACATTTAGGACATTCTTGAAAAGTCTGATGTAAACTAACATACAGCACAGCACATCCACCCCTAGGAATCTGCATAAAAGAAATGAAAGCCTATGCCCTCTCAAAGACCTGTGCATGAATGTTCATAATAGCTAACAACTGGAAATAGCTCTGATGTCCATCGACTAGTGCGTCCGCACAGTGGAGTACTACTCAGCAAGAAGAAAGTAACGGATGAATCTCAGCAACCTGCTGAGCGAAAGAAGATAGACAAAGTGCTGTATATTGTATTTTTCACTTAATGAACATCCAGAAAAGACAAATCCATAGTAACAGCAGGTTTGTGGTTAAGGCTGAGGTAGGGAGCAAATGGGAAATGAGATTGATCACAGGCAAGCTAAAGGGAAATTCTTGGGAAGATGGTGAAGACTGGATTATGGTGATAGTTGTACAACTCTATAAATGTGCTAAAAAAAAAAAAAAAGTATTGTACAGTTAAAAATCTTACCTGCATATCATTCATCTTTTAGGAAGGAATATCCTCCCTTAGAGTAGAAATATAACGTAGTAATATCCTTCCTTAGAGTAAAAATGTAATGTTTTTTTTTTAATTTTTAAAATGCTTATTATTTATTTTTGAGAGAGAGAATGAGACAGAGCATGAGTGGGGGAGAGCAGACAGAATCCAAAGTAGGCTCCAGGCTCCGAGCAGTCAGCACAGAGCCCAATGCAGGGCTCGAACTCATGAACCATGAGATCATCATCTGAGTCGAAGTCGGACACTTAGCCGACTGAGCCACCCAGGCGCCCCCAGAATATAATTCTTAAAGGCCAACTGGCTCAGGGATTGTTTTTAAATTACTTTTTTAATGTTTATTTTTGAGAGAGAGAGAGAGCGAGCTAGCGAACAAGTGGGGGAGGGGCAGAGAGAGAAGGAGACACAATTTGAAACAGGCTCCAGGCTCTGAGCTGTTAGCACAGAGTCCGACATGGGGCTTAAACCCACAAACCTTAAGATCATGACCTGAGCAGAAGTCAACGCTTAACCGACTGAGCCACCCAGGCACCCCTCGGGGATTATTTTTGAGGGAAAGTACTAATACTAGAATACTTGTTAATCTCAAAAATCCACATGGGGCACTTGTCTAAAACATAAGCCATGTTGAACAATACGTTTAGATACCATTCTTCGTGTTCACAGGGACTCTTGGCGTGGCATTTGAACCCCCTATGAGAAGTGACTCTAGTGGGTTTCCCAGATCTGTTTTTAAACCCATTGAATTAGACTAACAGGCTGATGTATGATTTCTGAGTCTAGGTGGCTGGTAAAATGTTACCAACTACAAGTAGGAGGAGTGTCCAAAGTGTCTCTGTCTCCTTTTTAACATAGCCCCCTTTCCACCAGCTGCCAGCATAGAGGGCAGAGAGCAAGGGATATCTTCTGAGCGTGTTTATTCTCATCTGTTACAGACAGTAAGCTGCACTTTAGGAGATACTCAAGTCAAGCTATCACAAATAAGAATATGCTTGCATTGGGAATTGGTAGACGGTTTGCTTATTTTTCTCTGTGCTTTCTTATCTAATAGGCTCTGGATTACTGCCACAGCAAGGGAATCATGCACAGGGATGTGAAACCTCACAACGTCATGATAGATCATCAACAGAAAAAGGTACCGTTGCAGCCAGGCAGCAACAAGTCTTTCCTTGAAGGCTTACCGCCGACCAAAATGCTGGCCAGTACTGAGGTGGTACTGGAGACCCATGCTGTTTTCTTTGGCGGGCTTCTGTTACTTCTTAGTCTCCAGGGTTGCTTTCTACTTTGCATAAGTATAGTACACAAGGAAAGTCGACAGCTGAACCTAACTATAGTCCCTTGTTTATTTTGGTCATGGTTTTCTGGAGGACCCTGCAAAGAAACTAGAGCTGATGGTTTCTACTTCATTTAATGACCCTCAGACCAATCTGCCTGGCCTCAAAAGTACACTTGGGTCCCTCCTTATTTTGATATTCAGTTCTGGTTGTCCCTGATAGATGAGTAAATGAATCAGTTACTTAGATTAATGAGAAGCTGGAGCAGTGCTTTGATCCTGGACTGGGGTTGTATGTCCCCAACCCTTTCCATTGTGGCTAGAACTTATAATGGAAGCTATTAATGATAGGGGAATGTGTTATACATGGAAGTGCTATGGAGACAGAAAGAAAAGCTTCAGTTTTATTGATCTAAAGAGAATGAGAAGCCCAGGATAATTTAAATTTTCAAAAAGAAAAAGCAAATAGGATTTTGAGTGCTCTGCTCTAGAAATGACCTCTTCCACAGTTGCTGAAAGTGTAATTTTTGCCAGTGCACTTGCTGACATTTTTTGTGTGGCCCACGTAATTGTTAGCCAGTGTGATGGGGCCTGGTTCCAAGGCACAGGAGTCTAGAACTACATGCTTTACATGTTTGATTTCTGTCTTGTTTGTAGCTGCGACTGATAGACTGGGGCCTGGCAGAGTTCTACCACCCTGCTCAGGAGTACAATGTCCGTGTAGCCTCGAGGTACTTCAAGGGCCCTGAGCTCCTCGTGGACTATCAGGTAAAACTGTTAGCCAAGCACCTGTGCATTCAGGGTGTATTGCCTTAGTGCTTCTCCCCGTTTGCTGTTTATTTAGCAGTTTGGATATATTGAAAACCCCACCCAAAGTGATAATTTCAAATTTTTCTCAATGACTTTTTTTTTTTTTTTTTTTGCTTCGAATTGTAAAATATGTGCAAAGGTCACCCTGAAGACTAGAAATTCAGATCTGAAAAATGCGTTTGTAACACCCTTCCCTGACAGGCCAACCTTATTTTCCTCAGATGTATGATTACAGCTTGGACATGTGGAGTTTGGGCTGTATGTTAGCAAGCATGATCTTTCGAAAGGAGCCCTTCTTCCATGGACAGGACAACTACGACCAGGTGAGCAAACACTAACTAGCCCCTCCCTGTGTAGGGGCAGAAGCCGAGAAAATGGAGTACTTTGACAGGGGTGATACCCTTGAGCCACTAAATATCGTTGAGTGTCTGCACATAAGTTTTCCTTCAGGGTAAAGAATTTCATGAAATTTTGTCTGTGGTTACCAGGTCCCCAAACATAACAGATAAAGCGATATTATGCCCAACTTCCAGAGTGAGTCTGTGAAGTCATGCACTCCTTGTCTAAATAAAACTAGATTCTAGTCCTTAGGTGATGCCTCTTGTAATCGTCAGCTTCTAGATTATTGTCATAAGTTGTTACCATTTTAAAGGCAGTTTGGAAATTTGCTTTCTGTGAACATCGTGTCCTTGTGTCTGCCGCTGTCAGCCCCTGGCTCCAGTCTGTATCTGGTGTCTGGAGGTAGAGTGATGTGGAAGTCCCCCTAACTCCTTGGGATAGCACCTCACAGGCTGGCAGTGAGCCCTGTGCTCAGTGATTTGGTCAGTTTGTTTTGTGTTTCAGCTTGTTCGCATTGCCAAGGTTCTGGGTACAGATGAGCTGTATGGCTATCTGAAGAAGTATCACATAGACCTAGATCCGCACTTCAACGATATCCTGGGACAGTAAGTAAGAGAGAGGGAGAGAGAAAGAGGGTTTTACCCCATTTCAAAAGTGGGAGTGTTGGCTGAAATCGCTGGCTAATCCTAGCAGAATTGAAATACACTTCTTTATTCCCGTGTGTATTTTTTTTTAACTTGTTTTTTGAGAGTATTTGGGCAGTGTTTACATGTGTCTTTCGATTATTGTACTTCTCCAAGAGATAGTCTGTCAATCAGTAAAAAATTGAAGACAAAATCCTGTTACAGAAACCAGCTTTCTGGTACAGCATGTGCTTATTTTAGAAAGCTGTGATTCTTCTAGGAGTAAGACTGTTACGGTTTTTCTTGTTCGGTGTAATGGATTTTCCACAAGATAGCAAATTTGAAAGCATATTTTCAGGTACAGTGCAGTAGTGTTGAAAAGTAATTGTGTTGACAATATTCAAACAGTGGTTTATGGAACCTCTATGTTTCTGAGGCTAGCTCTCTAAATATTTCTGCTGAACAACAAAAATAACTCCCATCACCTCTGTGCCTCACCAAAATTGACTAAAAGGCTGAGGCATAAAAAGTGATCTAGAAAGGTGCCACAAACTAAATCAGATGTAGAAGTTAGAGCTAATTTTATTTATCAGTCATAGAGCACAGTTTTTATTTTAGGATGCTGCGAGTGTATCTGTGCGGGGGTGGGACAGGTACCAGCGAGAATGAGGTTTCACAAGCTTGGAATCAGTGCATTATTCTAAGATTTTGTTGGCTTTAGCCCTAATGCGTCAGGATCCTTGTTGAATTTAATCTCAGAATACTATTGCTTCCCTTTTTTCTCAGACATTCACGGAAACGCTGGGAAAACTTTATCCATAGTGAGAACAGACATCTCGTCAGCCCCGAGGCCCTAGATCTTCTGGACAAACTTCTGCGATACGACCATCAGCAGAGACTGACTGCCAAAGAGGCCATGGAGCACCCGTACTTCTGTGAGTCTCCAGGGACTGTTTTCAGGGGCATAACTTACTAAAGGAAAAATACTTCTCTTCATCTTTGAGATCAGTCAAGAGAATTCTAGGTATTTGTATTGAATCGTCCTTAGAATTTGGCCTCATTAGTTCTAGACCGTTGAGACAACTTTGCAGTTGCTCTGCAGAGGGGTTTGCTTGTTCACTGCCTTAGCTCCCTCGAGTCCGGGAGGGACTATTCCCTGTGGCCCTGAGCTTATAGATCACAAGTATCTAAAATTTGTTTTCAAGTGTATATATTTGTATGGAAACCTAACCGAAGGTATTCTTCCCTTCAAAAACCAAGTAGTTAGTTAAAAGTGATAAGGTGACTGTAGTGTATCTTCAAAGAAGGAAATGAGTTAAATAAACAAAAGGAATTTGAGGAAAGGAAAGCAGGTATGGAAGGACTGCACTAAAATCTCACCTGCGTTAAAGAATTTTTAGGTCTCACTTCAAAGTGTGTGTATGTATTCAGTGCATGTGGTTGCTTATTGTCTGCATGCATACAGGCCTCCCCACCCCCACCGATAAAGATGTCTCCAACAAACTTTCCCCTTAATTGTTGGCGACGTGAGATGATTTAGTCCAGGCACAGAGGAGACTGGGGATGAAGGTTACAGGACCCGTCTCTGTTCACTCTCTGAATTGAGAAGAAAACCTTCAGCCTGTCTGTTGCTTGGCCAGTATGCTGTCTTCCCTTCTCCCCTCCTCCCCCTAAGATTAAACAAATCTTACCTGAAGAAAATAAATCTTGAACCTCTTGGCCTGTAAGCATTAGTAGACAGCAAATTGAAAGGTTTTACCCTTTGGTCTTCTAGACCTCAGACAAGTGCAACTCAGATGTCCTCTTTCCAATTTCTGGCACAGGAAGCCGTTTTTACCCTTTGAGTTAAATTGAACTAAGAATTCCAGTGTTTTATAGTAAGTAATTTGTGATTTATTTGCTTTTCTGAATACACATCTTTTGTAAGAAAAAAAAATGTTTCAAATGACTGTTGCTTAAAATTGATAGGCCTTCTAATGGCTCTTTTCATTCTCCCTTTGCTCCAAAGTACTCATTAGCACACATGATTTGAAGAAATTGGGGGTTGGATATGACAGTATTCAAGGAAAAGAACACATAAGAAAATAAGTAGTAATTTTGAACAGTGGGAAGTTAGTGAGTCTGGGCCTCTGTTTTCCATGGGCCTCAGAGATTGAACTTGCCTTCTGAGGGAAGTGTTAGGAGTTGACTCTAAGAGCAAATTCCCCTGATCATTTTTCAATGTCTGATTTTTCTATAACCTTAGATCTGTAATTTGTTTTTATTTTTTAATTTTTAAAAAAGTTTATTAGTGCGGGGAGAGGGAGAGAGAGAATCCTAAGCAGGCTCCACACTGTCAGTGCAGAGCCCAATATGGGGCTCAGACTCACGAAACTGAGCTCATGACCTGAGCCGAAACCAAGAGTCAGACGCTTAACCATCTGAGCCACCCAGGCACCCCTAGTTCTGTGATTTCTGTTGCCCTTCTGACTCTGTCTTCCCTGTCAGTCTGTCTATGTCACCGTGGAAGGGGTTTTGTCATGATGGTGTCTCCCACACCTACCAGCCCTGATTCAGCTGACTTCTGTCCTGTTTCCTTGCAGACCCCGTGGTGAAGGAGCAGTCCCAACCTTGTGCAGACAACGCTGTGCTTTCCAGTGGCCTCACGGCAGCCCGGTGAAGTCTGGAAGGCGACGGGTAATGCGGCATTGATGCTTGCCAATAAAATCAACCAACCAAACACAAATCTTGAAGGAAACTACAATGTGATAAAAAGAAGTTCTAGTCATTCCTTCTAAATGCAAAGAAGAGTAAAGACCTAAATGTCAAAAAGAAAGAAAGAAATTCCCCAGTACTAGTTACTACAGGGAGCCACCATTCTGGCAGTGTGACGATGCACATAGTTCAGGATCTGAGGGAACACTCCCTTTGGAATGCATGGGAGATGAGAGACTCGGAGTTGTTGTGCATTTGCGTTTATTTAACAGGAGACCGCTGTTGAATTAACCTGTTCAGTCAACAAGCTCTGAATATCTGACTTCCTATCTATTCCACTGTGGTCTGGGTTTCCTTTGGTGAGATTCAGGCTCAAGTTTTAGCAAAATGTCAGCAGTCTATACTGACACACCAGCCTCATTTACGAAAAGGAGATATTAAAACAGTGACAGTATTTTTTTTTTAAGCTCTTTTACAAATTCATGTTTTATGTATTTTTTTATGACATGAGCTCTCTAGGAAATGTACCTCATCCCTGCAGTTTTCTTCTAAGTGTATTCATTTGGGAGCAAACTGCAGCCACTCTCACAAGGGTCCCCTTTGCTGTCAGAAGGCATCACTTTAAACCTTGTGACGCTGTGTCCAGGGCCGTCTGTCTCCTCAAAAGTTTGATGCAAAGTGCATAACTTGGAGCTCACTGTAACCTTTGTTGATTTGCCTAACCATAAAACCTTGTTGCTGTTTTTTCTGTGTAGCCTTTTTTTTCCTTTTGCAGCCTTGTAAGGAAAGCCTCACCATTTCCCAGCACATACATCCGTGTGTGTGTGTGTGTGTGTGTGTGTGTGTGTGTGTGTGTGTGTGTGTGTGCGCCTGTTTTAACACACCTCTCTGAAAGAGACTTTTTGGTCACAACCATAGTGAAAGCTGGAAAGTCAGTCTTCAGGCAGGCTGGGGAGGGAGAGAAACATCCTATTAGAATGTATTTAGGAAAGACCTGTTGGGTCAGAAAAATGTATTCTCCCCAACCCCCCTTTTTGCCTCGTTTTATCCTCATGAGAAGCAGTTTCCCTCTGTAATCAGGGTTACCTGCGTTTTTAAGCTCTGAGAGGTACCACGTGAATGTGATGGCAAAGCTGAGTCTTTCTCACTTGCAGGGACAGGTTGTGTGCAGGGCCAGCCCACTCCCAGGGATGAGCAGAGCATCATGCGAGGAGGGGCTTGGTGAGGATTTGGAGCACATAGAGCAAGTGTCAACGCTTGGGACCCATGGCACTAGCCTTCATGTTAGCAAAGGAAGCTAGATTCTGCTTTAAAAAGTAAAAAATGTAGAGCTGATGTCATTTTGGGGACTTGTCACCAGTATGCTTTGCAGGCAGTCCCCCTTCACCCCAGCTGCAGAGCCATGCCACAGCTGTGGGAACTTGACAGCTAGGCCAGAGCTGGAGGTGTCTACCCACATCATACTTTAGGATTTCTTTATTAACTATTTAATAATGCCATACATTTTTATAAGGTTAGATTGATTGTTTGAAAACCTCTGTTTACATTCCATATTCCAATAAAATCATATTGGTATTGGTAGCAGGTCCTATTTCTACATGTAGATTCTGTTTTTGTTGTTTGGTCGGTGGGGATTTGAAATGCAAATAAAACTCTTACTAGAGTTGAGCTCATGGATTACAACTTAAAAGTAAGACCCCAAAGCCAGGAAATGCATTCAGTTAAGGTTCTCATGCCGATACTACCTGTCTGTGTTGCACATTCTGTATATTGACGAGTCCATTTGTTCAGCCTGAAAAGCCAAGACATGAGCTCTCAGCTGGACCTGTATTGGCACATCAGGCAGCAGAAGCCTTCTGATGTGCCCCTCTAGGCAGCACTGTTGGTGATTATCAGGGAGATGTGCCACTGTGTCTTTTTTGCCCCCCTACTTCTCCCCTTTTTGTCACCCATTCTCTCCCCTTCCACTTTTTTTGTTTTTAGTTGTCTGTCTGGACCAGGCAGGGAGAGCATACTGGAGAGTCTTGGTGAAGTAGCAACTCCATTTTTTCTGTTGGGTTCCCCAGAGGCATTGAAAGCATCTGGAGGAGTACAGTCAGGTGATGTGCTCCGGCCTCTCTCCGTTGATGATTTAGTAGATGCAAACACAATAACTTGCCTGTCTTGTGGCTCTGACACAGGAATCGTTCTTCCTTTTCATGTATGCTTTACTTTTCCACCACCTATGCTCTTCACTTCTCTTCATGCCTTAGCATCGCTGAGTTTCAAAAGCCTGCCCCTTTCTGAGTCTGGTCTTGACACTTAGCTGGCTGGCTGGCTGACTGTAGGTGGTTCTTTCCCAAACTGAAGTGAGTCCAGTCCAGACCTTTTCTCTTCTTTCCCATCTCTGTAGCCATTCTGTGTCCCGATGTACCTAGCTCCTTCAAGATTTCAGAATGCTTACCTGGGTTAGGAGATGGTCATGGAGAGTTCAGGGTGTGGGGGGCAGGGAAGGGGAGAGAGGGGGCGAGGAGAGAGAGAGAGAGTGTGTGTGTGAGTCTGTTCTTCTATTTAGACTAAGCCAAGGTAGATTTGCCCACCCACTGTCCTTTTTGATCAGCATGTTATTTCTTAAATTCATCTCAGTAATTTTTATTAGGCATTTTTTTTGCTTTGTTACCTTATAACAGGTTAAAAGTGCCTATGATAAGGACTTAGTTATTTCCTAAAGAAAAGCAAAAAATGTGGGGAACAGGGTAGTGTTACACTATCATCTCAGGTACTGCCTGTGTTCGACAACATAGGCCTGGTATGGTGAGAACAGAAAGTTCCTATGCCAAATACAGATTGGTCTGATTGACCGCAAGTGAGCATAAGCGCGAGGCTTTGCTTCAGCTGACGAGTCCCATGGCGAGAGCAGAACTGATGGAACGCCAAGTGATATTTTCATCTGCAGTTTGCTTGCTGTTCACTCTCCCCTGGATCATATCAGCTGCCTGCTCTTGTCCTGTCCCTGTGGGAGGTGACTGGGTGGGAGAAGCCAAGTGGACAGTGCAGACAAGCATTCTTGGGTCTTCTCACCAATTAGAGCAGTGCCAGTGGTGGCTCTTGGAGGCGCCTAAACACCGGCTGCTGCACCAGGCCTGACAGACGTTCTCTAGCGCATCACTGCTCACAGGGCTCAAAGCTAGTGTGTTCCCTTGCAGAGAAGGAAGGGACTCAGACTGCTTGGATGGAGGAGACAAAAGAGCTTGTAATCCTGAGGGGCTCAGCAAGGAGGTGGTTAAAGGAAAGGGAACCAGTAAGAAAAACAGTCAAGGGATAGGTCTTGAGGAGGGAACATGACTTCTTCAGAGAGTCAGGGGTACCACCTTCATGATGTGGAATGCGCCCTGAGATGGGCACTGCCCCCTGGAGTGGTTCCAGCGCCGCTGAAAGGTGGCGCCCTCAGACAGCTGCTGAGTCCCCGAGAGAGCTGGCGGCCGTGGTCTCGGTCCGCACCTACTCAGGGAAATGACTTAGGTTCTCCCAGGTGCTGCGTTGAGGATGGAAACAAAACTATTTGGGAACACAAGCAGCAATTGGAAGAATTTTTTATATGCATTGAAGTGGTTCTAAGCCCACTTAGCAGTTTCCCTTAATGCCAGTTCAGACTGAGCGATTTGTTTAGAAACCTGTGTTCCTGCATGGGCACTCGCAGGAAAAAGCAAACTTCCCTCCTGCAGATAATAGGGGTAAGCTGGAGTTAAGTTCATTGAAATAGAAACCCTTCTAAAAGCAAAAGCAGGGTGCACGGGAGCACACGAGGAGCCAGAGGTTTTCAGTGAGCTTAATAAGTCTAAGGTGGCATAACATCCTGCTTCTAAAAATTAACCCCAGGGTGGGAATGGGGGAGGGGAGGTGGCAGTGAAACATCTGGCAGAGAAAACCAGTAATAACAAACACTTTTGAGCTCTATGGATGTGTTCATGGAAACGACGACAAGCAGGTGTTGTGGAGGCTGGGGAAAGTGATGTGATGGGTTATACAGCTGATGCCATGAGTACTTTTGTGTAGAGACTCAACAATGTGCTACAAATGTGATACTTAATCCTGAACTGCATGTATTGGGGATTGTTTGAAAAAAAAAAAAAAAACTTTCGTTGAATCAATAAATTAACAGTTTTGCACTTGCTGGCTTTTCTTGCTGTAAATGGCGACTAAGAGGTTGGGACAGAAATCTGGACACCCTGTGGAAAGCTTGGATAAATCTTCAAGAACCGTGGAGCCAACTATTTCCTTCTGTTTGCAGAACAGCAACACTGCCTGGGTTGTGATCCCTTCCAAATGATCACTTCAGACACACTTGGCCACCTCTTTGTATCACTGGATGACTGATGTCTGATTGATGTGCTGCTGCCCTTAGAGGAAAGACAAGTGTCATGTGAAACCTTGTTTTCAAAAATAAAAATGTTGATAACCACCAGATTCCCAAGCGGGAGACAAGCCACTGCTATGAGGCCCTTAAACTTGTATTTCCTGTCTCTTGGGGGAGAGGAGGGGTGCACCTTGAACTGGAAAGATGTGTGTATGGGGGTTGCAGTTCATCACCACCTTCGTGTGGAGCTTTCCTTTATCAAGAGAGGTGGGACTAGAGTGGTGTCATGTGGGGCTTGTGCTGTTTCTTGGTACTTGCTCCAGAATCCCTCTCCTAGGCACCTGCTTCTGGGATTGGCCCATTTTAGTGCACAACTTTAACCTTTGTGGCTGAGTGTTCTGCGTTTATGAAAACCTCTCCCCACTCCCATTCCTTGCATCAAGAGCGGGCACACGCTATTGTGTGTCTGCATTTGGCAGATGGTGGTGTCTTTAATTAGTGTGCTTCTCACTGATGGAACCCTCAGTGGCGCTGGACGCTTGGAAATCAGTTGCTGAAGTGCTTAAAGGCAAATAGTCCTTTCTTTCTTGAACCTCACGCACCATGCGGCCTTTCTCAAGAAAGGCCTTTCTTCCTTTACCCAGAGGAAGTTTTCACGAAGCGATGTTTCTGTGACAGCTTCCCAGGGGCACAGTCCTTTTCTCTCGATGTAGTGCCGATCTGTGAGACGTTGCTTCTAGAATTCCGCTGCTGGCATCTCACCACCCACTTCACTGTGCTGGACATGGAAGGGAAAATGGGGTTTTTAGGCCATGCCTCACAGCTGCTCCCAGGGGAGAGTTAAAAATATTTGAGCTCCCTTTTTGCTCTTTGTTTATTAGTGGACTGGGCACTTTCCTGGTATAAATACAGTCCTCTGATTATTAGTCCCAAGACATCCTCAGTAAACGGGGTCAAGGCTGATGGGGACCCAGCGTTGGACTGTTGAGCCTGTCACTCAGCTTGCTCAGAACAGTCGAGAGGCCTCGGTGCTCCTAAATCTGCACTCTGAACCCAAGAGGCAGGGAGGAGACTCGGGCACACATGCTGTGTCCGGAGCTTTCCCCTCTTCCTCCCAGGAGCCTGCACCTGAAACCGCCTCTGCTAGTGGTGATCACGAGAGGAAGGAAGAGGGTATTACTCGAAACCCGAGACCGTAGAGTTAGTTCTTACCAGGTTTTCCACACAGTGGCGTGGGAAAGTCAAGCTTGCACACTGTTCCCAGCACTCTTCGAGAGAAGGAAACCACAGGCAAGTGGAGGCCTGTCCTCACTCCGGGTCAGATTGATTAATGTCGTCTTTCCCCTCCTCCCATCTCTTTCCCCAGGTCTGTTGCGGTTCCTCCCACTTTTCCATAAGCAGAACAAGAACCAAATCAAACGTCTTAACGTGTGTAGAGCGCGATCACGTTCCGTGAGCAGACACAAAATGGTGGCAGGTTTGGCGAGCACGAACCAGACCAACCGAAGGGCAGCCCGCCACCGTATTTCAAACCTCACTTCTGAATGTAAAAGGTTCACACGCCTTTGGCTTCCTGTTGACTTCCTCCTGACCCAGAAAGCATGGGAAATGTGAAGGGTATGCAAAATGGTTGTTGGTTACTGTTGCTCTCCCGTGCCCCTTGACTCGGCCTGTGGCCACCTGTTTTTCCAGCAGACCACGTTAACTAGCCGACCACAGACTCCACAGTGGGGAACGGGGGCAATATATGGCATGACGGGCAGTTACATATTATAATTTTAAAAGTATATATTATTGAATAAAAGGTTTTAAAAGAAACGTATGGAGAGTTTTCAGTGTGGAAGGGGCCGTTAACCAAGACCCGTGGCCACAGAGGACTGAGTGAAAAAGATGAGCAGGTTCTAGCCAGAGGAAAAGCAGGGGGAGTCCCAGAGGTGAGGAGGGCCGTTTTTAAGGACGCTCTTGACCAGGGATGAGAAGTTGAACAGGTATGGTGAACTAATCCTGGGAATGGGGCAAACCGCAGGTGACTCTAGTAGACTGGGCGAGCCAGGAAAGCCATGTTTTGCCTTGACCCTTCCTTCTAATCCAATGACTAGGCGGTAAAGATCATCTCTAGTGACCTCCAGAAGATGCCTTAGCCCCTTCTTTGCTTTCCTTTTGCTGGTGTCTCCATAGTTCATTCCACTTCCCCATTTTGCCCCTCTTCCCCATGGCCCCTTCTGAAAAAGCATCTTAGCTTGGAGGCTGGTGGAGTCTGCTGTCCTCCAGCAGGCAAGGGCCAGGGGTCTCAGGGCCAGATCCGAGGGCTGCTTCTGGTGGCATTTGGAAGCTCCCGCGAGCTGGGAGGAAAAGTGGCCCACTCCGCTGTGAGAGAGGGTGCAGTGGAAGCACCAGTTGTATTTGTTGAGTGAAAACAAAGGAAACCTGCTTTACAAATGAGCCTTCCCTGGCTCCCTCAGGCCTGCCCTCTGAGGATAGCTGTGCCATGGGGAGGTGAAGGCAGCCATAACCGGTGGCCGGCCAGCTTGGCCTCTGGCTGTGGCCTGCGTCCTCCCACAGCCTGTAGAGAGCAGGAGCAACGGGCAGACCCCGATACCCAGGCGGCTCAGGGGTGCCCACTATTCACACAAGCCACTTGTTCCCACAACATTCCTTCTTCTGTCTTTGCTGCTTGTCCTGCACAGGTGACTGTGGGAACGCAGGTGTGGACACTCACAGTTTCTGAAGCAATTGTGGGGGGAAAGCAAAGAGGCCCCTCAGGGTCACCACGGCGTCACAGTGGCCCCTGGAGCAGCTTCTGTCGTATCCAAGCAGTTCCACAGGTGTGGGAGCCCGAGACAGTGCCTGCCCCCCCCCGGCCCCCGGACACCAGCGAGGAGGGCCCGCAGGCCCACCGCCAGCAGACTTTGTAAGGCCGACAGGACATCGAGTGGATGGACTTGGGACTTTTCCAGCACCATCACTGGCCTGGTCTTCTCAAGCAGGCACTCATGCCGCGGCCCTTTTGACTCCAGGCTCTGCAGATTTCTCTTGGTCTCCCAGGTCTCTGGGACAGCATCTCAATACCTCATTATAACGAGCACGTCCCCAAAGCTCCTGAGGACACGGTGCTTTGTGTGCACATGTTTATCTACAGAGCACGTTACCTCCGTGGTGACCCACTGGCATTTGAGGGCCTTCCCAGACCAGAAGGGGCTCTTCGGAGTAGATACAGTTGATTGACTTGGGAATTCTTAGATGCCATGCAGAACTCAAATGTTAGCTCCCCATTTTTCTTCCCAGGGTGCTCTCTAACTTCCCAGTGGGAAAGTCTTGTTTTCTGGAAACCCCTCGAGCATATCAGATGTTTCTTTTTTGTGGATGATTACTGTTGGGCGGAAGAGAGGTTGTAGAATGAAGGGAAAGGAGGAATTTTTGCTTAGGCTTTTTTGACCTTGAGAGAAGGGGACAAGGGACCTGCTTACCCAAAAACAGTCTATAAAGCTCATCCACAAAGTGCTTGGCAATTCAGAACATCAGTTCACATCTTTCAATGGCCCTGCTTATATTTGGATTGTTTAAAGTAACATTTATTTATTCTGATTACCAAAGTAATATATGCTCATGGTAAGAAATTCTGAAAGCCTTCCCTTACCACATGCCGCGCGCCCACACACACACACACACACACACACACACACACACACACACACACACTCTACTCTTTCCTCCCTTGGAGGTAACCATAGTTAATTTTGGCGTATATCTTGTAATTTACTAACATTTAAAAATCAACGATTTTTATTTTTTCAGAAATGTAATCAAACCACACATTCTCTCTCTCTTTTTTGCAACTTGTGCTTTCGCTTACTTGTGACAGTTTTACTGTTAGCACGTATAGACCTACCTCACCCCTTTTTGTGGCTGCATGGGGTTCCATTGTGTGACGTACCACAGTTGAAGCAATCCCTTCCTGATGAGAGACTTTTACCAGTACTGTTACCAGTATTGGTACAATGAACAAATCTGCACATACATTTTTACACGGTATGTTTGTGAGATAAGATCCTAAAAAGGAAAAACTGTGCTGTATGTTTTGTTTTAGAAAGGGCACTGCTATGATTCAGAGGAAGCAGTCTTCTCTTCCCTTCTCTCACTGGTTTAGGTTGGAACTGGGATGCCTTTAGTCATGGAATTCTTGTGAGGCTCTGTTAGGCACTGGGACATGATGCCCAGAGTCTTTGCGCTTTCCAGGGAAACGGGAATGTTTGAGACCTGAAAAAAAGAAAAGGTGTTGGCGCTAACATAAGAAAGTTATGAAATAAAAAACTAATAAATGTAATTACATGTCTTTCCAATCCTATGAGCTTCATTGTCATTTGCTTTAAAAAAATATTTTTCTTGGGGTGCCTGGGTGGCTCAGTCGGTTGAGCATCCTACTCTTGGTTTCGGCTCAAGTCATGATCCCAGGGTTGTGGAATCAAGCCCAACACATCAGGCTCCACACTCAGCATGGATTCTCAATGTCTCTCTGTCTCTCTGTCTCTCTCTGTCCCTCTGCCCTTCTTCCCCACTGGTGTTCTCTCATGCTTTTTAATACAAAAAATTTTTTTAATATTTTTTTCTTGATGCCTGGGTGGCTCCGCCGGTTAAGCGGCCAACCAGCTCGGGACATGATCTCACGGTTCATGAGTTCGAGCCTCGAATCAGCTTAGTGCTGACAGCCTAGAGCCTGCTTCGGGTTCTGTGTCTCCCTGTCTCTCTGCCCCTCCCCTGCTCATGCTCTGTCTCTCAAAACTGAATAAACATGGGGAAAAAAAATGTTTTTAATGTATATACTTTTTTCTTGGGGCACCTGGGTGGCTCAGTTGGTTGAGTGTCTGCCTCTTGGTTTTGGCTCAGGTCATGATCTCATAGTTCCGTGGGTTCAAGCCCCACGTTGGGCTCCGTGCTAGCAGTGCAGAGCCTGCTTGGGATTCTCTTTCTCTCTCCCTCTCTCTGCCCCTCCCCAACTCGCACTGTCTCTGTCTCTCTCAAAATAAATAAACTTAGAGAAAAAAACTTAGCTTTGGAAAAATATGCATATATGTATTTTTTCTCATGATAATTAGTGAAGAGTCGCAATTACAAAATCAAACAATTTCAAAAGCAGTTTTAAAAGATCTTTTCAAAAATTACAGGGAAAAACTTACCTTAAGTATGAAAAATGGCTACTATGGCTGCTATGTTTGAAGTGCTGTAGGGAAGCCTTCGAAAGAAAGCACGCAGGGGCTGGCAGAGGGGTGGGTGTAGAATGGATGAGCAACACTGAGGAATAAAGAAAAGCTGTTAAAATGTGCATCTCAAACGCATTGTGAAGAAGTCAGACTGAAAAGGATACTTATTCCATTTATGTGACATTCTGGAAAAGGCAAAATGTAGGAAATGGAGAACAGGTAAATCTGTGGTTGCCAGGGTTTAAGCATAGGTGATAACACGAGGAAATTTGGGGGTTGATGAAACTCTTCTGTATCTTAAATGTGGTGATGGTTATATGACTTGGTGCCTTTGTCAAAACTGTACACTGGGGCGCCTGGGTGGCTCAGTCAGTTAAGCATCTGACTTCAGCTCAGGTCATGATCTTGAAGTTCGTGAGTTTGAGCCCCACGTCAGGCTCTGTGCTGACAGCTCGGAGCCTGGAGCCTGCTTCGGATTCTGTGTCTCCCTTTCTCTCTGCTCTTCCCCTGCTCATGCTCTGTCTCTCCCTTCCTCAAAAATAAATAGACACTTAAAAAATTTTTAAAAAACTGTACACCATACACACACACACACATATGTATGTGAGTTAAAAAATAAATTAAAAAAAATAACAATAATGTGCAAGGGCCCAACAGAGTCCCATTTGAACTTCACTCTCAGATGAGCAGCGGCCTCGTCCGCCCACCACTGGCTCTTTCACTGCTATCTTCCGGGCTGAGAGTCGTCTCTGGGTGTAACCTACCCGGGCCGGGACGCAGTGGTCCTCCATCTACCAGCTGAACACCCAATTTCAAGGCACTCTTCATCTTTGCTCCCAGCTAAGGGGTGATTCTCCAGGTACAACTTTACCCACCTCATTGCTATACCTTCCCATCTCGATCAGCAAAGAGGGGTGGGGTGTAAATGCTTCCTTGCAGTGTGTGGCGAGTCCCTTGTGTCTCTCGGAGGCCAGGTGTGCTGAGTTTCTGGGCTCTGACTGACCTGAGCAAACACTGTCCACTGGGTTTTGGTATTTTTCAGTACCTTTGCACACTGAAAGGGATACTTACGGTTACTGGTGTTTCAAATAATATCTTAGTTGTTTTTCTTTTTAATGTTTGTTTATTTTTGAGAGAGAGAGACAGAACGCGAGCAGGGAGGGGCAGAGAGAGAGGGAGACAAAGAATCGGAAGCAGGCTCCAGGCTCTGAACTGTCAGCACAGGGCCTGACGCGGGGCTCAAACCCACCAGCGAGCTGTGAGATCATGACGTGAGCCAAAATCACAGCTCAAATGAATGAGCCTCCCAGGTGCCCCAATAATATCTTAGTTATTAAAGCTGTACATTTAAAATCTATTTTCTCTTGTGTTCTTAACATCAGTTTACAAGTCTTGTTATAACTACAAAGTAGTTGGTTTTATGTATAAATACTTTTGCTAAATCCTTAATTGATGCTCAATCGATTCAAAACTTAATGGGTTAAACTGTAAATATTGCTTGTATGCTTAATCTAGTTTCCTTAGACCACATATTTAATCACATATTTAGTCTGTTTGATTTGTACAAGCACTTCCAATATGAAAGACCTAAAATGAGATGAAATCTTCCTAAGCATTCAAATACTAACATATTTAAGTCTAAATTCACAGATTTAATAAATAAAATCTTCTAATACTTAATACATTTTAAAGTTTAATAAATCAAAATATTTTAAACATTTAGTGTTTACACACTTAAAATTTTATAAGCATCTTAAAATTAAAATCACAGCTAATTTCACATTCCTTCAAGCATTGCAAATTAAATTCAAAGCATCGGGTTCTCCAATACATTAAGGTATCTTAAATAACAAAATATCACAATAATCGGAAACTTATTCCTCTATTTGACAAGGATTACTGGTATCATGGTTTTGATTTACTTGCCATAATCTGTGTGTGACATTCTACCAAGGTAACATTCTATCTGAACTCAGGACTATGATACATTCATAGTCAGAGATTCTGGGGTTGGCCAAGTACAGGTTGCTACTTCTGCAATAGTTATATCCAAATTTCTGGTTAACAAACTAAGCCCCTTGCAATAGTAATGGGATTTTCAAGACCACCCCCAGATCCCACCTCACTCAATGAGGGTCAGGATTTTGTTACCTTTTCTGAAACTCTTAATGGCCTGATACATCAACTAAGCTTCTGCACCCACTACCCAGATTGGAATCACTTCACTGCCTCTGTAAATTCTGCTTCCTCCTTTCTTCTTTTTTTTAACTGACTCATCCACCTCATTATAATTACAGAAATCACTGAAGGAAGCTACTGATTAGCAAGATTTTTCCTGTATTTTGTCCTTACATAAATTCATGTTGATGAAGGGAAAACAATCTTAAAGAATGATAGTGTAATGCATTTTTCTGTGAGAGACATCTGTGGTTTTAGGTTAAGTTGGTCCACATCACCTTTGAAATGAAAGTATATGTCAGAGGTGATCATTTGACTCTAATCAACCCATTCATTCATCGTATACCTGCCATGATGGTGGTCCTGTGTAGGTGCTGGGATACATGCACAGAAGAAGACAGTCTGGACCTGAAAAAAGCATGCCAAAATTAAGTCTACCATGGAGTGAACTCACGAATTCATGTTCTCCAAACCTTTGATCAAATCATCTATATTGTAGGGGTGTCTGGGTGACTCAGTCAGTTAAGCATCTGAGTTCAGCTCAGGTCATGATCGCATAGTTGCTGGGTTCCAGCCCCACACTGGGCTCTGTGCTGACAGTGTGGAACCTACTTGAGATTCTCTCTCTCCTTCTGTCTCTCTGCCCCACCCCCACTTGCACACATGTGCACTCTCAGAATAAATAAAAAAAAATCATTCTTACTGTAGCCAAGGCCATGATTGCAATAAACTTTGAACCCCAACATAAGAAAGAACTAAACACAGTTCAGGTAGACACTTACTGAGAATGGGTAGTTGGGAGAAACAAGCACTTTCGTTTTATTCATCAGCTTGCTCATTGATTGTCTATCTGTTCAAGGTGCTTAAGCCCATACTTGCTCAAGGTGTTCCATTTTTTTTAAGTTTATTTATTTATTTTTGAGAGAGAGAGAGAGAGAGAGAGAGAGAGAGAGAGAGAGAATCCCAAGCAGGCTCCACACCATTAGTGCAGAGCCTGATGTGGGACTCCAACTCATGAACCTTGAGATCATGACCTGAGCTGAAGTCAGACGCTTGGTTAAGCAACTGAGCCACCCAAGCACCCCAAGGTGTTCCGTTTTAACTGAGGAGAGTGCATGGTTAATGAGGGGCATGTGAATAGGCAGATGCATTAGGTGAGCCCCAATGCAGAGGAGAAGATCTTTATTGGTGGGTTGGGTCTGGAACTTCTGAGACCAGGAGACACAGAACCTGTGCTGGGCCTGCAGTGACCAGGACCCCAGGTCCATGACTGACTCACCGATTCAACACATGCTTACTGCATTCTCACTTTATGCCAGCACTTTAGGTACTAGGAATACAAGACAGACCAAATTATTTCTCCCAGAAGCTCAAAACAGGGGAAAGGAGACAGCAATAAGTAACTCTATAGACTATGAAGTGGTGATAAGTACTATGGAAAGAAATAATAAAGTGGGGTAGGAGGACAAGAAGTTGGGGTTAGAGGTGCCATTTCACGCTGGTTGTCAAAGAGGTCCTCTCTGAGGAGGTAGTGTAGTGAGTTGAATAGTGTCCCCTCAAAATTCATGTCCACCCAGAACCTGAGAAATGGGCACTTATTTGGAAAGAGTGCCTTCGTGGATGCAATTAGTTTAAGGTCTCAAGATGATATGATGCTGGATTCAAGGTGGGCACTAAATCCAATGACCAGTGTGCTCATGAGAGGAGAGGACACGGAAGAAAGGTATGCCAAGATGGTGGCAGAGATTGCAGTGAAGCTCCACAAGCCTAGGAGCACCTAGGGCCATCAGGAGCTGGAAGAGGCAAGGAAGATCCCTGAACATTTTAGTAACAATCAAGGGATAAATTGTTTACTGGCCTAAAGCACAGTCCCCAGCAGTCGTCCAAAAATAACAATTTCATAGAAAAAACTGTTTTTTACTTTCTACTCTAGTATGATCCACATATCCTCCCACCCCCCACCCCCCTGCCATGTCTGGAAATTCTGGCTAGATTGTTCACAGGGTTGATGGGAGGATTCAATGATTTAGGAAAGGCTAAGCTCTTAGGATGGTACCTGACACCTGATAAATGCTCAACTGACGCTAGCCATTTGTAGCCTTGTTGATGATGTTAACTGCAAACTCCTTTTCTGTCAGTCACAATACCCAGCACAGGCCTGAGCAGAGAATATAATATTTAGGAAGACGCTCAGTGAGTGACTGGTCTCCAACACTTGGGATTTCTTCCACACTTGAAATATCATAGCTTATTTTGTGTCTTTTTAAAAAAGGTTCTAAGTATTAATTGATTTAGAAAAACAGCTCCACCAACTCTATTTTGTTTAATTTTATTAATTCCTGCTGTTATCTTAATGTTCAGGCTTTTTTGTTCGCTAGTGCATTCAAGGTAATTTTCCTGAGAGTACAGCTTTGCATCCCACAAGATATGCAGTATATTCATAGTGACCCTGTTAATGATTAAAGCAATGCTGTACATAAGGCGCTTAGCACAGTGCTCAGTAATGTTTGGTTGCTTTAACCTTACCCTGCACACGGCGGCCAGTCTATTTGACACTCTGGTAAGCAGTTGCTTAGCAAAGCCACCTTCTGCGTCTTTCTCCACTTTACTTCTGCCCTTGTAACTCCTCCCAGTCCTTCAGGGGGCGGGGCCAGGTCTTCACGCCCCTGACCTCACCCCGCCACGTTCCCTTGACACTCTTTGCGTGCTCCACACTGACTATAATCCTGTCTCCTTCCGTTTTCTAAAAGAGGCTCTGGAACTAGGATGAGAAAAATAGTCCCTTGACAACAGAGTTCTTTCCACAAGAAGGCGGGACCGGGGCGGGGCTTAAGACCGGAAGAGACAGGAAGTCCGTGATCCTTGTGGCAGGATTGGGTCCCGCGTGCTCAGGGGGCGGGTCAAGTGGGCGGAGGTATCCATTTTACACAGCGGACTGCCCGCCGCCTCCATTTAAGGCGGGGAGAGGAGCGCGGGCGGCAGTTGCTGTGGTTTCCCAGTTGAGGTTGCTTGTTTCTTTTGGGAGCAGAAACTCGTGGAGGTAGTGTCTTGCGACCGATTTTACCCGCGAGGGACTACAGATCAGGCGATCAGGAGCGCAGCCCGACCAGGCCCAGCCCTTACTTTCCCTTCACCACTTGGTGCCCATATCTAGGTCGGCTCCGGCGCGGCTGAGAAGGCCGCGGGCGAGATGTTCAAAAACACGTTCCAGAGCGGCTTCCTCTCCATCCTCTACAGCATTGGCAGCAAACCCCTGCAGATCTGGGACAAAAAGGTCAGGAGTTGGGGACAGCCGCTGGGCGGGGTGCAGGGGCCGCGCGTCCCCTCCTCGTCCTGAGGCTGGGGACGGGGTGGTGGGTAGTTGTGTAGAGTTGGGGCCTAGGGGTAGGGGAGGCCGGGCGGGCGCTGCTGTGACCTGTCCCCAGGCTGGCGTGACTGAGGTGCAAGGTAGGGGCGTCGTGTAAGCAGTTGGGGGTGCGTGTGGGGTGGGCGTGGCTGGGGTTTAAGTGTCCATGGTGTGGTTATGACAGTGGTCCCTCTCCGCAGTCTTGATTTGCTCAGTCGGTTCCTCAGAAGCCTCGGTTTCCCAGTTTATATAGTGGGATAGATAGTACCCGTGTCATAGCGTGAAATGCATAAACTTACTTGAGGTTGCTTTGGGAGCATGCAGATGAAAGAAGCTGCTGTTCACTGATTTCACAAATATTTACTGATTCCCTGTTTTGTGCCAGGCACTGTGCTGGGCACAAGACACAGAGCTTTTGTTCCAGGCATCCTTATAGAGGCACAGCCAGAAGGCAGTTATGTTTGGATTTCATTCATTTGCTCCTTTCCTTCCAGTGATCTCAAACAAGGGAGAATTCGGGCGGCCTTTGGCACCTGCTCCACATTCAGTGCTACTTGGGGTCTGAACTGTGCCTTGTGTGCTTGATTTCTACGTCAGGAAAATTGCAAACTGGTGATAAAGTTTTGTTTGGGTTAATAAGTTCAGAGCCAAGTACAAGCCTCGTTATTTTTATTCAGGTCTCCCCTGGGTAATACTTTCACTGACCCCAGGAGATGATGACCTTGTCCACTTTTTGGAGATGTGGGGTAGGGGGGCCTGTATGTCTAGCAGGCTGTGCGTTGGTCTGCGTTTTATTACTTGGTTATTTCATTGCTCACGTGAATTCCTAGTCCGCTGTACCCTTTTTTAGGATAAGTTCAGGTAGGCAGTCTCTTGTGGAAGACAGGTGATTTTCTCAGGGGAGAATGGAGAGGAGTGGTATGTTGAATGGTATTTTATAGAGATAAATGTGGGATAATCTAAGTAAGCAGGTTATGGGTAACGAAGCCAAGAATCTTGGATTTCATCTCAGAACGGCTCTTTGTCTTCCTTATCCGCAAATGAGCGTTTGGGGCCACACAGCGATTGATAGAGAACACCGAGAGGCTTCTGCCGGTCAGGACTAGGGAATTCTGCATTTTGAGAGCAGCTTTGAGAGTGCTGTGTTCTTCATGTCATTTTTATAATAGTTGGCAGATCTGAATATAATGAGTTGCTTGGGCCCCATGCGCATGTGGAACCTCGAAGTCTCCTCTTTTCACTGTGCTTCTGTCCACAAGCCTAGTCTCACACCAGGAGTATTACACAGGAAAGCAGTTCCTCAGTTTTGTTCCCTACGTTATTGAGGTTTGCAGTTCCATGGTTCTGTTCACATTGGAATAAACACTGAAACCTCTGAAACTGCATCTCTACAAAGAGAACGTGGTGTGAATGTACCCGGGAACTTTGTAAGGACGATGGCTGCCCACCTGTGGCTGGGCTTAGTTATGGGCTGTCAGGAGGCATGGAGGCAGTAACCTTGTGTGCTAGCTGAACGTGCAGTTACAACAAAAAGGTCAACGTAAGGCTCTTGAAATAGAGAACGGGACCTGATCTAGGAGAGGTTTCTAGAGCAGGCCAGAGAACTCAGTAACACTGAAAGACTTGCAGTGGTAGGGACGCTTCAGCGTTTCGATTAGGTGAAACTTACCAGAGTTGTCCGTTTTGACCTTTCTGGGCTTGATCTTTTTGTGTGTGTTTTATTTTTCAAATGCAGCTTTTCGGCCAGTCAATATGTTTACACATGGAATATAAAAGCAAAGTAACCATGGTGCACTGTGTCCCTTAACAACGCCGCTAGAGGTCGGATGGTACCCTAATGACATAAACACGTGTGAAAACATTATTAGAACACCTGGCAGGGTTACTTGGAGTAAATTAAACAGATCTTCTGGCAAAGAAAACATTTAGAATAACACTCATTTTAAGCAAAATTCTTATAATAGTAAAAGTTAATTATATTTCTACTTTTTGTATTTTTTTAAGTTTATTTATTTTAAGAGAGAGAGAGAGCGAGAGAGCGTGTGGGAGTGGCAGAGAGAGAAGGAGAAAGAGAGAGAATCCCAAGCAGACTCTGCACTGTCAGCATGGCTCCCTACATGGGGCTTGAACCCACAAACTTTGACATCATGACCTGAGCCAAAATTGAAAGTCAGATGCTTAACCGAGTGAGCCACCCAGGTGTCCTTCTACTTTCTGTGTTTGTTTGTGTATAATGTTTATTTTTGAGAGAGAGAGAGAGAGAGAGAGAGTGAGCTGGGGAGGGGCAGAGAGAGGGAGACACAATCCGAAGCAGGTTCCAGGCTCTAAGCTGTCAGTACAGAGCCCGATGTGGGGCTCGAACTCACAATCCGCAAGATCATGAGCTGAGCCAAAGTCAAATACTTTTTATATTTAGACTGAAATGGGTTTAGGGGTGAATCTTTTCCCCTGGGGCAAGGGAAGGAAAGGGAAAGGATAAGTTTGGGGTCAGATCCATAGGCTTTGTTGCATGTGTGCCTTTTCTTAGCTATATTAAAGTCCTCAGGAAGTGTTGGGAATCCAATTCAGTTGGGGAAACACTGGGAATTGACATACTTATCAAAGTATTGAGCAACAGTTAAATCACAGGCATTGTGTAGATCTGGGGAGATAAAAAGCTAGAAGACATTTTCCCTGCTCTTAGGGAGTAAGGCAAAGTTGTAGTAAAGGTAAAGTTCGACGGAGAGAGGGATAGACCATCCACATTTATCTAGAAATGACCCTGAACTCTGCCAGTAGTATATGGCTATTTTTGTTACTATTGTGATTTCACAAACTTTACTATTCTCCTTCCTGAGTTTATGGAGAAGAATTTCTATAATTTGTTTTTTGTAAGAGTAATCTTGGAAAAATTAAGTTTGGCTTCTGTTTGGGCTCTGTGTCTCCTTATGAGTGTGAAGAGTGAATGCCATATTCATACTAGTGAATTGACAGGCTCCATTTTTGTGGGTGTGCTTACTAACATCTGTAACATCTGCGTTTATCAGACCCTCTTTGAAGTTCATAGCTCCTGCCGCCCATCTCTTCCTTCAAATCTCAATTTAAACATTGTTACATTGGGAGCTTAAGTTAGGTCTCCTGTGTATTCCTGTGGCCCTCTACTTCACACTGTATGGCAGTTGCCTATTTATTGTGTATTTCCCACTAGACTACAAGTTCCTTTAGGGGAAGAAAACTTTTTTACCTTGAAACCCCAGGGCTGGAGTTGGGACAGTGTGGATGTGCGCCCTGGCTCTGTCCTATGTCCTGTCTTGTGTAACCTTGGGCAAGCACTTACCTGCCCAGTTTTCTTATTTTGTAATGATGCCACCTCCTTCCATGATTATGGAGATTAAATGAAGGTTTATATAAAATGCTTGGCAATAGGGTTATGGCATACAGTATTAAATAGGGCAGGAAACCCAGGAATTTGCTCAAGAGTAAATAAGTTTATAATTGATGCCTAGGAATAGGAAATACAGTAAAGCCAGACTTCTGAAATTAGAATAATTTAGTCATTGTAGCATGGCTTTCCCAGTCCAAAACCCTTAACGTGACTCTAAGGGCACACAGCACATGGTCGGGTGCCTGCTTAACCAATTCTCCAGGCTTGCCCCCCCCACCCCACCCCCCACCGGGTTCCCCTCTTAGACCTCCTACTGAACTGAAGGAGGTTGTGTTCTCTCACCTTCAGGCCTTTGTACCTGTCCCTCTGCTGGGACCCACCCCACCACTTCTGTTAGTCTCCAGGTTGTAGCACAAAGGCACTTCGTCAGATTAGGTGAGTCTATATCCACTTGCCCCTCCAGGTTAAGTTCATTTATACCCCCTTATAGAGCCTCTACTTCCTTTTTATCATACCCATCGTTCTTGAAATTCATTCTTGAGATTAGCTTCTTAAAATTTGTATTCCTTGCTAGACTGCAAGCCTCCTGATAAAGACCTCTGTCTTTATCAGACCAACAGCTTAGGAGAAATTAGGGGTTTCTTAATGTTTCCTTAACTTCTGGAACCAGCAAATATTTCATTTATTAAAGGACTTTTATGTATAATGTCGATATCACTTCTGGTTTGTAAAGAAAATACCAGAAGGTTCTGTTCCCACTTACGCCTGTGTAAAACATAAAATTTTCATATTTCAAAATATGTTTAATATCCTAAAAGTCTACTAGATGAGAATGTTAGTTCATACAAGTTTCTCTGTCTTTCTCACCTCTCACCTTGTCTTTCAGCTGCCGCTGATCCTCACCTATTCTAAAACTAAATATTAGAAGCAGACTTTTTGTGGTTGTTGCTGGATAGTATTAGATTCCTTCCCTGTTCCTAATTTTAAAAATGAATAATCTCTCTCCAGAAAAGGAGTTTCCACACCCTCATTTTTAATTAGCAAACTTTCTTGGTACATGTTAAACTGCTGCGTTCCCGGTAGTAGGATCGAGGGCATTGGACATGAAGGTAGTATAGCTGGGGTTTTTTTCCAGACTTTTACTGGATCAGCCTGATGATGTTTATTATTCTGAGTAATAGCTTTTACTATAATTGGGCGAAGGCATGGGTTTGAGTTACACTTGCCCTTGCAAGGCATTGCTAGGAAGAGACTGGTTAGCACTGCACTTAATTGCCTTTACTGTAACTAAAGGGTTGTTTGTATATGCCCAGAGTTTTCCGTGTGCTATCTGGAGAGTCCCTGTTAAGTGCAGCAAAGGGAAAGGAGCTTTGACCCATCCGAGCCTGCAAGGCCCAGGCCTTGAGACAGAGCTATGCCCAGCTCTCCCCACAGAGGTCTCCCTCTGCCTGTTTTCTGACTTACATCCCGGCCCCTAGCTACAGGCGAAACTTTCCTGCCGACATGTACAGCTCTAATGGCTTAATGTAAATTGGAACATGTGTCATTATTAAGACTAGGATGCCAGATGGCTGAGGGCTCAGCTGTCTGCCAGGATAAGTGGGTGGAGCCAGAAAAATGAAAGGTGGGGGTAGAGAATGGATACAACTCATGTGTTATTTTTAAAACACTTGAAGAAATATGGAGAGTTGGCTAGCTTTCTCCCTATCCCAGTAGTACTTTTTTCCCCTCAGTTTGACCTTCCTCCCTGGAGCTTACATTGAAAAAAAAAAAAGAAAAAGAAAGAAAAGAAAATCAGTGTTCTTTATTAGTTGCCCTAGTGACCATGGAAAGCCTGGGAGAGTGATTGCAAGAAGGGCTTGAAGGTTCCTTTCCTGGTGTCCACAGAGGCTAAGAACCTTTTTGATTTGTTGTAGCCAGGAACCTGGGTTCTGCAGCTCCCAAAGTACGTCCATCTCATAGCTTTGGGGGTGGAGGGAGGGTGGGGATAGGGAGTTCGTGAAAAAAAAAAAATGTAAGATTGGCTTTGTTTATTTTTTGGAGGAATAAAACACTTGTAACCTACACCTTGATAGCGGGACTGTGTCATGAAGTAAAAAAGAATGAAAAAGTCAAAAACAATTGGCACTGTCTCATTTAGAGAGGGAAGTAAGATAAAACCTATTTCCACCGTAAGCAATAAATACTGACCAGTTCACTTTATCTTCATTTCAAAGCCAGGCCTGCTTAGTGACCTCTGAACTGGAAGGAGCTAAGGAAAGGAAGTCAGTGCTTTCTGAGGTCGTGTATCTTGTTGTATGTGTTTGTCAGAAGCAGGACTGAGGAGGAGGTTGCTTCCTGCAAGACCTTTACAATTTAAAACAGTGACGGCCAGACTGCCAAGGTGGTTGAGAGGCCTTGTCCCAAATTGTCCACCCCGCTTTTCCCTTGATCCTAGTTTTAGAGCCTAAAGAGGTTTGGGGAGGTGTCCTTTAAGTGCTCATCTCTCTGATTAATTGCACCCCCCACCCCACCCCTCTTTCCAGTGAGTTTCGATTTGCAGCCCTTAAATAAAGGAGAAAAATCATAATTCACTAACCAATCAACTTAATTTGATTTCAGAACTCTGGCAGTTGGTGATAGGAGAATACTTAAAACTCCAGAGAGACTGGTGGGCATTCCTTTGAAAAAGCTGCCTTTTTTCCTGGTTCTCCTGGTTTATGGACTACGTTAATTAATTTTGTAAGACCGAAGTCCTGGAGTGTGGTGGTTGATGCGTTGCTGAGAGAAATTTCTCTGTAGGAAGTTTTTGAAAGTCCAGCTAAAAATGAGCTTGCCTCTGGGGCAGAGGCAGAAGAATACACAAAGTCTGTTTTGGCTTCCAGTCTGTTGGCTTCTGCGTGCTTTGTAAGGCATTGTTTTCTTCTGTATAAAGACTTGAATAGTAGCATTTGCTGGAGTGAAGTCATCTGCTAGAAACTTTGAGATGGGCAGAAGCAAATTTCCTAACATTTCCTCCCTGTGGAATCTGGCCGAGCTTTCTGGAGCCGAGAGAACATTCTCCCTGTGCTCTGAGAGACCTTTGGGGATGTAAGGTTCGAAGCCATGCTTTTAAGCAATATTGGATAAATTGCAACAAGTTGCCTTTTAGCAATAATTAATTGATACTTCCAGGTTAACCATGTCGATTGTTGCATTGTGTATCCTTTAAAGAAAGAATGAAGTTATAAAGAATAATTAGTTGTATGTTATCAAATTAGTGTTTGCATCTTGTTGGAATACCAGCCCCTCTTAGCAACATGACTACATCACGTTATTTGGAAATAATTTCGCATTTGATTCCTCCTTCACCAGCAAGTCCGTCTGTTTTCCACAGCAGCTGTGGGCTAGCAGATCGAGGAGGAATATTGCCATTTGGTCCCGAGTGTTTATGTGGGGAACGAGGTGGGCCGCGTTGGCATGTGCTACACAGACCCAAGCCTTTGTGCTCTTAATCTCCCTGGGAAAGAGGCCCAGAACTCGAAGCAGGAGGGCAGTGGTGTCGCCAGCTTTGTTTGAGGAGCACTTCAATGTGACGTTTGTGTCTTAAGAACCCAAGAAATGCTGCATTGGCAGAGATCTGGGGCCCATCCACCCTGCGTTCTGTCTCTGATAATGGGCACCAAAGGCTGATTTGTGGGAAAGCATTCCTCATGCTGGCAGCCTCCCTGGCTTTGTGATAGACCCCAGTCTCTCTGGCTTCCTATAATAGTCCATGGTGGATATGTTATCCAGGAGTTTTTTTTAAATCCTCCTTGAATCTATTCACCCTTGCCAACTCTCAGGGTGACAAATTCCAGAAGTCAGCAAATATTTGAATGCTTAGTTTATGCCTCACATAGTACTAAGCTTTGTAGAAGATGCAAATGATGCTTACTACTTGATCCCTACCCTTGAGCTTATACTTTTGTAAGGAGACAAGACTCAGTTACATCTCGCAGAAAAAGATAGGCAGTGATATCAAATGTCCCATGGGAACACCAAGCACACCTCAAGTGGATCAAATTCACAGTACCAGAGGTCAGAGACTGATGCCTAAAAACAAAATGCCGTATTATTAATAATCCATTTTGAAAATACAACTCTCAGTCAGACTTGACACCGTGTTCTCTCTTTATGTGCAAGTCTACTGGAAAGCCAAAGGATTGAGTCAATACGACATGTCAGTACAGCCATTTTCACTATGCCTGGAAAAAGGTCACATGCTTTAGGTGCATCCTGTACCAAATCTTGTTGATGTTCTTCATGTGTTAATACATTCAGCCCTAATAGTCCAGCCCTGTGTCAAAAATGCCTTTGCGTTTCTCTGCTGTGTCCATATTAGGTGCTTAAGCGCTCATTGCTTGAAGGTAATTGTGCTTTCCTGAATATTTTAAGAGGGGAAATCCATGTTGAATATTGATCTCTCTTCATATTGTACCTCCTACATATGCAGCAGATGACACAGAACCATGTAGGATGAAGTGCTAAATTATATGGTCTAGGCTACATGAGCCAGACAGACAAATCAGAAAGAAGAGAGGTTGGTGTGGGCTGAAACGCTGAAGAAGGGTTCTGTGTGCAGCACCGATGAGACTTGAATTCTTTCAAAATTTGAAATTTAGGGAAAAAATAAGGAAGCAGGAAGTAGGAGCATTGTAATAAGCAGTGTAGAAGGTAAAAATGATGCTTGATAGTGGGGAGTAGTGCTCTCATTTTCTGGTTGCTGCCCTCCCAGTGGAGGTGCCCTTCCAGTGGCACCCAGGATTGGGCCTTTTTGACCGAAGAAGTGTATAAGACAGTGTGGAAAGCCTGGTCATTAATCCTGACTCTGTCACTTAGGGTCCTCATTTGCACTGCCCGGATGTCAGTGTCCACATGTGTAAAATACCACCTACCTTATGATTTTTGTTGTTAGGATTAAGTCAGAGAGTGTATATGAATGTTCCTAGTGCATAGTAGGCACTGAGTAAATGTTAGCTGAATCGAGTTGATTTCTTTTTCTTTTTTATGTTTATTTTTTGAGAGAGAAGGAGAGAAAGATTCACAAGTACACTCCATTCTGCCAGCACAGAACCCAACAGGGGGCTCGAACTCGCAAACTGAGATCATGACCTGAGCCAAAACCAAGAGTCAGACACTTAACTGACTGAGCCACCCAAGTGCCCCTCGAGTTGATTTCTTTGGGAAGAAATTTATCCTAATTTATAGATTGCCAAGTCACCTGCAATTCCTGTCGTGGCTGATGGGACCTTATATAGAGGTAATATCGTGGCCTACTTACAGATAAGCTCAGTATACCGTGTCCCAAAGTTCTGTGTTATGCCCTAAGAGCTACTGTGGTTTTCTTTAAATGGTCCCATTCAGCCTTCAAAATCTTAACAAAGTTGTTGCCAAATATTTCAGTCCTAATTGGTTTAATTTTCTTCGTTGTAGGTGCGGAATGGCCACATCAAAAGAATCACTGATAATGACATCCAGTCCCTGGTGCTAGAGATTGAAGGGACGAATGTCAGGTAGGTGGCCCCTCTGCTCACCCAGAGACCCGGTACACCAGGGAGGCAGTACGTCATAGAAGTTAATAAGCACAGACTGTGGCACCGAGTGCCTGGTGTGGGTCCAGCTCACTGCTTACAGCTTACCTTGGACAAGTTACTTAACCCACAGGCCTTAGTTTCCTCATCTGTAAAATAGGGATAGTAACAGGACACCTTCCTTAGAGGGTTGTTGTGAAGATTAAGTAAGCAAATTGCGTATAAAGCACTTAAAGCCTGCTCAGCACATAGTAAGTGCTGTATGTTAGTTATATTATTATTAATAAGTAACCAAGGCTGTGGGTGTGGGCGGAGGGATGGCACCAGTCATAGTAGATGGCGTGTGCCACTGTGTGGCTCTCTGTGCCACAGTGGTCCTAGTTTACGTTTTCTATCACTTGATGCTTCTCTTAGACCAGAACTGAGTCTTCTCTCACTGGAGGAAATTCCTCAGATCGCTGGCCTGGCTTTGTTTTTCAGGTTATTTTTTTGTTGATGTCTAGCCCTGTGTTCAGCTTTTGTTTCAGAGTCCAGCGTTGTGTTTTCTTAAGCATCAGCTGATTCAAGGATTGAGGATTGGGTGAGGTATCTGGCTCTTTTAGATCTGCTTTCCAACTTACCTCTTGGACCGAGTGTTTTTGCTGTGTGTACCACAAGGGAAGTGCTTACCAGTGTCCCCTCTCTCTGCAGCACCACGTATATCACCTGTCCCGCAGACCCAAAAAAGACGTTGGGGATTAAACTGCCCTTCCTTGTCATGATTATCAAAAATTTGAAGAAATACTTTACCTTTGAAGTACAGGTTAGTATATGCACATGAATGTGTACACTCTCAGCTATACCATAGGGATAGCTCATCAACTTGCAGGAAAAAAAATAGCTCTGGGAAAGTATCTTTAGTCTTTTGTATGTATTTTTAAAAACAAAATTTTTTTTTAATCTTTATTTATTTTTGAGAGAGAGACAGAGAGACAGAGAGAGCAAGGGAGGAACAGAGAGAGGGGGAGACACAGAATCTGAAGCAGGCTCCAGGCTCCGAGCTGTCAGCACAGAGCCCAACACGGGGCTCGAACCCACGAACTGTGAGATCATGACCTGAGCCGAAGTAGGAGGCTTAACCGACTGAGCCACCCACGCATCCCGTATTTTTTTTTAAAGTTTATTTGTTTATCTTGAGAGAGAGAAAGCATGAGTCAGGGAGGGGAAGAGAGAGAGAATCCCAAGTAGGCCCTGCTCTGTCAGCACAGAGCCTGACGCAGGGCTCGAACCCAAGAACCGTGAGATCCTGACCAGAGCCAAAGTCTGACACTTAACTGACTGAGCCACCCAGGAGCCCCTGTATGTATTCTTTTCTGCTTCTACTACACACTTGATGCAGCCGTTATTATACGGCATAAATTTGGTATCAATTTGGTAGTCAAACTTTAATGCCACGTTTTTAAAGAAGCAGTAGGCACCTAGGAAGTCTGAACAACAGCTGTAAGTTTCAAAGCTTAAAGGTTGGTGTCCATTTAATACTGGTTATTGTTGGTCTCTGTTCTAGTATTTTTGATTTTTGAAATGGAAGAATGTTTATGAAATCTTCTATGGTCTGTGGGCCCTCGGGTGTGTCATGTGTCATAAGCAGCTGGTGTTGTCTTGGCAACGGACAAGATAAACTTGCTACTTCCGGGCCATCTGCATCCAGTGTGACCTGTATCTGGTCTGTTTATTCTCCCTTGGGTCTCAGCCTTGGGAAACTGGGCTGTGGGAGTTCAGGCCCTTGTCTTATACCCAGGTCGTTTGCTTCTTCCAAGGTAGAGTTCATGTGACTCTTTTTCTATATGTCATAGGTACTAGATGACAAGAATGTGCGTCGGCGGTTTCGGGCAAGTAACTACCAGAGCACCACCCGAGTCAAACCCTTCATCTGTACCATGCCCATGCGGCTGGATGATGGCTGGAACCAGATTCAGTTCAATCTGTCAGACTTCACACGGCGGGCATATGGCACAAATTACATCGAGACCCTGAGAGTGCAGGTGCTGGCTCCTTTTCTTGTGGAGTGCCAAACGGGAGAGGAGAGTGTGCTCTGCCTGTTCCTGGCTTGTGGCCCTGGTGACAGAACAGTGTGGGTTTTTGGCTAAGGTGCCCAAGTCACTCTCCAGAGGGCTCAGAGAGGTCCAGGCCATATTCAGGTGTCTGCTCAGATATAGTGGGAGAACACAGCAAGCAAAATATCCCTCTTGCCAGACTCCATCCCTAAGCCACGCTGAGGAGAGGCCAAAGAGATGAAGCTTTGACAGCCTCGTGGGAGGAACTCTAGGAGAATCAGGAAAAGAGGAAGGGCAATCCTATTTTGTCTCTTAAAATAAGTCTTGCACCCACAGATCCACGCAAACTGTCGCATCCGACGTGTTTACTTCTCAGACAGACTCTACTCAGAAGATGAACTGCCGGCAGAGTTCAAATTATATCTCCCAGTTCAGAACAAAGCAAAGGTAAGCCAGCCCTCCTCGGACGAAGGCCAGACGGTGAGTTGGGGGAGCTAGAAAGTGCTCTATTCTGAGTTGGGTTGCAGAGCCTCTCAGTGCTGACGTGGGGTCTGGAGTACCTTTCATTGTAAGATCTTGGGTCTTCTTCCAACATCAGCACTGAATCGGGATCGGTCCTGGGAAATGTTCTGTGACTGTTGTCTCCACCTCCACAAGGTGGTCCTGCCTCTCCCTGGGCGGCATCCTGCTGCTTCCTGCTCACGGGCCTTCCTTGGAGAATATCTTCCATCCGAACAAATTCCTGTCAGCCCATCGGTCTCCTCTGACACAATGCTGGGTGCTTCTTCCATGCCTGCCTGCTGCTGACATTGCGCATTTCTGCATAGTCCAGTGTCCCCTCCAGTGTCACCAGAAAGGGGAAGGCGGGTCGGTGGCACTGACCATCTATTTTTCTGATTGCCTCTTCTCTTTGTTTCTTTTTCTCCAGCAATAACTAGAATGCAACTCAAGGGATGTCAGACCCTGGACATGGCTCTTAGTTTGAAAAGGAAACTAACTGGAGGACAATACAAAAAACAAATATTTCTATTAGTTTACTGTGCTGTGGTTCTTTTATCTACTACTTGGTGTCCTTTGTTGTGGACACCAGTGACCATGCCAGAATGCCATCCTCGCGTTGCAAGTGCCGTGGGGGGTAGGCTGGGCTCTGGTGCACGAGTGCTGGACTTTACCCAGCTGCCTGCCCCAGTGTGTGGAGACACATTTACCAGGAACTATAGAATTAAAGATGTTCCCTAAAGCAATTTCAGACCAATATTTCTTCCTACGGTTTATTCATTGTTTTATATATTATCTAAATATATGTATATGCTGTGTAATACTCATAATCTGGAAATGAATAAAATGCTATATTCTTGGTTTGTAAATTTGGGTTTTTTGTTTGTTATTTTAGAAGGAGAGAGAACATGAGTGGGGCGGAGGAGGGGTGAGTCGAGGGGGAGGGGGAGAGACTCTTCAGCAAGCTCTGCACCCAGCGTGGAGCCCAACGTGGGATGTGATCCCACCACCCTCAGATCATGACCTGAGGCCGAAATCAAGGGTTGGACGCTCAACCGACTGAGCCACCCAGGCACCCCAGTAAATTTGTTCTTAGTTTATTTTTTTAATGATATTTTTCTTTCCTTTGTGATGTGAACATAGAGCTCTTTCCAAAGCACATCCCATACGCTCATGCTGTGAAATATCTTGCGGTAAGCACTTACAGGACAAGACATCTGTACAGATACTGATTTATAACAACTCCAAGCTACACTAAATGGGGAAAAATGTGAACAGCATATGATCAGTAGAATCATCTTACTAGGCATTGGGGCCCGAGTCAAGCTTAAGACAAAATGGCATCTAGTCCAGATTGCTCTTAATTCCCTTAGCAAGTTGTCACATTGGAGCCCCACATGCTCTTTTGTAACCACACCTACTGTCCCTCAGCATTGGAGCCCATCACCAATGGGCTTGAATTTAGGGACTTCCTTGCCTTGAATTTAGGGACTTCCAGGAAAAGTGTTTCTCTAAACACTCGAATCACATAAGGGAGCTGAAAGCTTACCCCACACCCTCCCTTATACTGCTTCTTGGGCATATGGTCCCTCAGTGGGATGGCCAACCCCGGCACAAATAGTTATATTCACAGAAGTTAAACACTTCCATGATGCGACTACCCTGTGTAAATTCGCTGGGGGGCGGAGAGGGGTGGGCAGAGAAGAGCATGGGTGGATATGCCAGATCTTGAAGGATACAGTTAAACTAGTACAGTGACTACATCTGGAGACAATAGTTATTGTGTCATTTGTAGACTTTGTGTACTATAAAAAAATGTTTTTGAAAAGTAATGTAAGAATTTCAAAGTCAATAATAAAAGGCCATTCTAGATACTGGGCCCTCCCAGGGAATCCCCCCTGGGTCTGGTTTCGTCCCACAGGGATGACGCTGGAAGCGTGGGCACCAGCCACTTAGACTTCGGTGAGACGTAAAAACCGTGCTGAATTTGCTGTTGCCGTCACGGCCTTCTGTGAAAGTACATGGCAAGAAGCGCTCCTCTCCCACAACCCGTACCCTCCAGAGTGCGCTGCGGGTAAGCAGCAGACCTCTGCCGCAGCAGGGCCAGGGGTCTGGAGGGAAAGGTGCTCCGCTGCCACCTCGTGTGACTTGCCGAGTTTGCGTTTCTCCCCACAGTTGTCGAGCGCCTGACACTCGGGTGGGCCCAGGACAGCTCTGCCCTTTCTCTTCCTGCTAACGACTCGACTGGAGCCGCCTCTTTCACGGGTGCTGCCCCTCTGATGGGGTCAACACACAGAGGGCCGTCAGCCCAGGTAACAGGACCAGCCCCAGTCACGTCTGAATGTTGTCCCCTTGTCCATCCTTAAACATAGTAGCGTTGTTGTTGTTAGATCCCGTGGGCCTGTCCCCTGAGCCTTCAGGGTTATAGTTGGAATCCTCAGAGATGGGTGGCGGTGGGGTGGCCAGGGACTTCAATAGAGCTCCCTATCTCTGGTCACTGGACGCTGAAATCTTCCTTCCAACATGGTGTCTATTGTGGCCTGAAAGAAAGATGCTTTTGTGGAGGCGAGGAAATCTGGTTAACTTTTCATCTCTCTTCAGTGCCAGGCCATCAGGGAAGTGCTCCTGGAAGTCCAGAGAAACACAGCAACACACTCTCCTCCACACAGAGCCCCTTTCACCCCAAGGCACTTGTCAGACTATGTATGGGGATTACCTCACCTCCCTCTTTGGGGTGGAAGGCGACAGCTGTCCACTTCCCAGATGCTTTGCATATCCATTTGAGAGGAAGTGAGGGGGCGTTGGGGGTGATGGGGTGTATTATCTAAGCTGGACCCAGGCCAGTGTGAATTGTGGAACCAACGAGTGCACGGCCCCTTGCCCTCGGCTTTCCAGCTCACCAGGAAGACGGCGACAAACCATTAGGAGGCTGAGCACAGGAGGAAGGAAAGGACAGGCTGTGAGGGTTAGTGGCCTCCTTGGAGCTGGGGCCAGAGTGACCTTACAGTGGAGAAATTGAAGTGGGCAGGGTCGCGTTATCAGGCGCCTTGGAGGTCATGGTGTGTTTTAGAAGGAATTGCCTTCCAAGTGAGAGTGTTAGTTAATTGTCGTGAACTTTGAAGGGACAGGTGTGCAACCATTCCCAACAGGATTCATCTTGGGTGAGAGCAGATCCACTGTGGCCCTTATTTGCCACTGGCCGACTGAATGATTTTCCTGTAGCCAGACTGGCCCCCTCCTGGGGTGTCTCTCAGGAAAGTCAGGCATGCCAAGGGACAGACCTCCAAGCTGATTTCCCCAGCACCTCACCAGATTTAGCCAAAAGCCTCACTGAGAATTCACTGAGAAAGATTTTGGCGCTCTCCTTGTCTAAGCCCTCTCTTCCTCTTCCTCCATTTTACTGATGAGGATGCCACAGCCCAGGGAGACATGGGCTGGGACAAGGACCTGGATCACCTGACCAGTCACATGCCATCCCTGTCCTGCTTGCGTGGGCACTCCCCCTGTCCACCGGCATCCTGTGTGTCTGGGCGTGCCCTTTTTATAGAGAGCAGTGAGATGTGAGAGAATGTCCCCCTGGGTGGCTGGGCCAGGCCAGACCCCACTGCCGGAGAGATCTCAAGGCCAGACTCGGCTCTGTCTCCACAGTGAGGCCTTGCCTGGTTGTCCCCTCATGGCTGCATGTTAGCTTACCTTCAGCGCTGAGGTGAAGAGTGAAAAGCTTGTAGGGCAAAGGTTTCTGTTTCACTAATGGATCATAAAAGTAGCCTATGTTCATGGGAAATATAAACCACAAAAATAATATAAAGTCAGACAGAAGCCCCAGTTCCCATTTCTGATCTGAAGGCATTTGAAGGGGCTAGGCCAAGTTTTACCTGCTTTACGGGTATTTGTTTTACTGAATTATCGCAGCACTGGAACAGGAACCATTCTCGTTTTACAGATGAGAAGACCAAGGCACAGAGATGAGTGTTCCTGAGCTCACACAGTGATGCCCCCCTTGGCGGAAGCAGATTTCAAACTCAGGCTGTTCAACCCCCGCGCTGGGCTCTTAAATCACTTGACTTCTTTGACCTGCTGTTTCCTCCTCAGCAAAACCAGCCTGATGGGGAAAACACATGAAGTGTGCCTCAGAGCTGGGCTGGAAGAGATGCCTACGAGCGAGATGTGTTGTTTTCACACAACAAAAAGCTATACAGCAACGAAAAGGGACAAATTGCAGCTACAGGTGCAGCAGCAGAGGAAGCATATGACTCCCGTGCATGGTGAAGACAGCAAGGTACAGTGTATCAAGGATGATTCCTTTTCTGTATGACTTAAAAAAAACTTCTTTAACGATTACTTATTTTTGAGAGAGAGAGATAGAGTATGAGCAGGGGAGGAGCAGAGAGAGAGGGAGACTCAGAATCCGAAGCAGGCTCCAGGCTCTGAGTTGTCAGCACACAGCCCAACATGGGGCTCAAACTCACGAACTGTGAGATCATGACCTGAGCCGAAGTTGGATGCTCAACCGACTGAGCCACCCAGGTGCCCCTCCATTTCTATATGACTTTTAGATAAGCAAAACAATATATTCCAGGATGCATTTATAAATGACAAGCCATAGTGACAGCAAGGGGACTGGGTATCTCAGAACTCAGGACACTGTTTCACCCAGGGGTGGGGGATGCGGGTGGGAGGACGGGGGGGCATGAGTGACAGGAGAGGGGCTTCATGGAACTTCCAAGGACCACCAGTGCTTTATTTCCCAACCTGGGGAGTGTTTGCACACCGATGTTTGCTTCATTACAATTTGAATCACACTGTGGAGTATATTCTTCTGATTGTATTTCTCAAAAAAAAAAAAAAAAAAAAAGTCAAATTTCGATTACTTAGCCCTGGCCTATTAAAATGCACTCGCTTGAGGCCCAGCTCGTCAAAATGCAGATTTTCTTTCAGGAGATCTAAATCTGGCTGAGAAATCTGCATGTTAACACCTTCCCCTGGTGATTTGTGGGGTTTCTGGCACTGAGAAGCTGTTCCAAGAGCAAGAATCGATGCCATACCTGCAGAGAGGCCAGATGCTGGGAAGAAAGGAAAGCATAAAGCAAAGCCCCTCTCAGACTTTAAGTTCCTTTGATACAAAATTCTAGTCCGGAACTTCCATCTCTGCACCTTTTCCAGAGCCTGCAAATACGGAGTCCTGTAATGCAAACCACGAGTGCCTCTGAGCTGTGGTAGGCGCACTCCAAATCGCAAATCCGCAAGGCATTGCACATCTGGATGGAGCACGGGCCTTGGAAAAATTGTGCCTCTTGGTATCCATGGTGTCTGAAGCAAAGCAAAACAGTATGTGAAGGGTGGGATATGGAAACACGGTGGCTGGAGCCCCTTATTAAGGGGTGTCGAATGTCACTGACAGCCGCTGCCCTTCTACTGCATGAAGGTAATAAATGTTAACAGGGACTCTCACGAGTTCTCTCATCACTTGGGTCTCCCCCAGCTGTCTTCCATCAAGTCTTAAGTTGTGAATCCTCCTGGCAGTTGGGAGGGAATACAGTAAATTCAGTCGATATGGTAGAATAGGCCTGTACACACAGTAGCCCCTGGGTTCCAAGGCCCCCTCCAAAGCTGCCCCCACCCCAAGGCTGCCCTCATGTTCACTTGAAGTCTAAAGAACAGAAGCCTTCCAAGCCTCTTTTTTTGGTATTGGAAACCTACCTATGCCAACATGTCAGGTTCTTGGTGACTGTCAGGAGCCCCCGCCTAGGAGAGGTAGTGGGAAGCCACAGTTCTCCCCCTCCGAGCTGGCTACCGGGAGGTGTGCTGCTGGGAAAGCAAATCTCAGACCCCACGTGCGACAGTGACTAGGAAGCACGTGAAAAAGACTCCTGCCACCGAAAGCTTGGCAAAGCGTCTGTTCGCTCTCTGCAGATGCACGTCCATGGGGAACAGGAGGATGGGTGGCAGGGGAGAGCAGAATCCCACGGGAATCTGCTGCTAAGGGTCTGCGGGTGGGGACGGGGGCAGTGAACTCCCTATAGGAGTTCCAGACTCAAACCTTCTGCAGATCTTAGGTGGTTGGGCCTGCCAAGTTCTCATGCCCCAAGTCTACTGGGGACAGAGGTACCTAGATAACATTTCTGGCCACTCACATATTTGGACTGGATTCATTTCACCAACAACGAAGTTATAATGACAGGGAGTAGAGATTCGTTCCCGGAGGTTGTGCTCACTTTGGTCCGTGTGCTGGCAGAGGGGAAGGGGAGCGGAGATACTCGACACAAGTTCCTTACCAGCCCTGGGCCGGCCCCGGCCCCAGGGAATCCCAGCAACCCCAAATAAGGGAAATGAAGAACCTCAAGCTTCTTTAGGCAGCGAACCCCACAGGGGCCACCAGCCTTTGCTGTGGGAAGAGGGCATTAGCTGTCCCCTTGAACCCCACTTGCTCGGGGAAGCTGTTGAGGCCTGAAGGGAGCTTCAGGTCACCTCACATTCCCCAGAAGGCTGAGTTTACATGGTGTGGGGAACCCAGGGTGGCTGCCACCTTCCCCTCCCACTGGGGGCTCCGTGAGCCTCAGAGGCACCAGCATCCAGAAGCTCTCCAAACCCCATACTTCAGGGATTTTTATGGAGGCCTTATCATGGGGATGAACCCAGGGGATGGGTGGGGGGAAGTGCTGAACATCCCAGGCTTCTGACCATGCTTGGTCTTTCAGGTCACCAACCCCTGTGCTGAAGGTAGCCAGGAAGGAGCCTGCCAAGAGTCACTTCATTAGAGCAAAAGATATTCCCATCACCCAGGAAACTCCAAGGGATTTGGGAGCTCTGTGTCAGGAAGCAAGGGCAAACAAGAGATGCTCCTAGCACCTTAACAGAGTAGGAAATTACAAAGGTTTTAGGAGTTCTGGCCAGGAGCTGGGTTCAAACACCAAAATATATAGTTCTTCTGCCATCATAACATCCCATTGTAACAAGGAGTTCATGGCTGTGCAAAATCCCCTGGGGAGCCCGGCTGCAATTTTCTAGGTGCACAGACCTTTAAAAAATGAAGTCGATTTAAAATCCATGCTAATACAGTAGCAGGAAGCTTCTAGCAGTCTGTGGCTATTTAAATTACATTTCATTTAATTTAAATTTAAAGGAAAATTCAATTCTTTTGTTGTACTAGCCACTTTTCAAGCGCTCTGTAGCTGGCTAATGACCACCATATTGGTCAGTGCAGATAAAGAAAATTTTAATTGGACAATGCTGTTTTAAATGCCTTCACTAAAACAATAAGACTTTATCACCATCAAAGAAAAAATAGTTTCAATGTAGTATAATCGTGTTTTTAAGAACAGATTTGAACAGGCTTCCCAAATGTAATTGTGCATAAGAATCATCTAGGGAATCTTGTAAAAATTCACGTTCTGATTCCGCAGGTCTAGGGTGAGGCCCTAGATTCTGCATTTCTAGTAAGCCCACAGGTCGTGCTAATGCTGCTGGTCTTTGGACCATCCTTTTGGGCAGTGAGGGATCACTGGATTAATTAAAAAACACCCAGGGTGCATTTTAGTGATGAACCTTGGGAATGGGAAGCAAGTTCGAAATTGCATCATGAGTGATGAGCGTCATCTTTCACTCCTGGCCAGATACCTTGGCCGCTGTCGACTTCATTCAGACAGTATGTCTCAAGCCTAAATTTCAGGCCTGTTGTTAGGCCCCGCCCAAAGGCCCGTTTCCCAGAGTGATAGGTCCTGGCGTCAGGAACAGCTTCCCTCTTAGGGCCCCATCAGGCCAAAAGGCCCCGGCTCCCCCGGGAATCAAGGCGACTTGCCATGACAGCTGTCGGGGACAGCTCCTCTCAGAACAGTGAACTGGATGCCTTGTCTCAGCCTCCCCTTTATTTCTTGTCTTTTTCTCAAATGTAAAAATAGAGAAGTTCAAAGCCCCCATATTCCCACCACCCCAAATTACCACCGTTACAATTTGTCACATATTCCTTCCAGTGCGTCCCGCGTATGTTGTTGATTCAGTGGCCTGAGATGAACATAGCCGCCGAGTGTTCACACCTGGTGTGGTGCTGGCCCTGTGACTTACCTAACTACGGGATGTGGCGGAGGTGATGCTGTGCCAGCTCTGAGGCAAAGTCTTGAGGAAGCCTGACAGTTTCTGGGTTTTCACTGATGGAAGCTCTTTGTGCCCGGCCACTCTGCTGGAGTGATCACGTTGGCGACTGCGTGGAGAGACAGCCGGACGAGGACTGACCAGGAGGCCCAGCCTACGCGGAAAAGCAAGGCCTTGGCTTGCAGCTGAGTGAGGCTACCCAGGTGGCTCCCAGCAAGACCAGCCAAGGGACTGCCCCAGAGAACCCGGCCAAGGTGGAAGAACCAGGAGCAAATAAAACGGTACTGGTTTGGGGGCACGGGGGTGGTTCATTCAGCTGAGCATCTGACTCTTGATTTGGGCTCAGGTCATGATCCCAGGGTTGTGGAATCAAGCCCTGCGTCAGGCTCCATGCTGAGCTTAGGATTTTCTCTCTCTCTCTCTGTCTCTCTGTCTCTCTCTCTGCCCTCTCCCCCGCTCATGCTGTCTCTAAAATAAAATTAAAATTAAAAATACCTTCATTGTTTTAAACCAGGAGGTTTTGGGGTGGTTCCTAGGTGGCCACAGTTTACCAGAACCTAAGTGACACAGGACATAGGTAATGGAAGCGTAACCAGCCGATCCCCTGTAGGACCTGCCCCTTCCGGGTGCTGCCCCCTTATCCTCAGACCACAAGTGCCTTCAGGCAAGGGTAGCAAAGGATTAAATGAATTCACAGGAAGAGCAGGTAATATTTATTTACTGGCTAACATATATCTCATCTCAGTCCCGAAACGTATATGAGGTGGCTTATCAAAAATATACGTAATGAGGGGCGTCTGGGTGGCTCAGTCGGTTGAGCGTCCGACTTCGGCTCAGGTCATGATCTCACGGTCTGTGAGTTTGAGCCCCGCGCCGGGCTCTGTGCTGACAGCTCAGAGCCTGGAGCCTGTTTCAGATTCTGTGTCTCCCTCTCTCTCTGACCCTCCCCTGTTCATGCTCTGTCTCTCTCTGTCTCAAAAATAAATAAACGTTAAAAAAAATTTTTTTTTTAAATATACGTAATGGAAGATTGTCTTCAAAGTTTGCAGGGTGAGGTGGAAGGGACAAGGCCAAGGGCAGGAGGAAAATGCCACTTGCCAGGTGAAGGTCCGTGAGGACATGCCCGCTCTCGTGTTTGTGTGGGGCGGGGGCTGTGAATGTGGCCTCGTGAGCCCGTGTGACCAAGACCTGGAGAAAGAAAGCAATGATCAGGCCTGCCCCAGGAAAGGGACGACATGGAAGGAGCCAGGAATGAGCCAGGGACCGCGCGGTGGGTGCGAGGAGCCAGCAGGGGGTAGTGGGCGGTGAGGGTGGCTCCAGGGATGGATGGTAAGTCGAGGCCAGACTCCAGCTCCAGCTCAGCACTGAGGAGCCCCCCTGAGAGAACAGCGGCCACTCGGAAAGTAGCAAGTGCCCTATTCCTGCACAGATGCTCCTGAGGTGGGCACTGCAGTGACAGCCCGGCCTTGGGGACTCAGCTCCGAGCATCCCGGGGCCCTCTCCGGCCCAGTCATGCCTCTCCTTGTCCTTCCGCCTGAACTGGCCCTGGGTGAGAGGTCACTGCTCAAAGTGAGGCCTGGCCAGTCCAGTTCAACTGCAGGGTCCAAAAGAGCCCTGCATCTCCTCGAGCCGAGGGTGGTTCTGCCATTTTGTGGTGTCATCCTTGCCGGGCATCTGTTCCCGTGAGAAGTACCATCACAGATGGTGTGCGGTCAGGTAGGAGCTGTAACTTCCAGCCTCTGAGTTTTGTTAGGGGGTTGGGAGCTCAAGAAAGGCTCTACGCAGGAGGGCTTTGAGGGGCTAGGAGGTGGGGACACCGGGCTGTAAAGGGAAGGGCGATCTGGGCAGAGGGAACAGCAGATGCAAAGGCCAGAAGTGGGCGTTCCAGCTTCCTATGTAGCAAGAGCGTGCAGTTCCTCCACAGGCAGCAACCTTGGGCTTGGGGGTAGGCCCAGGACTGGCCACAGGTGGGCCTGGCTGAGGTCGGGCTGAGGAGGTTGCTGCCCTTCAGCTCCCCTGGTGCTCCTTGTTCATGGGGAGGAGGACTTCGTTCTGGGGGGAGAAGGCAGCCCCGGACACTGGGGCAGGCGGGCTCCTCACCCCCATGCCTGTAGCTCTGGCCTCCGGCTCTGTGGGTTTGGGCCTGAGTGTAGGGCTGAGGGTCGGGGGCTCTCTGGTTCTGTTCCCCACCCCTAATCCCTTGCAGCTGTTGTCCTCCCCAGGAAGGACAGTTGTGTTGGAGGGAAGGGAAATAGTTATTTTGAGTTGGTCACTGGCTTCTGACCAGGGGACAACGGATGGCTGTGTTGGGGCCTGGCAACAGGGTGGGCTGGAGGGGCCAGAGCTGGGCCTGGCTGGGAGGGCAGCCCACATGATTAATTATGGGGGGTGCTGGGGAGCGGGACATGATCCTCCCTGAGGCTGGGGCTGTAGAGACCAGCGAGGAAACAGGCTCGAGATCGGGTTTGCCCAATAGAGAGCTAGCGTCCTAAGTGTAGTCTGGGTTCGCTGGAGGGGTGGGGAAGGTGGACACAGCCTCCCATATTGGCCCCTGTGCCACTGGCAACAGTGGAGAGGAAAAGGAGGTCCCTGTGACAGAGACTGGGTCTGTGGGGAGGGCTGCCTGTGAGGGGCTAGGCTGGCGGGCAGCCTGTGGTCACTGTTCACCCCCTTCCAGGCAGACCTTCCCAGCACCTCCTTCCCAGCAGAAACCACGTTTGGTGGAGACCATACCCTCTGGTGGCATCTACCCTTCTTCTCTGTGGGATCACAAGCAGGTGAGAGCACTTTGGGGCAGAAGGAGCCAAGCGGCCAGAGGTTACCCCCTTCCCTCTAGGGCTTACCATGGTGGGCTTGAACCCTGGCTCTACCGCTTACCAGCCCTCTGAACTCAGGCCATAAAGTGGGCCTCCCTGAGCCTTCCCATTTACAGAAACAGGAATTACGATAGTGATAAGCCCCTCCTAGAGCTTTGGTGGGGATCCCCAGAAACTGGATGGACTGTGCTTAGGGTAGGACCCGGCACCCACGGGTGTTGTCATGGTGACTGTTCTTGCCCTGTTTCATCATCCTCACGGACATCATCCGGGTTGGCCACCCTCTAGGGGATCTGTGTGCCTGCCTTCACAGAGGGCTCCAGAAGGGGCTTCACGAAGAGGAGAAAGGAAGAAATCCTCACCAGGGAGGGAGGTGGAGGTTCCCAGAAGTGCAGGGAGGAGGGAGGAGCCCACTGGACTGTAAGCCCTGAGAGAGCAAGGCCTGCATCCATTTCTTCCCTGCTGTGTCCCCAGCACTGAGGACAGTGCCTGGCACAGGTTTGGTGCTCAGAGCACATTTTTTTCAATGAACGCATGGACTTTTGAGCGGATCACTGCGTCCCTGGAATGTGAACCTGCCCTGGGCTTCTGGCTGGAGATAATTGAGTGCTGAATTGTTGACTGGTTGGTGATACAGGACTCAGCCTTCAAATTCCTGTGCCTGGAATTTGATCATGGAAATACAGAGAGCAGGGCAATTAGCAGTAAGGGCTCAGGAAGCAGAAGTGAGAAATGGGGTGGAGTTGATCCCTCCAAGAGCGAGGCAACCCGGGCACCCTGGGGGAGAGCGGCTCTCCAGCTCCCAGGCGCCCCTCCATCTTCCCAGCTACTTAAGTGGTCAGAGGAGGGAAGTGAGAGGGAGGAGCAGGGTGCTCCCCCCCATCCGAGAGACCCTCCACCACAGGGAGCTCATTCCCCTTCATCTGCAGGCCCCTCACTGAGCCCTGCTATGCACTGGCCTTGGCACTTGGGTCTGGGGCAGAACCACAGCCCTTCAGAGTGGCCTCTGTGATAGGTAGGAATCCAGACAGGGCAAGAGGAGAGGGAGCACTTCTTGGAGGAGTCCATGTCTACTGTCTGCAGTGGTTGCTGAAGGGTGGAACAAGTTGGCCAGGGAAAAGAACAGGCAATGACTTTCGAGGCAGAAGGAACAACGTGGGCAAAGGCCCAGAGATTGGAGAGGGCCTGGCCAGTTTGGGGAACAGCAGGACATTCCATGTGGCCAGACCACGAGTTGGGGTGGGGGGCGGTGAGGGATGGGGCAAGAGGGGGCACCGGGTGGAATCTCCCCTCCCGAGTCAGAGTCTGCCTGTGCTGGAGTATCCAACCCAGCGCTGAGAGGGGCAGCTGCACTCGAGTGACCTGTCCTCGGAGCAGAGCCAAGTGCAGGCCTCAGGGTTCAGCTCTGCCACCGGCTGGTTGTGTGACCCAGCAGCTGGGATGACTACCCCATCTGCACAGTGAAGGGGCTGCCTTGGTGTTCTCTAAGGCCCTGTCCCTGGCTCAGAGGGTCCCTGGGTTGGGGGAGGGCACTGTGGGCTTCTGGACCTGGGGCAGCAGGATGCAGGGAGGATGGCCTTTGTCAGGAAGTGCCATCCCAGGGGCCAGCGCCATCCAGCGGGTGCTGCCAGCATTCACTCCAGGTCCAAGGATCAGGCTCAGAAGAGACACGTCCCAATGGCTCCTGGCTGGGTGGCTTTGCTCTTCCCTGGGGAGACCCTGTCTACTTCCCCAACCACAGAGGAGGTCTGGGTTCCATGGTGCCGGGCCCTGGGCTGCCTGGCTTTTCAAGGATGGCTGACTCACGGCTTTGGCAGCCCTGGCTCAGCCTTTTCCCCCAGCTGAGGACCGAGGGGGATTGAGCCTTTCTCTGGCATCTTTCCCACCCCTAGCTGCCTGCCAGGTTCAGGCCTTTGCAGATGGGGCGAGGGTCACATCTTTATCTGGGGCTTTGCTGTCTGGGTCCCAGGAGCCCTTTCCTGCACAATTTCACCTGTGTTCCTCACAGATGCACCTTCTAGACAGGGCTACTGCCCCACTTTGGTGTGGGAGGTGGGGCACTGAGGTTCCAGAAGGAGCAGGAACCCTGCCTAATGATACATAGCTGGGCAGTGTCAGACTTGCAGCTGTGAGGTGTAGAGAGCAGTTAAGCTGCCGCCCACCCCACCCCCACCCCCGTTGTCACAGAGAGGGCACTGTGCCTGAGGACCCCACATTGGATCCCATGCAACCTGCAAGGGAGGGTTTGGGCCACCTGAACTCCAGAGCTGCTTCCCAAGGGCATAGTCAAGAATGTTCCCTAAGGGCTAAGCCTTTCTCTCCTTGGGATCCTGCCAGGCAGGAGTGGGGAAGTAGGGAGCACATAGGTTAAATGCATGGCTTTTGGGGTCCACCAGCCTTGACTCTAAATCCCCAATTCTACCTCTTTCTCAGTGTATAACTTGAGGAAGATGCCTCGGTCCCAGGACAGAGAATCACTGTTCCTCCCTCGCAGGGTAGGAGGAAGGGTAAGTGAAATGAAATAATCTGTTCATGCACTCACAGAAATATTCAGCGTCTACCTACAGTGCACCAGGGGCAAGATAAAGGAAAGAAATGAACAGAAGTTCCTTCACTGAACTTCCCATCTAGCTGGGGAGACTGACAGAAAAATGCAGATGTGATAAAGGATGAGGCAGGCTGGAGGTGGGGAAGGTGGGGAAGGGCAGGTAGAGCCGGCAGAGCAGGCTCTCAGAGAAGGAGGCTGGCAAGAGCATTCGAGGGGGAAGGAATGGCATCACAGAGTCCCCAGGTGGGCTGCCCAGCCATTCAAAAGCCGGGGATGGGGCAGAGCAGGTGAGAAAGCAGTCAGCCATGGGGGGCGGTGGGGGGGGGGCTCAGCGAGGTGGGGAGGCTGTCCTCCCCTGTGACAGGTCTGCAGGAAGTTGGCCCTCACAGCCGTGCAAGGTCAGGGCCTGTGTGTACACAGGACGTGGCAACTGTGAGCCCACTTTCAACTGCCACAGTTTGAGCGTGGCCTTTCTCCTTTCCTGCCGCTACTCAACCTCTGCCTCAGGTCCTTGGGCCCCGAGGCCTCCCCCACGGTGGCCTGTGACCCCCCCACCGGGGGCACAGCACCCCCCAGCTGCCTGCCACCGCCTCCTACTTGGGGCGGGCCGTGTGTCTGCTCTGGCCGGTCTCGGGGGCTTCACAAAGGCTCCTTTCACCAGAGGGCATCGTCGGGGGACTGGGCGGGGATGTGGTGCCCTCCTGCCCGTGGGCATAAAGACCCTCTTTCTCTTCTGCTGCACCAGCCTCTCGACTGGCGGGCGGAGGGGCCAGTGCGGGGAGATTCTTGTCCTTCCCTTTTAAAGTATGGGCGAGACTGGGGCCAGGCAGACAATGGTGGTGATTTACAGTCTGCTGGGCCCCAGGGCCGCCTGCCGGGGTGGCACTGATCAGCCAGCAACGCTGGGAGCAGAGTTGCGCACTGCAGGATCTAGGGGTGCCTGCCTGGGACCCCATAGAGGGGGCCCTGACTCACCAGCATAAAGTGAAAGGTCTGGGCTTAGAGTTTCAGAGCCCACACCCTCCCCCCACCAACTCTGCCTCAACTGGCCTGTTAGGGAGTCCTCCTGGCTAGCATATCCCTGGATTTCCCACCACTAAGCCATGTCAGGTGTCTCGCAGCTTTGACATTCTGTGCTGGACAGACACCTGCCTTCAGAGGGAGCTGGGCAGGAAATGGGGACCACATGAGGGACCACACGGTGACCATGAAAGCCCAGGGGGTGGGGAGGGGTCCTAGTCTGGAAGTGACTTGGAAATGAGTTGGGGTGGGGCGTATGGCTTTGCAGATGGAGGGGATAGGTGCAGAGGCCCAGAGGAAGGACAGGCCCTCAGCTGAGATGTGCCAGGAGTGGGTGAAGGCACTCGGTGGGGGCAGGGCCAGCAAGTCTGGTACCACAGAAGGGACTTTATCCAGAAAGCCATGGGCCCTCTCCAGGGGTCTGATGTGAGCCTGCAGGAGGGGACCACAGGGGAAGAGAGAAGCTGGGAGATGGGTCAAGGAGTAAGGGAGGCTGGAAAGGAGCCAGTGGGGACCAATGGAGTGGTGGCGAGGAGGTGGCTGAGCCACTGACCCAACAGAAACAAGAGGGAGAAGGGGGCAAGAAAGCAAAGGAGAAAGCAGGGAAAGGGAAAGTGAGGCAAGAAGAGAGGCACCCAGAGAGAGGGAGATGCTGAGTGAGGAGAGACCCAGAGAATGGACAGAGGGACAGGGGAGAGGAAGGAGGAGGAACATAGGTAGTAGCAGAGAAAGCAGGAGGCAGAGAGGGAGTGAGGGGGAGGGAGAAAGATCTAGGCCATAGCCAAGCAAAGGAGTGAGAGGCCAGAGGACTTCCCCCAGTCCTTACTGGCCTAGACCTTCCCCTGCCGGTGCCCCCCATGCCCTGCACCCCAAGCCCAGTCCTCGCTGGCTGGGGAGGGCGGGGGGGGCTAGTCTGTTCTCCAGCTCACAGAGGAGGAAATGGGGATGATCTGGTTGGAGATAAGCAACAACTTTTTTTTTTTAATTTTTTAAATGTTTGTTTACTTATTTTGAGAGAGACAGAGAGAGCAGGGGAGGGGCAGAGAGAGGGAGAGAGAATCCCAAGCAGGCTCTGCGCTCTCGGCACAGAGCCCTACGTGGGGCTCCATATCACGTACTGTGAGGTCATGACCTGAGCCAAAATCAAGAGTCTGTTGCTTAACCGCAGGCACCCGAATAAGCAGGAACTTCTTGATTACACAACAGAGCAGGCCCACAAGGGAAGTGGTCCCCTCATTGGGCCCCTGGCCTCCCCGAGGCAGGGGATTGGTCACCATGACCCCTCAAAAGACATGGACTGAATCGTGTTCCTCTGGGTTGACAGGACCCAGTTGTGGAGGACGATGGTTTTCAGATTGTCTGCCTCGGTTTCCCTCAATGAGGCAGAGATGTATTTAGGAGCCTGGGTTCGATGATGGGGTGGGGGCAGGGGCTCTGGAGCCAAAGCTGGGCTGGTGACGTGACTGTGTGTGCATCCAGGTGGCCTTGGGACCTTCTCCTCTCCACCCCAAGCCTTCATTCCAGGAAAAGGGAGAGGGGTGGAGGGCAGGACTCCACTGAGTGTTTCCAGGGAAAAACTGATTCTTCCAGAGAACAGGCGGCCACGCCACCTCCCCTCCCCCCTTCCCCCCTCCACTCCCTCCCTTTCTGGCAGAAGGAGCCCAGCAGCTGGAAAAACCATGCTCTGCTCCGGGCTCCCACCCTTAGCTCGGCTGAGCCCAGGCAGTCCTGCAGAGGGTGTGTGTGTGTGTGTGTGTGTGTGTGTGTGTGTGTGTGTGTGAACTTATGGTGCAGCCCAAGTACAGGTGGGAAATGGAGGAGCCTGGCCGTCATCACCTGCAACCACAGGGTGGGAGAGGCAGGGTGCGTCAGTAGGGGAGAGAACCGAGCCTGAGCTCATTCCCCAGAGCTTCAGTTTTGTCATCTGAGATGTGAGTGTGACACTTGCCCTGCTTCCCTAATAGGGGCTGGCGTGAGGATCACAGAAGCCAAGGTGGGAAGAGCAGGAACATGTCCCTGAGCTCCCTGGACACCCGTCGTCCTCACACCAACCCTTGAGGCAGGTGCTATTACTGTCCCCATTTGCCAGTGAGGGTCCTGAGGCCCTGGGGGGTTCTAGTGTCTAAGGTTGCAAAGCACATCTGAGGCAGAGCCGGGATTGCAGCTTCCTGCCTGGTGGTCTAGGCGGTGGCTTTTCTCTCTTCCTTCCTCCAAGCATGAACTGAACGAGTTCCTGGAGGGGCTATCAGCACAGGCATACTCCCCTTCCTCTCTGTCTTCTGCCTGGCCCAAACCCTACCACAATTTCCCTGCCTTCCCCAGATAGGTCACTCAGTGAGCTAGGGATGCTGAGTGAGGCTTCTGGACACCCCTCCAGCCCCCACCCCGTTTCTGGGCATGGACCCCTCCTCCTATAGGCTGCTCAAAGGGACCCAGTCCTTCCTCAGACCCTCTCTCTGCACCCTGACTCCCTGTCCTCAGTGTAAACACCATTGCCTTGTGGCTGGATGACCTCGGTCCCGGAGATCAGCCCCTGGGTTGGTCAGGCTGGAGACCCAACCACCACCACCAGGGGGCAGGAAGCAGCAAGAATGGTGACCACTCCCCAGAATCACCTTTTCCCTGATCAGTTCACAACTCCCCTTCTCCAGACACCTGTTCATCCTTATCTCCTCCTCCCTCCATACTGATATGCTGCCCAAATTGTGGAGTTGGGGTACCCTAGGAATAAGTATGGAATCATGGTTTTGCTTTTATTTGTCACCTCGAGCAAGTGATACTACCTCTTAGGAACCCCATTTTCTCTATTTGTGAGACAGGTACTTATCCATTCATTCACATCCACCCATTCATCCATCCATCCACCCGCTCACCCACCCATCTACCCAACTACCCATCCATCCATCCATTCATATGTATGGAATGCCAGGTCCTGGTACAGGTTGTGGAGTACTAAATGACTGCATGAAGTATAGATTTGTTATCATTTAGCCCCTATTTCCATAATTAACCATATTTCTGAACATCAGAGACCTTGATTTCCAATGAGCACAGTAAGCATAGAAAGGCAAAGCTTAGGCCAATACATATACTCACTTAGCATCATGCAGACTGTCAGCGGTGGCCACCCACCCAAGCCCATGATAACCCACCAGCACCACACTGAGGGTATCAGAGGACTGGCTGTTGGGACATTGCTGCCACCACCCGACACAGGCCATCAAGACCATCAGGACCATCAGCACGGCCCCTACAACCCAGGCAGGCCAGCCTCACAACCTTATACCACCGTGGCACGTCTGTCTTTGTGGAGGTATGGTTGTAAAATGGGGTGACCTAAAAAAACTCGTTTTTGAAAGGCTATTTTGAAGCTTCCAATATTTAGGCCCTTGCACAAACTATCTTCTATCATGTAAATCTCAAAGTTGTCTTTAGGGTAGGGAGTAGAGCTGAGAGGCCCCTTGGCTGGGCTGTGGGCAAGTCTGACGAGGCTTCCAGGAGAAGGAGGCATTTAGGATCCTGCTTGCCAGTCTAGAGGGGACTTGTATAGGGATGATGTCCAAGCCAGAGAGAGGAGCAGAAGGTGGACAGAGCTGGGGACAAGTCCAGAGCATCCTCTACACGGAGGCCTATGGCCTTCCCAGAGCATGCTTGACATACAGCCAGGCTGAGAAACACAACCATGGGGAGGGAGGTGGGACGCAACCAGGAGATGGGGCCCAGGGGCATAGTCACCGGGCCTGCTGGGAAGGCCTCGGGGCTGGGGGTGGCCCCCACCAACCGGGCTCAGGCCGTGGACTCAACCAGTATCAGTCCTGAAACTGCTGCCCTCCCTGGGCTCAGCTTAGTCTGTCAGATGCTAAGTTCTCTCTGGAGCCCAGTTCTGAGCTCTGCGATACCTCAAATGCCACACCTGCCCTGGAGCGCTCACACATGGCATGGGTGCTGGACACTCCCTGAGGCAGGTGCTGCTCGTGTCCACCCAGGTCCCAAGGCTGGTGCCCCTTCCCTCAGCTGCTATGCTGTTGGCTGCTCTCTGCTCACCCCCATCCAGAGGCTGCCCTTGGCTGATGGGCACCACATTACCTGGAGATGCCCAGGAGGTTATAAGCAATGACTGACATGGGCGTATAGCAGCCCAGGCCCCGTGTCTCTGAAGTCCACAACATCTTTGGTGCCATTCATGCTCTAGAGTTCCTCGGGGGATCGGGTTGAGGCAAGCTTTCTCCCGAAACCACGTCTCACTCAGCTTCCTCTTCTGCCCTATTCTGCTTCCCTCCCTTTCCTGTGGATGGAGGCTCTCAGTAAGCCACTTGCACAAGAAATCCTCCCTCAGGCTCTGCTTCTAGAGAGGTTGACTTAAGATACCCACAAAACTGATCTGGTGGCCTCTCCTTTAGAATGGGGTATCAAGGTTTCGTGGGGGGGGTGTGGCCCAGTCTTGGGCCATAGGAGAGCCCTCCGGAAGATGTGACCTTTGAAATGGACCTTTGAAATGGAGGTTGAGTAAGAACTGTTGAACTGAACAGCTAACTGGGGCTGAATGCTCCATTTGATATATCTTGCTCAGGGTGAGGGAGGGTGTGAGAGGCCAGAGGAACAATACCAGCAAAGGCCCTGAGACAGAAAAAGGCGGGACGTGTTCCTAGGAGAGAGGACCTGTGGCTGGAGGGGAGGAGCATGGAAGGGAGGTAGGAGATGAGACTAGAAGGGAAGTTGGGCCACAGCAGAGGGTTGCTGTCACCAGGCGGTAAGCCCAAGTCATTCAGCACCACACTGTGAATGGACTGTCATACTCTCTCTTGCTGAATCCAGATACAGCCTCACAATCCTCACCCTGCACCTGGCAGGCTCTATCAATCTACTGAATTAGCATTTGAGGTGACACCCATTTTCTGTCCTTGCCCCAGAGCAAGCCCAGGCTGGGTCTGTGATGTGACAAATGGGCCAAGTCCAGAGGCCTGGAGAGGATGGGCTCAAGTACAGTAGAGGCCTCCCCAGGGAAGCAGCCATTGTGGCCCATAAATAGGTTAGGCGGTCAGGAAACGGGAAATCCTGACAACACAATGAGGCCTGGGGCACAGGGGTTTCCTCCAGGCTGAGGGCTGGACGGAGGCTGCTTCTTGGGCCAAAAGCCTTGCTGAAGCAGGACTCCTTGACTGTTGGTTCCAGATGCCTGGCTCTTCCCACAGTCCTCAGGGGGACTCAGGGCCCAGCCTCACCCAACCCGGCCTAGACAGGGCAGCTGAGGACAGACAGGACAAGCCAGGACAGGCAGCAGAACCCTGAGGGAGAGGCATAATGGGCTCGGCTCTGGGCTGAGCCCCGCAGTGGGTGGTGGGGGGCTGTGAGGCAGCCAGGCCAGGGGCCAGGGGAATGGGGTGGCCCCAGAATCAATGGGTGCCCGTGCCAGGCCCTCTGATCCCTAGGAGCCTGCACACCTCTAACATCTGTGTTGGTGGACCTGTCCATGCCCTGGGTTCCCCAAGGGTGTAGCAATACCAGGCTGACCCTACCTGGACCCCAACGATGGAGAAATAATGTGGGCCCTCATTAAAGAAACAGGCAACCTGTAAAACCACGTCCCAGAAGAATTTTAAGAAAATCAAGTCATAAAACACAATGCCCTATATGATCTCTATTTTGTTAAAAAGCACACAAACATAAAAATCTCTGTGAATGTGTGTGTGTGTGCACAGAAGAGACGGGGAAGGGCCAACAACATGTCTAAGTGGTAGGTTTTCAGAGGATCTTATTTTCTTCTCTGTTCTTTTTCTGTATATCCTAATTTTTCTACAATGAACTTTGTAATCATAAAGAAAAACAAAAAACAAAAAACACAACACCCAAATCCGACAATGCCTCTTTTCTTTTAAGTACAATGTTTACAAAGACTGTTTAAAGAAGTTGGGGAATGTTGATAATCTAATGCTGAGTAGAAAACAGGATACAACATTGTATACATTGTATGTAAAGGACGAGCCACTCGGGGACAGGAAGGAAGCTCACAGGGCATCCAGGCCAACGGCTTTGGCAGGGGCACTGTCATAGTCCCGTCCATCTACAGTATATGAGAATCCCCACACCCTCGCATACACTGGGTGTCACTAGTCTTGAACATTTTTGCAATCCAGTGCTTGGAAGACAGTCTCATTGTAATTTGATCCGATAGGTGAAGGATTGAGTGTCATAATCTGCACATCTCTGATCACTGAGCCTCTTTTTGCCCCCTAAAACATTTTATTAAGAAAATTTCAGCATACAGAAAAGTAGGAGGAATTGTACAGCGAACACCCACTTACCCACCACGTAGTCCTACAATTAACATTTTACCAGGCTTGCTTTAGCACATATTGATCTATTCATCCATCAATTCTTATTTTGGGGGGCACATTTCAGAGTAAGTTACAGGCATCAGTACACTTCCTCCCTAAACACTGGAGCATGCATATCATTACCTGGAGTTCAATATTTGCTTAGGATTCTTTTTTTTTTTCTGCTTTCTGTAAAATGCTCATAGGGTAATGCAAAAATCGTAAGTGTATCATTTGATTAGTTGTGACAATGCATACATTTGTGTAACCCAGATCTCTATCATGATATAGAATGCAACCCCCAGAAAATTCCCTTTCGTGCCTAACTAGTCAATCTCTGCCCCCATCCTCCAGAGGCAACCACGGTATTTACATTTCCACCACAGATTAGTTTTGTCTATTCTGGAACTTCCTATCAATGGGACCCTAAAGTTTGTACTTGCTTGTGTCTGACTTCTTTCATCTCATATTATTTCTGTGAGATTTATCTAGGTCATTGCAATAGTTAATTGTTGAGTGGTGTTGAATAAATTCAGCATATATTGCTTTATTATTGAATAGCATATTCAATATCCATTGTATGACTATCCAAATATATATTCTCTTATTGATGAATACCTGGGCTGCTGACATTTTTGTTTATGAATATAGCTGCTATAAACATTCATATGCAAGTCTTTTTGTGACCCATTGCTTTCATTCTCCTGGGTGAATACCTAAGAAAGCAACTGAACCAGTCTCTTCCTATGTTTCCTAACCTTGAATATTTCTTTTCCCTATTTTTTTTGGTTTTTTCTTATTGATTGGTAGGCCAGGAAAAGCCAGGACAGGCATGATTAGTGTTGAACCCTAGGGATACAAAAAAATTTAAGACAGAGTCCCTACTCTCATGTCGCTCATAGCTTAGCAGCATAGACAGGCATAGACATAACCAGGATGTGATATGGTGGCTGCTATGCATTCATTTATTCCTTCATTTATTTAAGCTGTAAGTCCAGTCACGTCACTCCTCTGCTCAAACCGTCTCTTGGCTCTGCCTCGCTCAAGGTAAAAGCCAACAAAGCCCTTCATATTCTCACGATCTAGTCCCCTAAACCTCTGACCTCACCTCCCACCATGCTGCCCTGTTCAGTGCGCTCCAGCTGTTCTGGCCCCTTGCTCTTTCATAAACCCACCAAGCCTGGTCCCTGCCTCAGAGTCCTTGTCCTTGAGAGTCTCTCTTTCTGGAACATTCTTCCCCAGATTCCCACACGGTTTATTTCCTTTATGTTTCCTAAGTCTGCTATAGCAAATTGCCACAAATTTGGTGCCCTAACAACAGAGATGCCTTCTCTAACAGTTCTGGAAAAACCTTTTTCCAAATAAGATTACATCTACAAGTTCTGGGGACTAGGACGTGGACATATATTTTGGGGGCCACCATTCAATCTACTATACTTCCCAATCCCCTTCAGGCCTTTGCTCTGATACTATGTTCGCAGAAGGACTTTCTCTGGCCACATTCCAGCTCTCTCTATCCTCCTTCCCTGCTTGATTTTTCTTTCTAGTACTTACTCTCAGGTATACCATTTGTAGTTTACTTATTTACTGATTTTTATTGTCCGATCCCCTAATAGAATTTAAGCTCCAGGATGATCGATTTTGGTCTGTATTGTCCTTTGCTGTACTCCTAATGCACAAAACCATTCTGTAAGCACAGAAGATGCTCAGTAGGTAACTGTTGTAAGAATGAGTGAATGAATGATCATAGTGAGCACCAGGCTCTGCTTTAAAAGTTATTATTTTCTTAATGTTTATTTATTTTTGAGAGAGAGAGAGAGAGAGAGAGAGAGAGAGGGAGACAGAGCATGAGCAGAGGAGGGGCTGAGAGAGAGAGACAGACACAAAATCCAAAGCAGGCTCCAGGCTCTGAGCTGCCAGCACAGAGCCAGATGCGGGCCTTGAACACACGAAGTGTGAGGTCATGACCTGAGCGGAAGTCCATCGCTTAACTGACTGAGCCACCTAGGAACCCCAAACTCTGCATTAAATAGAAGGATATAGACAGTAGGAGCACAGGAGGAGGGGAAAAAGCATTCTGTTTGGAGTCTTGTCCAGGCAGGCCTTGCAAAAAAGGGTATATTTGAGCTGGGGCAGGTGGGAATGGGGAGGTATGGGGATCCCCAGGAAGGGCAGGATCAAGACCCAGAACATGAGTGGGAAAGGGTGAGGAGCCTGGTGTGGCCAGGGTGTGGAGAAGGAAGGACAGAACGGAGAAACATGGTGCACTTGAGGCAGGAGCCAGGCAGGAGCCCCTTTAGCCTGTATCTCCCATCTTTGCTGTCCTGGCTCCCTTGAGGAAAATACCCCCACTGGAGACCCAGATTGACGGTCCTCTCCAAAACATTCAGGCAAGAGAAGCCCCACAATTATTCTCAATGACATCTGTCAAGGTGCCTTGGTGCCCTGGTTGGCACTCCATTGGCTGTAAGCAACAGAAGCCCATCTCAAACTGGCTGAAGCTACAAACGGCACTTAATTTGCCCTGGTATCTGAACGGTCCCAGGTGGATCTCATTTTAGGCTTGACTGCATCCAGGGCTCAAGGTGTCACCAATAATCAGTCTCCCCTTCTCTGCTGGGTTTTCCCTGAGTGGCTCTCAAGCAACAACCATGGACACACACACGCACGCACACACGTACACACACACACACACACACACACACACACCTTTAACAACAGGAGAGTGGCCAGCAGCTCCACACTCACAAACCCAGGAGGAAAAGAGCCCCACCTTCCCAGAAGCAGCAGCCAAAGTCTACAGAAGACCTTCAATGGGGATCCTTGTTACTATCTGATTATCTTTGAACCAATTTCAATGGCCAGCAGAATGGTATCTGCTGATTGGCCAGGCCCAAATCATGTGAACAGCCTTTATCTGAGGGGCGGGGCCAACTCCACCCCAACCGCAGGGAATGAGGATGGGGTGGGCGTTGGCTGCGATTCCTCCAAGGAAAATCCGGAAGCGGTGTAAGGAGAAGCCAGAATGAGCTGTGGAAAGGCGCAAGGCCTGTGGCTACAACGAGATGAGCAGCTGGGGTGCAAATTTCCCTGCACCAGTTGCAACTCTTCCTTTCTCTTATTCACTCAAGAGGACACAATGCGGAGACACAATGACAGGGTGAAGCAGAGGCTGTCAGTCTCCTGGCCTTTACTGGTCTAGCAAACAGGGCCAGCTGCCGGCTGCCGGTTCTTGCGTCTCTTTACCTGAGAACTTTCCGTGGCGCTGCCCACGCACGTAGTAAGTCAGAGCCGCGCTCAACCAGTTGTCCATGGGTGCTGGTGCATAGCGCCCAGCTCTCCACCTCCCCAGGTGCTACGCCAGCCCCCGGAGTCCTCCAGGAGGATAAGCTCTGGTTAACCCACAGTGGTAAACTAGCTTGATAACGTGCCCTTTACTTGGTCTTCCTTTCCCTTATCCTTTCTTGCTCTCGGACTCGTGTTCCTGGATGGCCAGCGATAGACCACCGTACTTTTCCTGAAATCCCAGTCTCCGGCCCACTTCCGGGGGAGCCCAAACTGACACACTGGAGTACCCTTGCAGCTGCTTTCATCAGTTTTCAAAAGCAAATCCCTGGCGAACTCCTGTTGAGACACAGCACAATGATGGGTGATGTGGAGTCCCCGGAGAGTTCCAAGCCTGGGGAGCGGCTGTTTGAGAAAAATCTTTCCTGCTGACTCTGTGGAGGCCGGTATGGAGGAGAGGAGGATCCTCGGAGGGGAATCTCAAAAGGGCCTGAAACAAGGCTCAGTGGGGTGGTGGCTCGTGACCCTGAAGGAAGGGGGGACCAGGGGCACTAGCGGGGAAGTCAGTAGATATGTCCTTGATCACACTCTGGGATGGTGCAGGAGTGGGGAAAGGAGGATGAACTGGGGCAACCTCTAGAAGAGCAATTTGCTGACCTTAAAAATGCACACATCCTTTGGTCCAGAAATGTCACTTCTAGGAAGTTATCCCCAAGGTAGACATGCTTGCACATGTTGTTAGGAAATAGCACACGGAACAGAGGACAGCCTTCTATTTCCCAAAGAGAACAAAAACAAAAACAACACATCTATTAGGATGGCTATAGTCAAAACTCAGAAAATGACAAGCGTTGGCGAGGACATGGAGAAATCGGAACCCTGTGCACTGTTGGTGGGCAGGTAAAATGGTGTTGTTAATGTGAAAAAAGTGCGGGGTTCCTCAAAAAGTTAAAAATAGTTACCAGGGATTCCTGGGTGGCTCAGTTGGTTAAGTGGCCGACTCTTGATTTCGACTCAGGTCATGATCTCGAGGTTCGTGAGTTCAAGTCCAATGTAGGGCTCTGCATTGGCAGTGTGGAGCCTGCTTGAGATTCTCTCTCACTCTCTGCTCCTCCCCACCACTCTCTCAAAATAAATAAACTTAAAAAAAAGTAGAGTTGGGGCACCTGGGTGGCTCAATCAGTTAGCATCCTACTTCAGTTCAGGTCATGATCTCAGGGCTCGTGCCTGAGTTCGAGCCCCATGTGGGGCTTTGCACTGACAGCACAGAGCCTGCTTCCAATTCTCTGTCTCCTTCTCTCTCTGCCCCTCCCCCTCTCACGCTCTCTCTCAAAAAAAAATAAACATTAAAAAAGGGGGGGGGATTTGGACACATGCTACAATATAGTTGGAAGTTGAGAACGCAAGTGAAATAAGTCAGTCACAAAAAGACAATTACTGTATGGTTGCACTCATGTGAGGTACAGAAAGTATCAAATACACAGAGACAAAGGAAGAGTGGTGACGGCCAGGGGCTGGGGGAGGGGGGAGGGGGAATTATTGGGCAATGAGCATAGGGTTTCAGTTTTACAAGACGAATCAAGGGTCTGAAGATGGATGACGGTGACAGTTTTACAACAAAGCAAATGAACTTAATACCACTAAACACACTTAAAAATGGTTACGATGGTACATTTTGTGCTATGCGTATTTTTACCACAATTTAAAATAATAAAAGGAAATGAAAACAAACCAACCACACGTTTGTGGGCCAGCTTAGATCTATAACTTTTAGGTATGTAGGTTAAATATTCAAATACTTATGTATTGAATAATGTTTTTACTTAGCTATACACATATTTTTAAATCACATATTAGCTAAAACAATACGTCACTTTAGAAATGTAGCTTTGTCTGTCTTATTTCATTAAATAATTGGGTTCTACTTTCTGCATTACACCTTCCACCCATGCATCTCGGTCATTTCTTTATCACTGTCCTGTGATCGCTATCTGCGTGTCCCCCTCTACTTTCCAGTGTGACTGCCATCTAAAAGTGTTTGCCACAGGCACTTAAGACCCTGTCCCCGAAATTTAACCCAGGTCCCAGCTAGCCATTAAAAAAATATTAGATCCTGCAGGTATAGTTCATTGCTTCATTTACATATAGAAAAAACACAAATATTTCAGTGATTTTTCACAAAAAAAAAAAACCATCCATGTAACCAGCATCTAGGTCAAGAAACAGAACATGCCCAACCCACCAGAATCCCCCTGACTCCCCTCCTGGCCACTGTCCTCCACCCACTGGCCTGATTTCTAACACCAGAGGTTGGTTTGGCCTGGGGATTTTTTTGTTCATTTGTTTTAAAGATTTTATTTATCATTTATTATTTATTATTTTTAGAAAGAGAGAGTGAGTAGGGGAGAGTGGCAGACAGGGGTGGGGAAGAGAGAGAGAGAGAGAGAGAGAGAGAGAGAGAGAGAGAGAGGGAGAGAATCTTATGCCCAGCAGAGCTGGACACGGGGATGCAGGGCTCGATCCCACAACCCTGGGATCATGAGCTTAGGGGAAATCAAGAGTCCAACGCTCAACTGACTGAGCCACCCATATGCCCCTTGACTGTTTTGTTTTGTTTTGTTTTGTTTATCACTCCTCTTGACTTCATTTCTTTATTTGCAATATAGGAATCATTTTTTTTAATCTTATTTATTGTGGTAACACATATATTTTGAAAAAGTTGCCATTGAAACCATTTTGAGGTGTACATTCAGTGATATTAATTATATTCATGACACTGTGCGACCATCACCACTGTTTCCAGAGCTTTTCCATCACCCCAAACAGACCCTTTCATAAAGCAATAACTCCTTATTTCCCCATCACCTCCAGCCCCTGCTAACCTCTGATCTCTTTTGTCTGTAAATATCTCATGTAAGTGGCATTGTCCAGTATTTGTCCTTTTGTGACTGGCTTATTTCACTGAGCATAATGGTTTCAAAGTTTATCTGTGTTGTAGCAGGGGTCAGAACTCCATTCCTTTTATGGAGAATAATGTTCCATAAAGGAATATATATATGGACGTACCACATTTTATCTGTTCATCTATTGTTCCCACCTGTTGGCTAGCTTGGCCTGCCTTTGAATTGTATATAAATGGAATGATGCAGCCTTTACTTCTTTATGTCTACCTTCCCGGACTCAACTTTGTGAGATTCTTCTATGCCTTTACCTGTAGTTCGTTCATTTTCAATAGTCTATAGTACTTGTATGTTTATAACACAAGTATCCATTGTACTGTGGATGGACGCTTGGTTTATCTGGCTATCACAAATAGTACCTAAAAGAGTACTTAATACTGTTACGTGTGTTTTTCAACACCACTAGACAGCTAACTTAATTCTGATCCCTCTACCTGGAGATAGCAGCAGATCCTAAGAATTAAGGGCTCAGTCCTGCAAGACTGTCCTCCCCCACCCCCTCAGATACTTACCTGTGCTTCTGATCCATAGGCTATAGATCAGAGGTTCTGACAACCTAATCGGGTTAGATTAATTTGCTAGAGCCACTTACAGACCTCAGAGAAACACTTTACTTCCCAGGTTGCCAGTTTATTATAAAAGGATCTAACTCGGGAAGAGATGCATAGGGCAAGGCTTGTGGAGGGGACGAACCTTCACACGGAAGTGCTCAGAACCCCGGCCTGGGGTTTTTATGGAGGCTTCGTTATGTAAGCATGGTACATTAAATCATTGGCAATTGGTGATTGAGCCCAATCTCTAGCCCTTCTTCCTTTGCTGGAGGTTGGGGGTTGGGGAGGGTGACGGAACTAAATTTTCCAACCCTCTAAACCCTGATGGGTCCCCTGGCAACAAGCACTCACCCATAGGTAACCTGGGGGCGTTCCAAAAGTCACCTCATGAACATAACAAAAAGCACTTTGTAGCTCCTACCACTTAGGAAATTCCAAGGGTCTTAGAAGTTGTGTGCCAGGAACCTTAAAGAAAATCAAACATATTTCTTATTATAAATCACAATAACACAGTGCTGCTATGAATATTTGTACACATGCCTTTTCATAAACAGGTGTATGCATTTGTGTTGAGCATACATCTAGAAGTGAAGCTGCTGGCTCAGGGAGTATGCGTATATTCAGCTTTCACAGATGATGCCAGCCAGTTTTCCAAAGTTGTGCTCTTTGTGTCCCCATCAACAGGGTATGAGACTTCTGGTTGCTCCACAACCTGTCAATGCTAGATAGTGTCTTTTTTTTTTTTTTTTTTTTTTTTTTTCATTTCAACCCTTCTGGTGGGTAGATAGTGGTATTGCATCCTGGTGTTACTTTATTTCATTTTATTTATTTTGAGAGAGAGAACGGGAGAGCGAGTGCATGTGAGCAGGGGAGGGGCAGAGAGAGGGGGAGAGATTGAATCCCAAGCAGGCACCGCACTGCCAGCACCAAAGCCTAACTCGGGGCTCAGTCTCACGACCATGAGATCATAACCTGAGCCAAAATCAAGAGTCAGATGCTTAATCTGAGCCACCCAGGCACCCCTGGGGTATTCTTTTTTAATGAAGTGCTGACCGAGTCATTTATCCATTTTTCTTTGGATCAAATGCTTTTTTTCCCCTTATTGTTTTGTAGGAGTTCTTTATCTATTTTGGATACAAGTCTTTTGTGGGACATGTGGATTTCAAGTATCTTCCACTCTGAAGCTTCCTGTTTATTCTTTCAATGTGTCTGGTGAATGGGTGCTCTTAATTTTAAAGCTTTGCTTTCTAAAGTAAATTTTGAAAAGGTTTGTTTACAGTGTTATTTAACACTTACAACTGTGAAGTCATATCCCCAGGAAAAATACTAAATCTGTGTTAAATGTCTTTGCCTCCTTTTCTCCCCCTCCAAACTAATTCTGTTGGATGTCCACCATAAACATCCAAAATTAGAATGCGCTGAGGTCATTTCAGGCTATTGTGTCTTCTGCAAATAGTACTTCCTTGTTTAAAATAAAGGAATCAGAAAGCTTCAGGTAATGGGAGAGCCTTAATCAAAACCTGTATATAAAAAGACTCCTTTTCTGAGAGATTTGTTTGGAAGGAAAAAATGTATTCAGGCATGGCTGGTCTTCACAGAAGTATTCGCAGTTCCACTGCTGCAAAAGAAAAACATTGAAAATACCCAAATGTCCTAATTATGGTACCTTCGTTCAATGGAGTACTGAAGAGCCATTCAACAAAGGCCAGATGAATTTATGCATAAGAATATAGACCTAAGAAGGAAAAAGGCAGGGAGCAGAACGATGTGTGTGATAAACCATCTGCAAGCAAGCGTCCCTTGTGCACACACAGTTGCTGGGAAGGAATCACACTGGTGGTAGGAAGGGAGTTGAGGGGTGCAGAGGTGGGGGGGGGTCAAATTATTTGGGACATTCAAAATATTTTTCTTTTAACTCATGGCTATCTATTATTTATTCCAAAAAAAAAAAAAACTATTTAAGAATTTGAAAAATACAAAATAGAGAAACTTGAAAAGAAATAAATACTTCCATCCTAGGAAATACATGCAGTTGTTTTTGTCTGAGCCCCGAATGGTTCCCTTCCAACCCGTCAAACTTCCCTCTACCCCTTTGCTACTGGAGGGAGGACCAAGGAGAGGGCTAAATATAGGGGTGTCTCCCTTTGGGTTCTACTCTCAGCAATGAGGAACCACATGTGTGGCAAACTCAGGACCGACTTCTCCATGAGGCACAATGGATGCAGTGCCTGAGGTCCACAGTTATTCTAGAGGCCTGTGGAAATGTTGTAATTATTTAAAATCACTAGGAAAAAAGAGAATATAATCCATCCTGGATTATATTTGTCTTTATACCCATACAGTCATAAAATATAATTTTGTACAATTATGTGTATATAATTTTTATTTTTTGACAAGGAAGGGGCTCATGATGGCATAAAAGTGCCTAGAAAGTCATAATGTGGTCCTAGCTACATAGTAAATACTTTAGGTTTGGGGAACAGATAGTCTGTTGTGACCGAACCCAGCCCGTGCAGCAGAAAACAACCATAGACAATACAGTAAGTACCCCCACGCGGGAGGATATATATTAAGACCCCCAGGAGATGCCTGAAATCGCTGATAGAACTGAATCTGCATATACTATGTGTTTTCCTATACGTACATGCCTACGATAAAGTTTAATTTATACATTAGGGATAGTAAGAGATTAACAACAATAACTGATGATTGAATAGAACTATTATAGCAAGTATTAATGAAAGTTCTGTGAATGCAGTCTCTCTCTCATACCTTCTTATACTGTACGCACCCTTCTTCTCGTGATGAGGTGAGATGATGAAATGCCTATGTGATGAGATGGAGTGAGGTGAATGACCCAGGCACTGAGATGTAGCAGGGGTAGGCTGCTGTTGACCTTCTAATAATTCCAGAGGGAGGATCATTTACTTCCGGACCGCGGTTGACCCCGGGTAACTGAGGCTGCAGAAAGTGAAACCACAGATAAGGGGGGACGGCTGTACACAGCCGGCAAGGAGTGGCTGTGTTCCAACAAAACTTTATTTACAAAAACAGGTGGGGGGGCAGGGTTTGGTCGAGGGCCAACCCTCGGCTGTGAGTGCCCAGTACTGCTTCTCATTTGTTAATGAGTAAACAGGCTGAAGAGGGGGACTGCTATGAGGCCTGACGCCCGTCTGATGGTTGACTTTGGGTGGGTGATGGGGTTGCATACTGGCCTGGGGGTCAGTTTTCACGTCCCCCCTGCTCCTACCCTGTATAGTGACCTTGAGCAAACTGCCGTCCCTTGCCCGGCCCCTGTCTATAAGATGGAGGCAGTGTCTCCCATTTGCTGGACTATGAGGAGACAATGAAATGGGACAGAGGACATGGAAGGGCCTGGAATAGGAAAAGGAGATTCCCACTGGGCAGCTCAGGGCAGGAACTGCCAGCTTCCTGGAAGCCTGGCAGCCTAGGGAACATACTTTGGCAGAGAAAAGAAGGAGGTGGGGGCAGCCAACAGCGTGACCCGAAACACAAACAGTCCCCAAAGAGAGGCCGAAACTCTTAGGTTGGTGAAAACACGCTTGTCAAGTTTTTGTCCAGCCTCTGAGCAAGATGAGGTGGCGGGGGGGTGGGGGGTGGAGGGGGGTGGGAGGGGAGGGAGGTGCCCCAGGCTGGTCTCCATTGGCAGTGGCCAGTAGTGGCTGGCAGGGACCTGGATGTGTGTCCAGCCAGAGGTTCTCCAGGTGTACCCGCGTGCAGTTGGTGATCAACCAGGACTCTGGCTTCAGAACTGGAGTCTGCACCTCAGCGGCCAGGTGCCCAGCCCCAGGGAGGGAGCTCCGCATTCCCATGTCTCTGCAGGGCTGCCCAATGGCCTGGTCAGGCAAGCTCTAACATGACCTGGAAGGAAAATTTGTAAGCATGTATTAAAATAGACAACACAGGGGTGCCTGGGTGGCTCAGTCGGTTGAGTGTCCGACTTCAGCTCAGGTCATGATCTCATAGTTTGTGAGATCAAGCCCCGCATCGGGCTCTGCAGACAGTGCGGAACCTGCTTGCGATTCTCTCTCTCCCTCTCTCTCAAATGATAAATAAATAAACTTAAAAAAAAATAAAATAGGGATGCCTGGGTGACTCAGTTGGTTGAGCATCCAACTTTGGCTCAGGTCATGATCTCGAGGTTTGTGAGTTCAAGTCCAGAATCAGGCTCTCCGTTGTCACCGCAGAGCCCACTTCGGATCTTCTGTTGCCCTCTCTCTCTGTTCCTCCCCTGCTCATGCTTTCTCTCTCTCAAAAAGAAATGAAACATTAAAAAAATAAAAGACAACATACATTTCCAGGGATCTGGGAATTTGACCTTCTCTCCAGTGTATTAAACAGAGCCCTGGCAGGATACAGAATTCACTCCAGACAGGACAAGTAACATGTCGAGTTTTCATGACTTACAGAGGTGTGGCCAGGGTCACTGGACCCTACAAGGAAAGTTGAGGTACCAGACGAGCCCAGTGGGTTGACATTGCCACCCTAGGCCTAGAGAGCAAGGGGAGGGAGAACATTACCAGAGGCCATCGTGAGGGTCTGCCTGCTGGAAGATGTGTGCTCCTGCCAGAGACTCTGATAAGTGGAGCGGACACAAGCTGAGGAGGTGAAAGTACCCTGACCCCCCTCTCTTCCACCCTTCAGACAACAGCAAGCACCTTCTGTTGGTGCATCATAACCCGAGGCCAGAGGGCAGGTGAGTCTGCTGGGAATGCAATCCCAGGGGCCAGGCTCCCAGGGCAGGTGGAGCCAAGCAGAGATGCAGGTCAAGGGGCAGATGGAGAAAAGCCTAGAGAAACGCTCCCAAGGATGCACAGGGAGGAATGGACAGGAACGGTAACCGCACCATTGTCTGTAATATAAACACATTAGGAGCAACTTATCTGCGGAGGGAATTGTTCTGGAAATCGATTGCGCCCAGACGGTGTCAGTCAGGGCGGGTACTGCTAAGCTGCAGAACTAACTTCACCCTTAAATCTTCATGATTTAACACACACAGTCGTGTTTCCTTGGCCTGTGTGTCCAGTGCAGGTTTGGGGCTCGGGGGGAAGGCCAGTCCTCTGCTCCACACAGCCACTCAGGGACTCAGGCTGAGGCAGCCTCTTCCATCTCAGAGGGCACCCCCTTCTCAACAAGAGGATCCGGGATCAGCCCTCCAGGAGGAGGGGGAGGGGGTTGAGGCCCTTCTGTGTGAGCTGCCTCTCCCCAACAGTCACACTTGCCACTTCTAACAGCCCTAAGTATGAAGGAGGTGGGCTGCCTTCCTGTCCACTCAGGGAGGACAGGGAAACTTGGCATCCTTGCCCCTAGTAGTCTCTGTGCAAAATGGATAGCAATGAAGAAGAATGAGCTTGATCTGTACGTGCTGACGTGGAAAGGTGTCCAGGACATGATATTGGATGAAAAAATAAGCTGTAGGACATTGCACACAATATAACCTTTCTGTTAAGCAAACAAATCAGTCATGAAACAAATACGACCGCAATTATGAACAGATAAATATAGAGTATAAATGCACAGAAGTGGTCCGGGATGATGAACACCACCCTGAAGGAGCAGTTATCTCTGAGCAGTGAGAAGGATCTGGATTCTTGCCTGATCTGCAATGTTTTCACTTTAGGCACAGAGAAAGAATGCATATAGTGCACACGAGTAATTGAGTGAGGGCTGGGACCTCTCCCTTCCTCCAGGGACCACAGGACCAGGTCTGAGATCAGCTCTGCCACTAATTTGCTCGGGGATCCTGGGAAAAACCATGGTGACTTTTTGGGCCTCAGTTTCCCCACTAGAAAATAGACCACACGCTCTTGAAAGCCCCTTTCAGATCCGCTATAGGGCTAATTTCCCTTCTCCTTTCCCCTCTGTCTTCTGTAGTCTGCAGAAGAGCCCTTCCCCCGCCCTCCCTCCCTGGTGCTGCTGCATGGACGATTTCCAGAATCACCACCTAGACATGGTTGTATGCTCTTCCATCAGAGAATATGCCACTTCTTATTTAATCAACGTGCTGTTATTGGGTCCTTTGGGTGCTTCCAGTTACTCTCATTCCAAATACAGGTGAATGAACGTTTTTGTGCACAAAAGTTTTCTCATGTTTTGAAAATAGATTTCCTGGGGCATCTGGGTGAGTTCAAGCCCCGCATCAGGCTCTGTGCTGACAGTGCAGAGCCTGCTTGGGATTCTCTCTCCCTTTGTCTCTCTCTCTGCCACTACCCCACCCCTCTCAAAATAAATAAATAAACTCAAAAAAAGAAGAAGAAAGAAAGAAAATCGACTTCCTTAGTATTGATTCCCAAACTGCTCACTGTATTTATGAAACTAAACAAGATCATGTGTTTGCAAAGCCTTTTGTTAACTTTCAAGTTCACACAGATGTTGGGGGTGGGGTGGAGAGGGCTGCACATCAGGTGACCTGGCAGACCTTGGTGAGCAGGGCATTGTGACTGGGGATGGGTTGTCTGGGCTTCTAGAGCTTTCACTCTACTTCTAAGTTGTATGTGACCTGAGGCAAGTCTGTCCTCACTGAGCCGCAGACTTTGGTGACAAAGAACTTGATTAAGTGACAGTTGTGCTTTGTTGTATTTTTCTCCGTTACAAATCACAGAAATTCCAGCTTAAATGACTGACGAAAGTATTTACTGGCTCTCACAAAAAAAGTAAGGGTATTGACATCAGGTCTGGCTACATCCAGGGCTCGAACAATGCCGTCTTTCTATCTTGTGTCTCTGTTCCCTTGCGTGCTGCTCCTTTCCATGCAGGCTGTTCCCACATACCGACAAAGGCCAGAGATGCCTTGGACCCCTGCCCGTCCCTAGTAGGAATGCAGGTGGGGATAGGGGATTCACTCCTCCTGCTTCCCACCCGCACTTACAGCTGGGGGGAAGGGCAGCCTTTCTGCAAGTTGTAAACTGAGAGTGGGAGAGGGCTGGCTCTTCAGATGAAGATCAAGGCGTGCAGCCAAGAAATAGGCGGTGGGCACTGCGGGGCAACAGCACTGATGCCGCAGCAGTAAGCAGGGCCTCCTGTTGGCCCGTATTTAGGTCCACCATTGAGCTGATTTCCCATCTTACAGCAAGGGTTGAGAGCTCATGGAAGTTGCTGGACAGAGCTGGGCTCCGGGCCCTGATGTAGGACTTTTTCTGATTCACCGCACTACCCCTTCTCTGGTGCCCTTTTAAAATGTTCTCAGGACAGCTCCTGCTGTCCCCACAGCCTAGAGCAGACTGCTGGTGCAGGGTGTCCGTGCGGCTAGCCTCCCAATAAAATTATGGGTCCCCTTCTGGTATCTGGGGACAGCGGGGGGACAGGAGCACAGCCCCCTCACTCCCGACACCCCCACCCCACCCAGGAAACTAAGTTCTGTTCTCTGGGACCCGTTCCTCCATGGGTGATATCATCTGCACACAGAATCCCTTGTCTGCTGAATGTCTTCCTCTCCATTAGGAGCTGAGTAAGAGGCTCTGGTGGGGAGTTGGGGGTGGGGACAAAGAACTTCATACACATCAGGAGAGGCTGGAGGGGGATTCTCTCTGGGCAGTGGACACAGCTGGCCTGGGCATCCTCCTGGAACCAGCATGGGTCTTCAGTTCTACAGAACTGAGAACACTGACTTGGGCCAATACCTGTTATGGTCCAGGCCTCAGTTTACCCATCTGTACAAGAGGGGCTTAGTCTGAGAACTCTGTAGCTCTAAGACTCACTGCTTAACAGAGGGCCACCTCCTCTTTGTCAGGCTGCTTGTCTCCTTTCTGTTCCTTAAACACACTAGACCTGGTCCAGCCTCAGGATCTTTGCACAGCCTATCCCCTCTGCCTAGGATGCTCATCTTCCTCAAATGTGAACCCCATGAGGGAGGCTCTCTGTGTTATTCACTGCTGGATCCTTGGCCTGCCTCCTGACATCAGCAGACATTTACTGAATAAATGAAGGGTCAAGAGCTTTGGATTCAGAAGCAAGTGGGGCTTGAGTTCACCACTGATTAGCTGTGTGACCTTGAGCAAATTCCTTCACCTCTCTGAGCCTTGTGCTCCTCTGGTATGAAGTGCAAACAGAAGAACTACCCCGTGGGGTTCTTACCAGGATTAACTACAGTAAAGTATATAATGGCTGGTGCAGTGTGAGCCCTTGAGAACTATTTGCGGTAATTCTGGATGTTTCTAAAATATTATCTGTAACTGTTTTGCCACGGGTTGAGAAAACTCCTCTGGGGCATCCATAGAATGCATCCACCAAAAGAAAACCATCTGTGGACACAAAAAGGGGTTCAAGATAGACTGTTTACTTGCTTATTTCATCATTATGGGCATATAATGCATGCTCATAAAAATTCAAGCAACAAATAAAGTGAAAGTTTTCTGTATCTTATGTTTCTCATCCAAAGCTCATGCTATATTCAATGGAAAAGGCAGGTGAAAAAACAACATGCCTGGTATGAACTCATGTTTTAAAAATAAAATATGTTAATATATACTCATAAAGGGAAGCCTATAGGGTTTACATTCAAACGTTAGGGTTGTTTGGCAGGAGAGTAGAAATTGCTGGCATTTTTCGTAGTCATCTTTGCTATTTCTGTGGTTTCCTTATTGTCCTTGATGGCTGACTATGTATTACCTTTTGCAATCTGGAAAAGCCCACGTAACAGTTAACTGAGCCTCCCCACTCCCCTCGCCTGCCACCATCTGGCTACTTGATTCCCAGGGACTCATGAAGATTCAGGTGTTCCATGTTGTCTTAGGCAGCATTACTGAGGCTTGGGCAGGGTGGGGGTGGGGGTGGCAGTAGGGAGGGGTTGTGTCAGAGAGAGAGAGCCCTGGTTCTCATAAATAGTTAAGGGTTGAAGAGATGGCTGTCTTGTGGTCATGGGGTTTGGTGCTATCCTAAGAAGACTCCTTCCCAGATGGACAAAAAGAATGCGTTAAGCTAAGCACAAGTTTGAAACTCAAGTTTGGAACCCTGGCCATCAGTCGGGGCAAAAATTGAAAAAACTAAAACCCAAATCAGTAACAGCTCACCATGTCTTAAAAAATAAAGGGAGTTTATTGATACATGTAACCAAAAGCCTAGGGCCCTAGAGCTTCAGGCATGGCTGGATCTAGGTGCTCAAATGTTGCCTTCCAGAATCTTCAAGGCTCTATTTTCCTCTGTGCTGTCTCTGCTCTGAGTCGGGCTGTCTACATGCGGTGGCAAGATAACCCATTGGCAGCTCCAGGCTCCAGTTCTAGTAGCTTAGCAATCCTAACAGACACAGGGCTTCTCTCTCACAGGGGCTCTAGAAAAAGTCACAGGGAGGCCCTGATTGGCCAGGCATGGCTTTTCTGCCCACCCCTGAACCATGAGCTAGGGTGCTGATTGGCTGGTCCTGGGTCACGAGATCATCTGGCCACCAAGGGGATGGGGTCAGCTCTACCAGAATCTGAGGCCTGAGAGGGAGGGAGGGGTTGTGCTCACAGGACAATGGGGGGGGGGCTGTTTTCAGAGGGCACAACTCCTCTCCAGGAGCTGTGCTCCATGAAGTGCAGAAATGTCTTCTATCAGGAAGGCAGGATTAATCAAAGCACCCTGCCCTCAGCTCTCCCAAACAGTGGACAAGGGAGGCCGACATGGGGGTGGGATGGGGGCAGGGAGAGGAGTAAAGGGTGTGTGTGGGGGGTGACGGTGGTGGAGGGGAGTCCTGTCCTGCCTGAAGACCAGAAGGCAGGGCAGTTCAGAGTCAGCAAGGGGCTGTGGCTACATCAGCCTCCCTTCCAGATCTCAGTATCCCCATGGGTACAGAGAGGTTGATCTGACTGAAGCTGACAGGTTTTAGCATGGTGCTGTGTATCCTTGGATGAAATTATCGGGAATAGCTGCCTCTCCCTTTCCAGTGACTCGGAATGATTTCTTAATGGAAATCTAGTTTATTGCTGTGATCCATGCTGGCAGGGAATGATACCATTTTTTTTCCAGGAGGGGCCTTTTAGCTTGGTTGTAAATGAAGGGGAGTTTGGAGGCTATTTCTGGCAAAGACTGAGGTGGGTGAACAATGTGTGGTTGGGAAATGTCAGGAGCCCTTGGGGAGAAACCTGAGTCAGGGTCTGGGAAGAAGGGCTGGTGCGGAGAGCAAGGAGGGGCTGGGCAGCTGGGAGGGGAGCTGGTGGGACAGGAATGTCACTCCTCCCGGCACCTGTCCCCAGGCTTGGAGACCTTTGACCCCATCCCACAAACACTCCTGGAGAGAAAGGCGAGGAGGGAAGCCTCCTCAGTGCCATCAGGTACCTGCGTCTAAAATAGAGATATTAGTAGCAAACTACTGAGAGTCTGACATGGGCTGGGGGCTGTTCTAAGTGTGTACAGGGCTTCCCTCAGTCAAGCCTCACAAGTGTATGAAACAGGCATGGCTATTAGCCCCGTCCTACAAGTGGGGAATCTGAGCTCAGAGACATGAAGCGCCTTGCTCAAGGACACTCAGCGGGTGAGCAATGGAGCCACGATCAACAACTGGGTGCCTGTAAGGATGGGCAGGCTAGGCTTGGAGGCAAGCGATGGTCAGGACACGACTGCTGGGTGAGCCAGCGGAGGAAGGCAGGAAACTCAACTAACTTGAGGAAGGAGGGTGGGAATCTGGAAAAGGCAACCCTTAATCTGGGCCTTGAAGGAGCTATACAATTTAGACAGGCTGAAACGTGCAAGGAAGAGTTTTCCAGTGGGAGGGAACAGCATAAACAAAGGCATAGAGGCAAGCAGGTGCAGGGGACATTTGGGACAGGACAAGCAGCCTGGCAGGGTCTCCCCCAGTGCTTTTGGGTCACAAAGCCACTTGAGCAGTGGGATGAGGGTGGTACTACTGCACCCTGAAAGGGCCTTGAGGCCTGGAATTTCCAGCATTTGGGGGGACGGCTGCGGGATGGCTATCCCCAAGCCGTGGGTAGTTTCAACCCGTGAAACCACACAAGGGGGCAAGGGGGGAAAGCCTTGGGCCCCAGAGCCAGGACTGGAGGATGCGGAGGCACAGAAAGGCTTGCTCCCCTTGGGCCTACGTGGAGGAGTCCGCTGCAGTCTGGGAGGCTGTGGATGGACAGGAAGCCGGCCATTCCTTCTGTGAGCCAGAGAATGCCCTCTGTGTGAGCCACAACAAAAAGGCTTTTCTGCCAAGTTGGAGGGGGAGGAAGAGGCCAGTTGGCCCCTGCCCCAGCCTGAAAGGGGGCTCTGTTGGTGGCCCTGGGGTCTTCGATGCCTAGAATGTATGGGGAGGGAAGGCCAGGGTGGGCAGAGGCCTCCTCATCCTTATCTCTGTTCTCCAGCAGCACCAGGGTGAGCTGGGCCTGAGCTGCTGTGCGAGACAATCTGTCTGGGTTCTTCTCCCAGCATGGCCATTTCCTAGCTGTGTGACTTTAGCCAAGTCACTCAACTTCTCTGAGCCCTGCTTTTCTCATGAGTAAACTGTAAGTGGAGGAGTATGCACGGCCACTGGGGTCGCGATTGCACACTGAGCAGTTGCTGAGTGCCGGGCACCATCACCAGCCCTGTGCAGCCATCCATCCTCCTTTCACTCTCCCAGCGACCCCCGGCAGGTCATGTCACCCCCTCCATTGAGGTGTAAGCACCCTCAGCCTCAGGCCGAAGCCCAGGATGTTTGGAGACTCTCAAACTCCAAGCTGTGCAAATGCAGAGGCAAGAAGCCTGGAAGGAACATGCCACAGTCAACACCGGCCTGGGGAATTGGGTCGCTTATATTTTGCTTCTTTTTGTGTATCTGTTACATCGTAATTATCTTACTTGGGAATTAGCAAAACGGGGACCGTGGGGCCCATGGTGAGTTTAGGTAGAGCCACATTAAACAAAACCAATGTAAAGATGCACGTTCCTGTTAATCCTGGTGGGGGAGGGGTGTCAAATTGCACCGCTGGTCTCTCTGAAGTCACCTCTGAGACCTTCACACTCCTCGGCCCGAGGGACAATAAACGGGGCTCCCCAGATGAGCTGTTCCTTCAGCCATTGGGTTTCTCTGAGATGTTACCAGAGAGCTCAGGGGTGCAGGTCTCCTCAGGCAATTTCCTGAGGGGCTGAGGCCTCGTCTGCCAAGTCTTCCCTGGCCTGCGCCCTGAGGAAGAGCTCGGTGAGAGGTCTCACATCCTCTCCTTTTTCGCCCCTGTGCCGCCACACCGCCCTCCACCCGCCTGGTGACCTCTGGGCTTCTGGGTGACCCTAAGGCTGCAGGCTTCGGGCAGACCTGGGTGGGGCCCTGTGGCTTCTGCCACAGAAAAGCTGACGAGATGGCTTCTGCCTTGGCCCTCCATGCTGACTGCCAAGGCCCCTGTGGTGGGGGAGCTCACAGGCCATTTCCTAGCTGAGCCTGAGAGGCCTTTGGGGCTTCTGAGGGCCAGAATTTCCTACTCTCCTCAGCCAGTTTTCAACACAAAGGGAGGAAAGGGTGGGATCAAGGGGGCTGGGGAAGAGGTGGGCAGCTGAGGGGAGGGTGGGGCCTGCAGCAGGTTGAAAGACCCTGTCCCGCTGTCGTGGAGGCCGGGCCCGCTCCCTGGTCGGGGTGGAACCCCACTAGAGCTGACCATTGCATTTCTGGGGGTGCAGGCCGGTACCTCATAGCTTGGCCCAGAGGATGGACTTGGGTGCAAGGCTTGCCAGCCACGCCCAGACCCGAGGGGCAGTGACACTCAGTCTCCTGCTGTCCTGGGCATTGTCTGCAGCCTGCCCAGCGTGAGATTTTCTGCTTCTTCTACTATGACAGGGGCAGATCTCGGGTGCCCCCTCACCCTCTGAGCAGAGCAGGTGATGAGGGGAGCTTTTCAAGTGCAAAATGGCACCGCGTCCCATCTCTTGCCTCCGAGCTGAGTCTTCAGGCGGCCCAGAACCCAGTCTGGATGGGTGGAAGGACTGGGTGGCCTGGCCTGGTTTTCCCACCCCTCCTGGACACCCAGAGCCTGTGGGAAGCTGGGGTGCCCTTTCTCACCATGAATGAATGTCAAGTAAATGCTGTCCTCCTTCTCTTTCCCACCCCAGCAGGGCCAATCCCGGTCCCCTGCCTCACCTTTCTCGGGTCTATGCAAGGCAACCACCCCTTCCTCTGAGCGCTGCCCCTCCCAGGGCCACTGGGAAGGAGCCACCATAGACCTGGGAACAAGGTCCCTTCAGCATGAGGGCAAGTTCCCTAATCCCAGCCTGGACTCACTCCTGTCACCCGCAGCCCCTCCAGCTGTACGGTCCAGCCCTGGGCCTCTCACAAAGGAGGCCACACTTGCCGGCTGTACAATTTAATCAGTGCAGATTATTTACAGAAAGAAACGTATGAGGGTGGACACTGACCTCCACCCCCCATCCCTTGGCTGGCTCTCCGGTTCTGAGGATGGAGGGGGGAGCAAGCCGCTGGACCTGTGATCCAGGTCAGCCCATGAGAACCCCCCTCCCTCCAGGGGCCTCGGGGATCTGGGTGGCAGGCTCACTTGCCCCGGGCTGAGGGGAAGCAGAGGGGACGGAGCCGGCTGTACAGTACCATTTCCACAGCAGCCTTGCCGCCTGCTTACTTTGGGAAGGAAAAGAAGGAGGAAGTGTCTCTGCCCTTAGGGCTGAGCCAAGGAGAAGGGGAGTCTCCGAGGCCACAGTGGGCTCCTCTGGGGGCTCCACAGCCACATCCCAGTCTGCATGAGGGGATGAGCTGCTGGCCCCTCTCCACAGTGTTCCCCCCCCCCCCC